>NW_022993948.1:715454-1073181 GCF_012275295.1 Melopsittacus undulatus | reverse complement strand
AAAAACTGGCAAAGTGTGTTGGAATGTCAAGAATGTCTGAGAATTGGCTAAGACTGGATAGAGGCGTAAGAGATGAGCCAAAATGCCTTGAAATGGCCAAAAATTGCTAAAAAAGGTAAGAATGGCCAATATGTGGGTCAGAAATGGTGTAAAAACGGCTAGAGAGGCCCAGTGATGAGAAAAATGGCTTAGAAACGGCCAGAATTGGCCTAAAAATAGTTAGGGATGTGCAAAAATGGGTTAGAAATGGCCAAAAATGGCATTAAAAGTGTTAGGGATTTGCAAAACTGGCTTAGAAACGGCCAGAATTGGCCCAAAAATAGTTAGGGATATGCAAAAATGGGTTAGAAAGGGCAGAAAATGGGTATAAGGGGAGCAAAACTGGCAAAAGTGTGTTGGAAATGGCCAAAAATGGCTTAAAAAACGTTAGAAATGGCCAAAAATGGGTCACAAAGGGCTAAAAACGGCTTGAGAGGCGCAAGAGATCAGCAAAACTGGCTTAGAAATGCCCAAAAATGGCATTAAAAGTGTTGGATTTGCAAAACTGGCTTAGAAACGGCCAGAATTGGGCCAAAAATATTAGGGATATGCAAAAATGGGTTAGAAAGGCAGAAAATGGGTTTAAGGGGCTTAAAATTGGCAAAAGTGTGTTGGAAACGGCCAAAAATGGCCTAAAAAATGTTAGAGATTTGCAAACATGGGTTAGAAAGAGCAGAAAATGGGTATAGGGGAGTAAAAACTGGCAAAAGTGTGTTGGAAATGTCCAAGAATGGCTGAGAATTGGCTAAGAATGGATAGAGGCGTAAGAGATGAGCCAAAATGCCTTTGAAATGGCCAAAAATTGCTAAAAAAGGTTAGAAATGGCCAAATTGGGTCAGAAATGGTAAAAACGGCTAGAGAGGCCCAAGTGATGAGAAAAAATGGCTTAGAAACGGCCAGAAATTGGCCTAAAAATAGTTAGGGATGTGCAAAAATGGGTTAGAAATGGCCAAAAAATGGCATTAAAAGTGTTAGGATTTGCAAAACTGGCTTAGAAACGGCCAGAATTGGCCCAAAATAGTTTAGGGATATGCAAAAATGGTTAGAAAGGGCAGAAAATGGGTATAAGGGGAGCAAAAACTGGCAAAAGTGTGTTGGAAATGGCCAAAAATGGCTTAAAAAACGTTAGAAATGGCCAAAAATGGGTCACAAAGGGCTAAAAACAAAGACGGCTTGAGAGGCGCAAGAGATCAGCAAAACTGGCTTAGAAATGCCCAAAAATGGCATTAAAAGTGTTAGGGATTTGCAAAACTGGCTTAGAAACGGCCAGAATTGGCCAAAATAGTTAGGGATATGCAAAAATGGGTTAGAAAGGGCAGAAAATGGGTTTAAGGGGCTTAAAAATTGGCAAAGTGTGTTGGAAACGGCCAAAAATGGCCTAAAAAATGTTAGAGATTTGCAAACATGGTTAGAAAGAGCAGAAAATGGGTATAAGGGGAGTAAAAACTGGCAAAAGTGTGTTGGAAATGTCCAGAATGGCTGAGATTGGCTAAGAATGGATAGAGGCGTAAGAGATGAGCCAAAATGCCTTTGAAATGGCCAAAAATTGCTAAAAAAGGTAGAAATGGCCAAATATGGGTCAGAAATGGTAAAAACGGCTAGAGAGGCCCAAGTGATGAGAAAAAATGGCTTAGAAAACGGCCAGAATTGGCCTAAAAATAGTTAGGGATGTGCAAAAATGGGTTAGAAATGGCCAAAAATGGCATTAAAAGTGTTAGGGATTTGCAAAACTGGCTTAGAAACGGCCAGAATTGGCCCAAAATAGTTAGGGATATGCAAAAATGGGTTAGAAAAGGGCAGAAAATGGGTATAAGGGGAGCAAAAACTGGCAAAAGTGTGTTGGAAATGGCCAAAAATGGCTTAAAAAAACGTTAGAAATGGCCAAAAATGGGTCACAAAAGGGCTAAAAACGGCTTGAGAGGCGCAAGAGATCAGCAAAAACTGGCTTAGAAATGCCCAAAAATGGCATTAAAAGTGTTAGGATTTTGCCAAACTGGCTTAGAAAACGGCCAGAATTGGGCCAAAAATAGTTAGGGATATGCAAAATGGGTTAGAAAGGGCAGAAAAATGGGTTTAAGAGGGGCTTAAAAATTGGCAAAAGTGTGTTGGAAACGGCCAAAAATGGCCTAAAAAATGTTAGAGATTTGCAAAACATGGGTTAGAAAGAGCAGAAAATGGGTATAAGGGGAGTAAAAAACTGGCAAAAGTGTGTTGGAAATGTCCAAGAATGGCTGAGAATTGGCTAAGAATGGATAGAGGCGTAAGAGATGAGCCAAAAATGCCTTTGAAATGGCCAAAAATTGCTAAAAAAAAGGTTAGAAATGGCCAAATATGGGTCAGAAATGGTAAAAACGGCTAGAGAGGCCCAAGTGATGAGAAAAAATGGCTTAGAAAACGGCCAGAATTGGCCTAAAAAATAGTTAGGGATGTGCAAAAATGGGTTAGAAATGGCCAAAAATGGCATTAAAAGTGTTAGGGATTTGCAAAACTGGCTTAGGAAACGGCCAGAATTGGGCCAAAAATAGTTAGGGATATGCAAAAATGGGTTAGAAAAGGGCAGAAAATGGGTATAAGGGGAGTAAAAACTGGCAAAAGTGTGTTGGAAATGTCAAAAAATGGCTTAAAAATGGCTAAAAACGGCTTGAGAGGCGCAAGAGATCAGCAAAACTGGCTTAGAAATGGCCAAAAAATGGCATTTAAAGTGTTAGTGATTTGCAAAACTGGCTTAGAAACGGCCAGAATTGGGCCAAAAATAGTTAGGGGATATGCAAAAATGGGTTAGAAAGGGCAGAAAAATGGGTTTAAGGGGCTTAAAAATTGGCAAAAGTGTGTTGGAAACGGCCAAAAATGGCCTAAAAAATGTTAGAGATTTGCAAACATGGGTTAGAAAAGAGCAGAAAATGGGTATAAGGGGAGTAAAAACTGGCAAAAGTGTGTTGGAAAATGTCCAAGAATGGCTGAGAATTGGCTAAGAATGGATAGAGGCGTAAGAGATGAGCCAAAATGCCTTTGAAATGGCCAAAAATTGCTAAAAAAGGTTAGAAATGGCCAAATATGGGTCAGAAATGGTAAAAAACGGCTAGAGAGGCCCAAGTGATGAGAAAAAAATGGCTTAGAAACGGCCAGAATTGGCCTAAAAATAGTTAGGGATGTGCAAAAATGGGTTAGAAATGGCCAAAAAAATGGCATTAAAAAGTGTTAGGGATTTGCAAAACTGGCTTAGAAACGGCCAGAATTGGCCCAAAAATAGTTAGGGATATGCAAAAATGGGTTAGAAAGGGCAGAAAATGGGTATAAGGGGAGCAAAAACTGGCAAAAGTGTGTTGGAAATGGCCAAAAATGGCTTAAAAAACGTTAGAAATGGCCAAAAATGGGTCACAAAGGGCTAAAAAAACGGCTTGAGAGGCGCAGAGAGATCAGCAAAAACTGGCTTAGAAATGCCCAAAAAATGGCATTAAAAGTGTTAGGGATTTGCAAAACTGGCTTAGAAACGGCCAGAATTGGCCCAGAAATAGTTAGGGATATGCAAAAATGGGTTAGAAAGGGCAGAAAATGGGTATAAGGGGAGTAAAAACTGGCAAAAGTGTGTTGGAAATGTCCAAGAATGGCTGAAAAATGGCTAGAATGGATAGAGGCGTAAGAGATGAGCCAAAAATGCCTTTGAAAATGGCCAAAAATTGCTAAAAAAAAGGTTAGAAATGGCCAAATGTGGGGTCAGAAATGGTAAAACGGCTAGAGAGGCCCAAGTTGATGAGAAAAAAATGGCTTAGAAAACGGCCAGAATTGGCCTAAAAATAGTTAGGGATGTGCAAAAATGGGTTAGAAATGGCCAAAAATGGCATTAAAAGTGTTAGGGATTTGCAAAACTGGCTTAGAAACGGCCAGAATTGGCCCAAAAATAGTTAGGGATATGCAAAAATGGGTTAGAAAGGGCAGAAAATGGGTATAAGGGGAGCAAAAACTGGCAAAAGTGTGTTGGAAATGGCCAAAAAATGGCTTAAAAAAACGTTAGAAATGGCCAAAAAATGGGTCACAAAGGGCTAAAAAACGGCTTGAGAGGCGCAAGAGATCAGCAAAACTGGCTTAGAAATGCCCAAAATGGCATTTAAAGTGTTAGGGATTTGCAAAACTGGCTTAGAAACGGCCAGAATTGGCCAAAATAGTTAGGGATATGCAAAAATGGGTTAGAAAAGGGCAGAAAATGGGTTTAAGGGGCTTAAAAATTGGCAAAAGTGTGTTGGAAACGGCCAAAAATGGCCTAAAAAATGTTAGAGATTTGCAAACATGGGTTAGAAAGAGCAGAAAATGGGTATAAGGGGAGTAAAAACTGGCAAAAGTGTGTTGGAAATGTCCAAGAATGGCTGAGAATTGGCTAAGAATGGATAGAGGCGTAAGAGATGAGCCAAAATGCCTTTGAAATGGCCAAAAATTGCTAAAAAAAGGTTAGAAATGGCCAAATATTGGGTCAGAAATGGTAAAAAAACGGCTAGAGAGGCCCAAGTGATGAGAAAAAATGGCTTAGAAACGGCCAGAATTGGCCTAAAAATAGTTAGGGGATGTGCAAAATGGGTTAGAAATGGCCAAAAATGGCATTAAAAGTGTTAGGGATTTGCAAAACTGGCTTAGAAACGGCCAGAATTGGCCCAAAAATAGTTAGGGATATGCAAAAATGGGTTAGAAAGGGCAGAAAATGGGTATAAGGGGAGCAAAAACTGGCAAAAGTGTGTTGGAAATGGCCAAAAATGGCTTAAAAAACGTTAGAAATGGCCAAAAATGGGTCACAAAGGGCTAAAAACGGCTTGAGAGGCGCAAGAGATCAGCAAAACTGGCTTAGAAATGGCCAAAAATGGCATTAAAAAGTGTTAGGGATTTGCAAAACTGGCTTAGAAACGGCCAGAATTGGGCCAAAAATAGTTAGGGATATGCAAAAATGGGTTAGAAAGGGCAGAAAATGGGTTTAAGGGGCTTAAAAATTGGCAAAAGTGTGTTGGGAAACGGCCAAAAATGGCCTAAAAAATGTTAGAGATTTGCAAACATGGGTTAGAAAGAGCAGAAAATGGGTATAAGAGGGGAGTAAAAAACTGGCAAAAGTGTGTTGGAAATGTCCAAGAATGGCTGAGAATTGGCTAAGAATGGATAGAGGCGTAAGAGATGAGCCAAAATGCCTTTGAAATGGCCAAAAATTGCTAAAAAAAGGTTAGAAATGGCCAAATATGGGTCAGAAATGGTAAAAACGGCTAGAGAGGCCCAAGTGATGAGAAAAAATGGCTTAGAAACGGCCAGAATTGGCCTAAAAATAGTTAGGGATGTGCAAAAATGGGTTAGAAATTGGCCAAAAATGGCATTAAAAGTGTTAGGGATTTGCAAAACCTGGCTTAGAAACGGCCAGAATTGGCCCAAAAATAGTTAGGGATATGCAAAATGGGTTAGAAAGGGCAGAAAAATGGGTATAAGGGGAGCAAAAACTGGCAAAAGTGTGTTGGAAATGGCCAAAAATGGCTTAAAAAAACGTTAGAAATGGCCAAAAATGGGTCACAAAGGGCTAAAAAACGGCTTGAGAGGCGCAAGAGATCAGCAAACTGGCTTAGAAATGCCCAAAAATGGCATTAAAAGTGTTAGGGATTGCAAAACTGGCTTAGAAACGGCCAGAATTGGGCCAAAAATAGTTAGGGATATGCAAAAAATGGGTTAGAAAGGGCAGAAAATGGGTATAAGGGGAGCAAAAACTGGCAAAAGTGTGTTGGAAATGGCCAAAAATGGCTTAAAAAAACGTTAGAAATGGCCAAAAATGGGTCACAAAGGGCTAAAAAACGGCTTGAGAGGCGCAAGAGATCAGCAAAACTGGCTTAGAAACGGCCAGAATTGGCCCAAAAATAGTTAGGGATATGCAAAAATGGGTTAGAAAGGGCAGAAAATGGGTATAAGGGGAGCAAAAACTGGCAAAAGTTTGTTGGAAATGGCCAAAAATGGCTTAAAAAAACGTTAGAAATGGCCAAAAATGGGTCACAAAGGGCTAAAAAACGGCTTGAGAGGCGCAAGAGATCAGCAAAACTGGCTTAGAAATGGCCAAAAATGGCATTTAAAAGTGTTAGGGATTTGCAAAAACTGGCTTAGAAACGGCCAGAATTGGGCCAAACATAGTTAGGGATATGCAAAAAATGGGTTAGAAAGGGCAGAAAATGGGTTTAAGGGGCTTAAAAATTGGCAAAAGTGTGTTGGAAACGGCCAAAAAATGGCCTAAAAAATGTTAGAGATTTGCAAACATGGGTTAGAAAGAGCAGAAAATGGGTATAAGGGGAGTAAAAACTGGCAAAAGTGTGTTGGAAATGTCCAAGAATGGCTGAGAATTGGCTAAGAATGGATAGAGGCGTAAGAGATGAGCCAAAATGCCTTTGAAATGGCCAAAAATTGCTAAAAAAAGGTAAGAAATGGCCAAATATGGGTCAGAAAATGGTAAAAACGGCTAGAGAGGCCCAAGTGATGAGAAAAAATGGCTTAGAAACGGCCAGAATTGGCCTAAAAATAGTTAGGGATGTGCAAAAATGGGTTAGAAATGGCCAAAAATGGCATTAAAAGTGTTAGGGATTTGCAAAACTGGCTTAGAAACGGCCAGAATTGGCCCAAAAATAGTTAGGGATATGCAAAAATGGGTTAGAAAGGGCAGAAAATGGGTATAAGGGGAGCAAAAACTGGCAAAAGTGTGTTGGAAATGTCCAAGAATGGCTGAGAATTGGCTAAGAATGGATAGAGGCGTAAGAGATGAGCCAAAATGCCTTTGAAATGGCCAAAAATTGCTAAAAAAGGTTAGATAATGGCCAAATATGGGTCAGAAATGGTAAAAACGGCTAGAGAGGCCCAAGTGATGAGAAAAAATGGCTTAGAAACGGCCAGAATTGGCCTAAAAATAGTTAGGGATGTGCAAAAATGGGTTAGAAATGGCCAAAAATGGCATTAAAAGTGTTAGGGATTTGCAAAACTGGCTTAGAAACGGCCAGAATTGGCCCAAAAATAGTTAGGGATATGCAAAAAATGGGTTAGAAAGGGCAGAAAATGGGTATAAGGGGAGCAAAAACTGGCAAAAGTGTGTTGGAAATGGCCAAAAATGGCTTAAAAAACGTTAGAAATGGCCAAAAAATGGGTCACAAAGGGCTAAAAAACGGCTTGAGAGGCGCAAGAGATCAGCAAAACTGGCTTAGAAATGGCCAAAAATGGCATTTAAAGTGTTAGGGATTTGCAAAACTGGCTTAGAAAACGGCCAGAATTGGGCCAAAAATAGTTAGGGATATGCAAAAATGGGTTAGAAAAGGGCAGAAAATGGGTTTAAGGGGCTTAAAAATTGGCAAAAGTGTGTTGGAAACGGCCAAAAATGGCCTAAAAAAATGTTAGAGATTTGCAAACATGGGTTAGAAAGAGCAGAAAATGGGTATAAGGGGAGTAAAAAACTGGCAAAAAGTGTGTTGGAAAATGTCCAAGAATGGCTGAGAATTGGCTAAGAATGGATAGAGGCGTAAGAGATGAGCCAAAATGCCTTTGAAATGGCCAAAAAATTGCTAAAAAAGGTTAGAAAATGGCCAAATATGGGTCAGAAATGGTAAAAACGGCTAGAGAGGCCCAAGTGATGAGAAAAAATGGCTTAGAAACGGCCAGAATTGGCCTAAAAATAGGTTAGGGATGTGCAAAAATGGGTTAGAAATGGCCAAAAATGGCATTAAAAGTGTTAGGGATTTGCAAAACTGGCTTAGAAACGGCCAGAATTGGCCCAAAAATAGTTAGGGATATGCAAAAATGGGTTAGAAAGGGCAGAAAATGGGTATAAGGGGAGCAAAAACTGGCAAAAGTGTGTTGGAAATGGCCAAAAATGGCTTAAAAAAAACGTTAGAAATGGCCAAAAAATGGTCACAAAGGGCTAAAAAACGGCTTGAGAGGCGCAAGAGATCAGCAAAACTGGCTTAGAAATGCCCAAAAATGGCATTAAAAGTGTTAGGGATTTGCAAAACTGGCTTAGAAACGGCCAGAATTGGGCCAAAAATAGTTAGGGATATGCAAAAATGGGGTTAGAAAGGGCAGAAAATGGGTATAAGGGGAGTAAAAACTGGCAAAAGTGTGTTGGAAATGGCCAAAAATGGCTTTAAAAAGGTTAGAAATGGCCAAAAATGGGTCACAAAAGGGCTAAAAAACGGCTTGAGAGGCGCAAGAGATCAGCAAAACTGGCTTAGAAACGGCCAGAATTGGCCCAAAAAATAGTTAGGGATATGCAAAAAATGGGTTAGAAAGGGCAGAAAATGGGTATAAGGGGAGCAAAAACTGGCAAAAGTTTGTTGGAAATGGCCAAAAATGGCTTAAAAAAACGTTAGAAATGGCCAAAAATGGGTCACAAAGGGCTAAAAACGGCTTGAGAGGCGCAAGAGATCAGCAAAACTGGCTTAGAAATGGCCAAAAATGGCATTTAAAGTGTTAGGGATTTGCAAAACTGGCTTAGAAACGGCCAGAATTGGCCAAACATAGTTAGGGATATGCAAAAATGGTTAGAAAGGGCAGAAAATGGGTTTAAGGGGCTTAAAAATTGGCAAAAGTGTGTTGGAAACGGCCAAAATGGCCTAAAAAATGTTAGAGATTTGCAAACATGGGTTAGAAAAGAGCAGAAAATGGGTATAAGGGGAGTAAAAACTGGCAAAAGTGTGTTGGAAATGTCCAAGAATGGCTGAGAATTGGCTAAGAATGGATAGAGGCGTAAGAGATGAGCCAAAATGCCTTTGAAATGGCCAAAAAATTGCTAAAAAAGGTAAGAAATGGCCAAATATGGGTCAGAAATGGTAAAAACGGCTAGAGAGGCCCAAGTGATGAGAAAAAAATGGCTTAGAAACGGCCAGAATTGGCCTAAAAATAGTTAGGGATGTGCAAAAATGGGGTTAGAAATGGCCAAAAATGGCATTAAAAAGTGTTAGGGATTTGCAAAACTGGCTTAGAAACGGCCAGAATTGGCCCAAAAATAGTTAGGGATATGCAAAAATGGGTTAGAAAAGGGCAGAAAATGGGTATAAGGGGAGCAAAAACTGGCAAAAGTGTGTTGGAAATGTCCAAGAATGGCTGAGAATTGGCTAAGAATGGATAGAGGCGTAAGAGATGAGCCAAAATGCCTTTGAAATGGCCAAAAAATTGCTAAAAAAAGGTTAGAAATGGCCAAATATGGGTCAGAAATGGTAAAAACGGCTAGAGAGGCCCAAGTGATGAGAAAAAATGGCTTAGAAACGGCCAGAATTGGCCTAAAAATAGTTAGGGATGTGCAAAAATGGGTTAGAAATGGCCAAAAATGGCATTAAAAGTGTTAGGGATTTGCAAAACTGGCTTAGAAACGGCCAGAATTGGCCCAAACATAGTTAGGGATATGCAAAAATGGGTTAGAAAGGGCAGAAAATGGGTATAAGGGGAGCAAAAACTGGCAAAAGTGTGTTGGAAATGGCCAAAAATGGCTTAAAAAACGTTAGAAATGGCCAAAAATGGGTCACAAAAGGGCTAAAAACGGCTTGAGAGGCGCAAGAGATCAGCAAAACTGGCTTAGAAATGGCCAAAAATGGCATTTAAAGTGTTAGGGATTTGCAAAACTGGCTTAGAAACGGCCAGAATTGGGCCAAAAATAGTTAGGGATATGCAAAAATGGGTTAGAAAGGGCAGAAAATGGGTTTAAGGGGCTTAAAAATTGGCAAAAGTGTGTTGGAAACGGCCAAAAATGGCCTAAAAAAATGTTAGAGATTTGCAAACATGGGTTAGAAAGAGCAGAAAATGGGTATAAGGGGAGTAAAAAACTGGCAAAAGTGTGTTGGAAATGTCCAAGAATGGCTGAGAATTGGCTAAGAATGGATAGAGGCGTAAGAGATGAGCCAAAATGCCTTTGAAATGGCCAAAATTGCTAAAAAAGGTAAGAAATGGCCAAATATGGGTCAGAAATGGTAAAAACGGCTAGAGAGGGCCCAAGTGATGAGAAAAAATGGCTTAGAAACGGCCAGAATTGGCCTAAAAAATAGTTAGGGATGTGCAAAAATGGGTTAGAAATGGCCAAAAATGGCATTAAAAGTGTTAGGGATTTGGCAAAACTGGCTTAGAAAACGGCCAGAATTGGCCCAAAAATAGTTAGGGATATGCAAAAAATGGGTTAGAAAGGGCAGAAAATGGGTATAAGGGGAGCAAAAAACTGGCAAAAGTGTGTTGGAAATGGCCAAAAATGGCTTAAAAAAACGTTAGAAATGGCCAAAAATGGGTCACAAAGGGCTAAAAAAAACGGCTTGAGAGGCGCAAGAGATCAGCAAAACTGGCTTAGAAATGGCCAAAAATGGCATTTAAAGTGTTAGGGGATTTGCAAAACTGGCTTAGAAACGGCCAGAATTGGGCCAAAAATAGTTAGGGATATGCAAAAATGGGTTAGAAAGGGCAGAAAAATGGGTTTAAAGGGGCTTAAAAATTGGCAAAAGTGTGTTGGAAAACGGCCAAAAATGGCCTAAAAAATGTTAGAGATTTGCAAACATGGGTTAGAAAGAGCAGAAAAATGGGTATAAGGGGAGTAAAAACTGGCAAAAGTGTGTTGGAAATGTCCAAGAATGGCTGAGAATTGGCTAAGAATGGATAGAGGCGTAAGAGATGAGCCAAAAATGCCTTTGAAATGGCCAAAAAATTGCTAAAAAAGGTTAGAAATGGCCAAATATGGGTCAGAAATGGTAAAAACGGCTAGAGAGGCCCAAGTGATGAGAAAAAATGGCTTAGAAACGGCCAGAATTGGCCTAAAAATAGTTAGGGATGTGCAAAAATGGGTTAGAAATGGCCAAAAATGGCATTAAAAGTGTTAGGGGATTTGCAAAACTGGCTTAGAAAACGGCCAGAATTGGCCCAAAAATAGTTAGGGATATGCAAAAAATGGGTTAGAAAGGGCAGAAAATGGGTATAAGGGGAGCAAAAACTGGCAAAAGTGTGTTGGAAATGGCCAAAAATGGCTTAAAAAAACGTTAGAAATGGCCAAAAATGGGTCACAAAGGGCTAAAAAACGGCTTGAGAGGCCGCAAGAGATCAGCAAAACTGGCTTAGAAATGCCCAAAAAATGGCATTAAAAGTGTTAGGTATTTGCAAAAACTGGCTTAGAAACGGCCAGAATTGGGCCAAAAATAGTTAGGGATATGCAAAATGGGTTAGAAAGGGCAGAAAATGGGTATAAGGGGAGCAAAAACTGCAAAAGTGTGTTGGAAATGGCCAAAAATGGCTTAAAACAACGTTAGAAATGGCCCAAAAATGGGTCACAAAGGGCTAAAAACGGCTTGAGAGGCGCAAGAGATCAGCAAAAACTGGCTTAGAAACGGCCAGAATTGGCCCAAAAATAGTTAGGGATATGCAAAAAATGGGTTAGAAAGGGCAGAAAATGGGTATAAGGGGAGCAAAAACTGGCAAAAGTTTGTTGGAAATGGCCAAAAATGGCTTAAAAAACGTTAGAAATGGCCAAAAATGGGTCACAAAGGGCTAAAAAACGGCTTGAGAGGCGCAAGAGATCAGCAAAACTGGCTTAGAAATGGCCAAAAATGGCATTTAAAGTGTTAGGGATTTGCAAAAACTGGCTTAGAAACGGCCAGAATTGGGCCAAAAAATAGTTAGGGATATGCAAAAATGGGTTAGAAAGGGCAGAAAATGGGTTTAAGGGGCTTAAAAATTGGCAAAAGTGTGTTGGAAACGGCCAAAAATGGCCTAAAAAATGTTAGAGATTTGCAAACATGGGTTAGAAAGAGCAGAAAATGGGTATAAGGGAGTAAAAAACTGGCAAAAGTGTGTTGGAAATGTCCAAGAATGGCTGAGAATTGGCTAAGAATGGATAGAGGCGTAAGAGATGAGCCAAAATGCCTTTGAAATGGCCAAAAATTGCTAAAAAAAGGTTAGAAATGGCCAAATATGGGTCAGAAATGGTAAAAAACGGCTAGAGAGGCCCAAGTGATGAGAAAAAATGGCTTAGAAACGGCCAGAATTGGCCTAAAAATAGTTAGGGATGTGCAAAAATGGGTTAGAAATGGCCAAAAATGGCATTAAAAGTGTTAGGGATTTGCAAAACTGGCTTAGAAACGGCCAGAATTGGCCCAAAAATAGTTAGGGATATGCAAAAATGGGTTAGAAAGGGCAGAAAATGGGTATAAGGGGAGCAAAAACTGGCAAAAGTGTGTTGGAAATGGCCAAAAATGGCTTAAAAAACGTTAGAAATGGCCAAAAATGGGTCACAAAGGGCTAAAAACGGCTTGAGAGGCGCAAAGAGATCAGCAAAACTGGCTTAGAAATGCCCAAAAATGGCATTAAAAGTGTTAGGGATTTTGCAAAACTGGCTTAGAAACGGCCAGAATTGGGCCAAACATAGTTAGGGATATGCAAAAAATGGGTTAGAAAGGGCAGAAAATGGGTTTAAGGGGCTTAAAAATTGGCAAAAAGTGTGTTGGAAACGGCCAAAAATGGCCTAAAAAATGTTAGAGATTTGCAAACATGGGTTAGAAAGAGCAGAAAATGGGTATAAGGGGAGTAAAAACTGGCAAAAGTGTGTTGGAAATGTCCAAGAATGGCTGAGAATTGGCTAAGAATGGATAGAGGCGTAAGAGATGAGCCAAAATGCCTTTGAAATGGCCAAAAATTGCTAAAAAAGGTTAGAAATGGCCAAATGTGGGTCAGAAATGGTAAAAACGGCTAGAGAGGCCCAAGTGATGAGAAAAAATGGCTTAGAAACGGCCAGAATTGGCCTAAAAATAGTTAGGGATGTGCAAAAATGGGTTAGAAATGGCCAAAAATGGCATTAAAAGTGTTAGGGATTTGCAAAACTGGCTTAGAAACGGCCAGAATTGGCCCAAAAATAGTTAGGGATATGCAAAAATGGGTTAGAAAGGGCAAGAGAAATGGGTATAAGGGGAGCAAAAAACTGGCAAAAGTGTGTTGGAAAATGGCCAAAAAATGGCTTAAAAAACGTTAGAAATGGCCAAAAATGGGTCACAAAGGGCTTAAAAAAACGGCTTGAGAGGCGCAAGAGATCAGCAAAAACTGGCTTAGAAATGCCCAAAAATGGCATTAAAAGTGTTAGGGATTTGCAAAACTGGCTTAGAAACGGCCAGAATTGGGCCAAAAATAGTTAGGGATATGCAAAAATGGGTTAGAAAGGGCAGAAAAATGGGTTTAAGGGGGCTTAAAAATTGGCAAAAGTGTGTTGGAAACGGCCAAAAATGGCCTAAAAAAATGTTAGAGATTTGCAAACATGGGTTAGAAAGAGCAGAAAATGGGTATAAGGGGAGTAAAAAACTGGCAAAAGTGTGTTGGAAATGTCCAAGAATGGCTGAGAATTGGCTAAGAATGGATAGAGGCGTAAGAGGATGAGCCAAAATGCCTTTGAAATGGCCAAAAATTGCTAAAAAAGGTTAGAAATGGCCAAATATGGGTCAGAAATGGTAAAAACGGCTAGAGAGGCCCAAGTGATGAGAAAAAAATGGCTTAGAAACGGCCAGAATTGGCCTAAAAATAGTTAGGGATGTGCAAAAATGGGTTAGAAATGGCCAAAAATGGCATTAAAAGTGTTAGGGATTTGCAAAACTGGCTTAGAAACGGCCAGAATTGGCCCAAAAATAGTTAGGGATATGCAAAAATGGGTTAGAAAGGGCAGAAAATGGGTATAAGGGGAGCAAAAAACTGGCAAAAGTTTGTTGGAAATGGCCAAAAATGGCTTAAAAAACGTTAGAAATGGCCAAAAAATGGGTCACAAAGGGCTAAAAACGGCTTGAGAGGCGCAAGAGATCAGCAAAACTGGCTTAGAAATGGCCAAAAATGGCATTTAAAGTGTTAGGGATTTGCAAAACTGGCTTAGAAACGGCCAGAATTGGGCCAAAAAATAGTTAGGGATATGCAAAAAATGGGGTTAGAAAAGGGCAGAATATGGGTTTAAGGGGCTTAAAAATTGGCAAAAGTGTGTTGGAAACGGCCAAAAATGGCCTAAAAAATGTTAGAGATTTGCAAACATGGGTTAGAAAGAGCAGAAAATGGGTATAAGGGGAGTAAAAACTGCAAAAGTGTGTTGGAAATGTCCAAGAATGGCTGAGAATTGGCTAAGAATGGATAGAGGCGTAAGAGATGAGCCAAAATGCCTTTGAAATGGCCAAAAATTGCTAAAAAAGGTAAGAAATGGCCAAATATGGGTCAGAAAATGGTAAAAAACGGCTAGAGAGGCCCAAGTGATGAGAAAAAAATGGCTTAGAAACGGCCAGAATTGGCCTAAAAATAGTTAGGGATGTGCAAAAATGGGTTAGAAATGGCCAAAAACATGGCATTAAAAGTGTTAGGGATTTGCAAAACTGGCTTAGAAACGGCCAGAATTGGCCCAAAATAGTTAGGGATATGCAAAAATGGGTTAGAAAAGGGCAGAAAATGGGTATAAGGGGAGCAAAAACTGGCAAAAGTTTGTTGGAAATGGCCAAAAATGGCTTAAAAAACGTTAGAAATGGCCAAAAATGGGTCACAAAGGGCTAAAAACGGCTTGAGAGGCGCAAGAGATCAGCAAAACTGGCTTAGAAATGGCCAAAAATGGCATTTAAAGTGTTAGGGATTTGCAAAACTGGCTTAGAAACGGCCAGAATTGGGCCAAAAATAGTTAGGGATATGCAAAAATGGGTTAGAAAGGGCAGAAAATGGGTTTAAGGGGCTTAAAAATTGGCAAAAGTGTGTTGGAAACGGCCAAAAATGGCCTAAAAAATGTTAGAGATTTGCAAACATGGTTAGAAAGAGCAGAAAATGGGTATAAGGGGAGTAAAAACTGGCAAAAAGTGTGTTGGAAATGTCCAAGAATGGCTGAGAATTGGCTAAGAATGGATAGAGGCGTAAGAGATGAGCCAAAATGCCTTTGAAATGGCCAAAAATTGCTAAAAAAGGTAAGAAATGGCCAAATATGGGTCAGAAATGGTAAAAACGGCTAGAGAGGCCCAAGTGATGAGAAAAAATGGCTTAGAAACGGCCAGAATTGGCCTAAAAATAGGTTAGGGATGTGCAAAAATGGGTTAGAAATGGCCAAAAATGGCATTAAAAGTGTTAGGGATTTGCAAAACTGGCTTAGAAACGGCCAGAATTGGCCCAAAAATAGTTAGGGATATGCAAAAAATGGGTTAGAAAGGGCAGAAAATGGGTATAAGGGGAGCAAAAACTGGCAAAAGTTTGTTGGAAATGGCCAAAAATGGCTTAAAAAAACGTTAGAAATGGCCAAAAATGGGTCACAAAGGGCTAAAAACGGCTTGAGAGGCGCAAGAGATCAGCAAAACTGGCTTAGAAATGGCCAAAAAATGGCATTAAAAGTGTTAGGGATTTGCAAAACTGGCTTAGAAACGGCCAGAATTGGGCCAAACATAGTTAGGGATATGCAAAAATGGGTTAGAAAGGGCAGAAAATGGGTTTAAGGGGCTTAAAAATTGGCAAAAAGTGTGTTGGAAACGGCCAAAAATGGCCTAAAAAATGTTAGAGATTTGCAAACATGGGTTAGAAAGAGCAGAAAATGGGTATAAGGGGAGTAAAAACTGGCAAAAGTGTGTTGGAAAATGTCCAAGAATGGCTGAGAATTGGCTAAGAATGGATAGAGGCGTAAGAGATGAGCCAAAATTGCCTTTGAAATGGCCAAAAATTGCTAAAAAAAGGTAAGAAATGGCCAAATATGGGTCAGAAATGGTAAAAACGGCTAGAGAGGCCCAAGTGATGAGAAAAATGGCTTAGAAACGGCCAGAATTGGCCTAAAAATAGTTAGGGATGTGCAAAAATGGGTTAGAAATGGCCAAAAATGGCATTAAAAGTGTTAGGGATTTGCAAAACTGGCTTAGAAACGGCCAGAATTGGCCCAAAAATAGTTAGGGATATGCAAAAATGGGTTAGAAAGGGCAGAAAATGGGTATAAGGGGAGCAAAAACTGGCAAAAGTTTGTTGGAAATGGCCAAAAATGGCTTAAAAAAACGTTAGAAATGGCCAAAAATGGGTCACAAAGGGCTAAAAAACGGCTTGAGAGGCGCAAGAGATCAGCAAAACTGGCTTAGAAATGGCCAAAAATGGCATTTAAAGTGTTAGGGATTTGCAAAACTGGCTTAGAAACGGCCAGAATTGGGCCAAACATAGTTAGGGATATGCAAAAATGGGTTAGAAAGGGCAGAAAATGGGTTTAAGGGGCTTAAAATTGGCAAAAGTGTGTTGGAAACGGCCAAAAATGGCCTAAAAAATGTTAGAGATTTGCAAACATGGGTTAGAAAGAGCAGAAAATGGGTATAAGGGGAGTAAAAACTGGCAAAAGTGTGTTGGAAATGTCCAAGAATGGCTGAGAATTGGCTAAGAATGGATAGAGGCGTAAGAGATGAGCCAAAATTGCCTTTGAAATGGCCAAAAATTGCTAAAAAAGGTAAGAAATGGCCAAATATGGGTCAGAAATGGTAAAAACGGCTAGAGAGGCCCAAGTGATGAGAAAAAAATGGCTTAGAAACGGCCAGAATTGGCCTAAAAATAGTTAGGGATGTGCAAAAATGGGTTAGAAATGGCCAAAAATGGCATTAAAAGTGTTAGGGATTTGCAAAACTGGCTTAGAAACGGCCAGAATTGGCCCAAAAATAGTTAGGGATATGCAAAAATGGGTTAGAAAGGGCAGAAAATGGGTATAAGGGGAGCAAAAAACTGGCAAAAGTGTGTTGGAAATGGCCAAAAATGGCTTAAAAAACGTTAGAAATGGCCAAAAATGGGTCACAAAGGGCTAAAAAACGGCTTGAGAGGCGCAAGAGATCAGCAAAACTGGCTTAGAAATGCCCAAAAATGGCATTAAAAGTGTTAGGGATTTGCAAAAACTGGCTTAGAAACGGCCAGAATTGGGCCAAAAATAGTTAGGGATATGCAAAAATGGGTTAGAAAGGGCAGAAAATGGGTTTAAGGGGGCTTAAAAATTGGCAAAAGTGTGTTGGAAACGGCCAAAAATGGCCTAAAAAATGTTAGAGATTTGCAAACATGGGTTAGAAAGAGCAGAAAATGGGTATAAGGGGAGTAAAAACTGGCAAAAGTGTGTTGGAAATGTCCAAGAATGGCTGAGAATTGGCTAAGAATGGATAGAGGCGTAAGAGATGAGCCAAAATGCCTTTGAAATGGCCAAAAATTGCTAAAAAAGGTAAGAAATGGCCAAATATGGGTCAGAAATGGTAAAAACGGCTAGAGAGGCCCAAGTGATGAGAAAAAATGGCTTAGAAACGGCCAGAATTGGCCTAAAAATAGTTAGGGATGTGCAAAAATGGGTTAGAAATGGCCAAAAATGGCATTAAAAGTGTTAGGGATTTGCAAAACTGGCTTAGAAAAACGGCCAGAATTGGCCCAAAAAATAGTTAGGGATATGCAAAAATGGGTTAGAAAGGGCAGAAAATGGGTATAAGGGGAGCAAAAACTGGCAAAAGTGTGTTGGAAATGGCCAAAAATGGCTTAAAAAACGTTAGAAATGGCCAAAAATGGGTCACAAAGGGCTAAAAACCGGCTTGAGAGGCGCAAGAGATCAGCAAAACTGGCTTAGAAATGCCCAAAAATGGCATTAAAGTGTTAGGGATTTGCAAAACTGGCTTAGAAACGGCCAGAATTGGGCCAAAAAAAGTTAGGGATATGCAAAAATGGGTTAGAAAGGGCAGAAAATGGGTATAAGGGGAGCAAAAACTGGCAAAAGTGTGTTGGAAATGGCCAAAAATGGCTTAAAAAAAAACGTTAGAAATGGCCAAAAATGGGTCACAAAGGGCTAAAACGGCTTGAGAGGCCGCAAGAGATCATCAAAACTGGCTTAGAAACGGCCAGAATTGGCCCAAAAATAGTTAGGGATATGCAAAAATGGGTTAGAAAGGGCAGAAAATGGGTATAAGGGGAGCAAAAACTGGCAAAAGTTTGTTGGAAATGGCCAAAAATGGCTTAAAAAAACGTTAGAAATGGCCAAAAATGGGTCACAAAGGGCTAAAAACGGCTTGAGAGGCGCAAGAGATCAGCAAAACTGGCTTAGAAATGGCCAAAAATGGCATTTAAAAGTGTTAGGGATTTGCAAAACTGGCTTAGAAACGGCCAGAATTGGGCCAAACATAGTTAGGGATATGCAAAAATGGGTTAGAAAGGGCAGAAAATGGGTTTAAGGGGCTTAAAAATTGGCAAAAGTGTGTTGGAAACGGCCAAAAATGGCCTAAAAAATGTTAGAGATTTGCAAACATGGGTTAGACAGAGCAGAAAAAGGGTATAAGGGGAGTAAAAACTGGCAAAAGTGTGTTGGAAATGTCCAAGAATGGCTGAGAATTGGCTAAGAATGGATAGAGGGCTAAGAGATGAGCCAAAATGCCTTTGAAATGGCCAAAAATTGCTAAAAAAGGTAAGAAATGGCCAAATATGGGTCAGAAATGGTAAAAAACGGCTAGAGAGGCCCAAGTGATGAGAAAAAATGGCTTAGAAACGGCCAGAATTGGCCTAAAAATAGTTAGGGATGTGCAAAAATGGGTTAGAAATGGCCAAAAATGGCATTAAAAGTGTAGGGATTTGCAAAACTGGCTTAGAAACGGCCAGAATTGGCCCAAAAATAGTTAGGGATATGCAAAAATGGGTTAGAAAGGGCAGAAAATGGGTATAAGGGGAGCAAAAACTGGCAAAAGTTTGTTGGAAATGGCCAAAAATGGCTTAAAAAAACGTTAGAAATGGCCAAAAATGGGTCACAAAGGGCTAAAACGGCTTGAGAGGCGCAAGAGATCAGCAAAACTGGCTTAGAAATGCCCAAAAATTGGCATTTAAAGTGTTAGGGATTTGCAAAAACTGGCTTAGAAACGGCCAGAAATTGGGCCAAAATAGTTAGGGATATGCAAAAATGGGTTAGAAAGGGCAGAAAATGGGTTTAAAGGGGCTTAAAAATTGGCAAAAGTGTGTTGGAAACGGCCAAAAATGGCCTAAAAAATGTTAGAGATTTGCAAACATGGGTTAGAAAGAGCAGAAAAAGGGTATAAGGGGAGTAAAAACTGGCAAAAGTGTGTTGGAAATGTCCAAGAAATGGCTGAGAATTGGCTAAGAATGGATAGAGGCGTAAGAGATGAGCCAAAATGCCTTTGAAATGGCCAAAAATTGCTAAAAAAGGTAAGAAATGGCCAAATATGGGTCAGAAATGGTAAAAACGGCTAGAGAGGCCCAAGTGATGAGAAAAAATGGCTTAGAAAACGGCCAGAATTGGCCTAAAAATAGTTAGGGATGTGCAAAAATGGGTTAGAAATGGCCAAAAATGGCATTAAAAGTGTTAGGGATTTGCAAAACTGGCTTAGAAACGGCCAGAATTGGCCCAAAAATAGTTAGGGATATGCAAAAATGGGTTAGAAAGGGCAGAAAATGGGTATAAGGGGAGCAAAAACTGGCAAAAGTTTGTTGGAAATGGCCAAAAATGGCTTAAAAAACGTTAGAAATGGCCAAAAATGGGTCACAAAGGGCTAAAAACGGCTTGAGAGGCGCAAGAGATCAGCAAAACTGGCTTAGAAAATGGCCAAAAATGGCATTTTAAAGTGTTAGGGATTTGCAAAACTGGCTTAGAAACGGCCAGAATTGGGCCAAACATAGTTAGGGATATGCAAAAATGGGTTAGAAAGGGCAGAAAATGGGTTTAAGGGGCTTAAAAAATTGGCAAAAGTGTGTTGGAAACGGCCAAAAATGGCCTAAAAAAATGTTAGAGATTTGCAAACATGGGTTAGACAGAGCAGAAAAAGGGTATAAGGGGAGTAAAAACTGGCAAAAGTGTGTTGGAAATGTCCAAGAATGGCTGAGAATTGGCTAAGAATGGATAGAGAGATGAGCCAAAATGCCTTTGAAATGGCCAAAAATTGCTAAAAAAGGTAAGAAATGGCCAAATATGGGTCAGAAATGGTAAAAACGGCTAGAGAGGCCCAAGTGATGAGAAAAAATGGCTTAGAAACGGCCAGAATTGGCCTAAAAATAGTTAGGGATGTGCAAAAATGGGTTAGAAATGGCCAAAAATGGCATTAAAAGTGTTAGGGATTTGCAAAACTGGCTTAGAAACGGCCAGAATTGGCCCAAAAATAGTTAGGGATATGCAAAAAATGGGTTAGAAAGGGCAGAAAATGGGTATAAGGGGAGCAAAAACTGGCAAAAGTGTGTTGGAAATGGCCAAAAATGGCTTAAAAAAACGTTAGAAATGGCCAAAAATGGGTCACAAAGGGCTAAAAAACGGCTTGAGAGGCGCAAGAGATCAGCAAAACTGGCTTAGAAATGGCCAAAAATGGCATTAAAAGTGTTAGGGATTTGCAAAACTGGCTTAGAAACGGCCAGAATTGGGCCAAAAATAGTTAGGGATATGCAAAAATGGTTAGAAAGGGCAGAAAATGGGTTTAAGGGGCTTAAAAATTGGCAAAAGTGTGTTGGAAACGGCCAAAAATGGCCTAAAAAATGTTAGAGATTTGCAAACATGGGTTAGAAAGAGCAGAAAATGGGTATAAGGGGAGTAAAAAACTGGCAAAAAGTGTGTTGGAAAATGTCCAAGAATGGCTGAGAATTGGCTAAGAATGGATAGAGGCGTAAGAGATGAGCCAAAATGCCTTTGAAATGGCCAAAAATTGCTAAAAAAGGTAAGAAATGGCCAAATATGGGTCAGAAATGGTAAAAACGGCTAGAGAGGCCCAAGTGATGAGAAAAAATGGCTTAGAAACGGCCAGAATTGGCCTAAAAATAGTTAGGGATGTGCAAAAATGGGTTAGAAATGGCCAAAAATGGCATTAAAAGTGTTAGGGATTTGCAAAACTTGGCTTAGAAACGGCCAGAATTGGCCCAAAAAATAGTTAGGGATATGCAAAAATGGGTTAGAAAGGGCAGAAAATGGGTATAAGGGGAGCAAAAACTGGCAAAAGTGTGTTGGAAATGGCCAAAAATGGCTTAAAAAACGTTAGAAATGGCCAAAAATGGGTCACAAAGGGCTAAAAACGGCTTGAGAGGCGCAAGAGATCAGCAAAACTGGCTTAGAAATGCCCAAAAATGGCATTAAAAGTGTTAGGGATTTGCAAAACTGGCTTAGAAACGGCCAGAATTGGGCCAAAAAAAGTTAGGGATATGCAAAAATGGGTTAGAAAGGGCAGAAAATGGGTATAAGGGGAGCAAAAACTGGCAAAAGTGTGTTGGAAATGGCCAAAAATGGCTTAAAAAACGTTAGAAATGGCCAAAAATGGGTCACAAAGGGCTAAAAAACGGCTTGAGAGGCGCAAGAGATCAGCAAAAACTGGCTTAGAAAACGGCCAGAATTGGCCCAAAAAATAGTTAGGGATATGCAAAAATGGGTTAGAAAGGGCAGAAAATGGGTATAAGGGGAGCAAAAAACTGGCAAAAGTTTGTTGGAAATGGCCAAAAATGGCTTAAAAAACGTTAGAAATGGCCAAAAATGGGTCACAAAGGGCTAAAAACGGCTTGAGAGGCGCAAGAGATCAGCAAAACTGGCTTAGAAATGGCCAAAAATGGCATTTAAAAGTGTTAGGGATTTGCAAAACTGGCTTAGAAACGGCCAGAATTGGGCCAAACATAGTTAGGGATATGCAAAAATGGGTTAGAAAGGGCAGAAAATGGGTTTAAGGGGCTTAAAAATTGGCAAAAGTGTGTTGGAAACGGCCAAAAATGGCCTAAAAAATGTTAGAGATTTGCAAACATGGGTTAGAAAGAGCAGAAAATGGGTATAAGGGGAGTAAAAACTGGCAAAAGTGTGTTGGAAATGTCCAAGAATGGCTGAGAATTGGCTAAGAATGGATAGAGGCGTAAGAGATGAGCCAAAATGCCTTTGAAATGGCCAAAAATTGCTAAAAAAGGTAAGAAATGGCCAAATATGGGTCAGAAATGGTAAAAACGGCTAGAGAGGCCCAAGTGATGAGAAAAAATGGCTTAGAAACGGCCAGAATTGGCCTAAAAATAGTTAGGGATGTGCAAAAATGGGTTAGAAAATGGCCAAAAATGGCATTAAAAGTGTTAGGGATTTGCAAAAACTGGCTTAGAAACGGCCAGAATTGGCCCAAAAATAGTTAGGGATATGCAAAAATGGGTTAGAAAGGGCAGAAAATGGGTATAAGGGGAGCAAAAACTGGCAAAAGTTTGTTGGAAATGGCCAAAAATGGCTTAAAAAAACGTTAGAAATGGCCAAAAATGGGTCACAAAGGGCTAAAAACGGCTTGAGAGGCGCAAGAGATCAGCAAAAACTGGCTTAGAAATGCCCAAAAATGGCATTTAAAGTGTTAGGGATTTGCAAAACTGGCTTAGAAACGGCCAGAATTGGGCCAAACATAGTTAGGGATATGCAAAAATGGGTTAGAAAGGGCAGAAAATGGGTTTAAGGGGCTTAAAAATTGGCAAAAGTGTGTTGGAAACGGCCAAAAATGGCCTAAAAAATGTTAGAGATTTGCAAACATGGGTTAGAAAGAGCAGAAAATGGGTATAAGGGGAGTAAAAACTGGCAAAAGTGTGTTGGAAATGTCCAAGAATGGCTGAGAATTGGCTAAGAATGGATAGAGGCGTAAGAGATGAGCCAAAATGCCTTTGAAATGGCCAAAAATTGCTAAAAAAGGTAAGAAATGGCCAAATATGGGTCAGAAATGGTAAAAAACGGCTAGAGAGGCCCAAGTGATGAGAAAAAATGGCTTAGAAACGGCCAGAATTGGCCGAAAAATAGTTAGGGATGTGCAAAAATGGGTTAGAAATGGCCAAAAATGGCATTAAAAGTGTTAGGGATTTGCAAAACTGGCTTAGAAACGGCCAGAATTGGCCCAAAAATAGTTAGGGATATGCAAAAATGGGTTAGAAAGGGCAGAAAATGGGTATAAGGGGAGCAAAAACTGGCAAAAGTGTGTTGGAAATGGCCAAAAATGGCTTAAAAAACGTTAGAAATGGCCAAAAAATGGGTCACAAAGGGCTAAAAACGGCTTGAGAGGCGCAAGAGATCAGCAAAACTGGCTTAGAAATGCCCAAAAATGGCATTAAAAGTGTTAGGGATTTGCAAAACTGGCTTAGAAACGGCCAGAATTGGGCCAAAAAAAGTTAGGGATATGCAAAAATGGGTTAGAAAGGGCAGAAAATGGGTATAAGGGGAGCAAAAACTGGCAAAAGTGTGTTGGAAATGGCCAAAAATGGCTTAAAAAACGTTAGAAATGGCCAAAAATGGGTCACAAAGGGCTAAAAACGGCTTGAGAGGCGCAAGAGATCAGCAAAACTGGCTTAGAAACGGCCAGAATTGGCCCAAAAATAGTTAGGGATATGCAAAAATGGGTTAGAAAGGGCAGAAAATGGGTATAAGGGGAGCAAAAACTGGCAAAAGTTTGTTGGAAATGGCCAAAAATGGCTTAAAAAACGTTAGAAATGGCCAAAAATGGGTCACAAAGGGCTAAAAAACGGCTTGAGAGGCGCAAGAGATCAGCAAAACTGGCTTAGAAATGGCCAAAAATGGCATTTAAAGTGTTAGGGATTTGCAAAACTGGCTTAGAAACGGCCAGAATTGGGCCAAACATAGTTAGGGATATGCAAAAATGGGTTAGAAAGGGCAGAAAATGGGTTTAAGGGGCTTAAAAATTGGCAAAAGTGTGTTGGAAACGGCCAAAAATGGCCTAAAAAATGTTAGAGATTTGCAAACATGGGTTAGACAGAGCAGAAAAAGGGTATAAGGGGAGTAAAAACTGGCAAAAGTGTGTTGGAAATGTCCAAGAATGGCTGAGAATTGGCTAAGAATGGATAGAGGCGTAAGAGATGAGCCAAAATGCCTTTGAAATGGCCAAAAATTGCTAAAAAAGGTAAGAAATGGCCAAATATGGGTCAGAAATGGTAAAAAACGGCTAGAGAGGCCCAAGTGATGAGAAAAAATGGCTTAGAAACGGCCAGAATTGGCCTAAAAATAGTTAGGGATGTGCAAAAATGGGTTAGAAATGGCCAAAAATGGCATTAAAAGTGTTAGGGATTTGCAAAACTGGCTTAGAAACGGCCAGAATTGGCCCAAAAATAGTTAGGGATATGCAAAAATGGGTTAGAAAGGGCAGAAAATGGGTATAAGGGGAGCAAAAACTGGCAAAAGTTTGTTGGAAATGGCCAAAAATGGCTTAAAAAACGTTAGAAATGGCCAAAAATGGGTCACAAAGGGCTAAAAACGGCTTGAGAGGCGCAAGAGATCAGCAAAACTGGCTTAGAAATGCCCAAAAAATGGCATTAAAAGTGTTAGGGATTTGCAAAACTGGCTTAGAAACGGCCAGAATTGGGCCAAACATAGTTAGGGATATGCAAAAATGGGTTAGAAAGGGCAGAAAATGGGTTTAAGGGGCTTAAAAATTGGCAAAAGTGTGTTGGAAACGGCCAAAAATGGCCTAAAAAATGTTAGAGATTTGCAAACATGGGTTAGAAAGAGCAGAAAATGGGTATAAGGGGAGTAAAAACTGGCAAAAGTGTGTTGGAAATGTCCAAGAATGGCTGAGAATTGGCTAAGAATGGATAGAGGCGTAAGAGATGAGCCAAAATGCCTTTGAAATGGCCAAAAATTGCTAAAAAAGGTAAGAAATGGCCAAATATGGGTCAGAAATGGTAAAAACGGCTAGAGAGGCCCAAGTGATGAGAAAAAATGGCTTAGAAACGGCCAGAATTGGCCTAAAAATAGTTAGGGATGTGCAAAAATGGGTTAGAAATGGCCAAAAATGGCATTAAAAGTGTTAGGGATTTGCAAAACTGGCTTAGAAACGGCCAGAATTGGCCCAAAAATAGTTAGGGATATGCAAAAATGGGTTAGAAAGGGCAGAAAATGGGTATAAGGGGAGCAAAAACTGGCAAAAGTGTGTTGGAAATGGCCAAAAATGGCTTAAAAAACGTTAGAAATGGCCAAAAATGGGTCACAAAGGGCTAAAAAACGGCTTGAGAGGCGCAAGAGATCAGCAAAACTGGCTTAGAAATGGCCAAAAATGGCATTAAAAGTGTTAGGGATTTGCAAAACTGGCTTAGAAACGGCCAGAATTGGGCCAAAAATAGTTAGGGATATGCAAAAATGGGTTAGAAAGGGCAGAAAATGGGTTTAAGGGGCTTAAAAATTGGCAAAAGTGTGTTGGAAACGGCCAAAAATGGCCTAAAAAATGTTAGAGATTTGCAAACATGGGTTAGAAAGAGCAGAAAATGGGTATAAGGGGAGTAAAAACTGGCAAAAGTGTGTTGGAAATGTCCAAGAATGGCTGAGAATTGGCTAAGAATGGATAGAGGCGTAAGAGATGAGCCAAAATGCCTTTGAAATGGCCAAAAATTGCTAAAAAAGGTAACAAATGGCCAAATATGGGTCAGAAATGGTAAAAACGGCTAGAGAGGCCCAAGTGATGAGAAAAAATGGCTTAGAAACGGCCAGAATTGGCCTAAAAATAGTTAGGGATGTGCAAAAATGGGTTAGAAATGGCCAAAAATGGCATTAAAAGTGTTAGGGATTTGCAAAACTGGCTTAGAAACGGCCAGAATTGGCCCAAAAATAGTTAGGGATATGCAAAAATGGGTTAGAAAGGGCAGAAAATGGGTATAAGGGGAGCAAAAACTGGCAAAAGTGTGTTGGAAATGGCCAAAAATGGCTTAAAAAACGTTAGAAATGGCCAAAAATGGGTCACAAAGGGCTAAAAAACGGCTTGAGAGGCGCAAGAGATCAGCAAAACTGGCTTAGAAATGCCCAAAAATGGCATTAAAAGTGTTAGGGATTTGCAAAACTGGCTTAGAAACGGCCAGAATTGGGCCAAACATAGTTAGGGATATGCAAAAATGGGTTAGAAAGGGCAGAAAATGGGTTTAAGGGGCTTAAAAATTGGCAAAAGTGTGTTGGAAACGGCCAAAAATGGCCTAAAAAAATGTTAGAGATTTGCAAACATGGGTTAGAAAGAGCAGAAAATGGGTATAAGGGGAGTAAAAACTGGCAAAAGTGTGTTGGAAATGTCCAAGAATGGCTGAGAATTGGCTAAGAATGGATAGAGGCGTAAGAGATGAGCCAAAATGCCTTTGAAATGGCCAAAAATTGCTAAAAAAGGTAAGAAATGGCCAAATATGGGTCAGAAATGGTAAAAACGGCTAGAGAGGCCCAAGTGATGAGAAAAAATGGCTTAGAAACGGCCAGAATTGGCCTAAAAATAGTTAGGGATGTGCAAAAATGGGTTAGAAATGGCCAAAAATGGCATTAAAAGTGTTAGGGATTTGCAAAACTGGCTTAGAAACGGCCAGAATTGGCCCAAAAATAGTTAGGGATATGCAAAAATGGGTTAGAAAGGGCAGAAAATGGGTATAAGGGGAGCAAAAACTGGCAAAAGTGTGTTGGAAATGGCCAAAAATGGCTTAAAAAACGTTAGAAATGGCCAAAAATGGGTCACAAAGGGCTAAAAACGGCTTGAGAGGCGCAAGAGATCAGCAAAACTGGCTTAGAAATGGCCAAAAATGGCATTTAAAGTGTTAGGGATTTGCAAAACTGGCTTAGAAACGGCCAGAATTGGGCCAAAAATAGTTAGGGATATGCAAAAATGGGTTAGAAAGGGCAGAAAATGGGTTTAAGGGGCTTAAAAATTGGCAAAAGTGTGTTGGAAACGGCCAAAAATGGCCTAAAAATGTTAGAGATTTGCAAACATGGGTTAGAAAGAGCAGAAAATGGGTATAAGGGGAGTAAAAACTGGCAAAAGTGTGTTGGAAATGTCCAAGAATGGCTGAGAATTGGCTAAGAATGGATAGAGGCGTAAGAGATGAGCCAAAATGCCTTTGAAATGGCCAAAAATTGCTAAAAAAGGTAACAAATGGCCAAATATGGGTCAGAAATGGTAAAAACGGCTAGAGAGGCCCAAGTGATGAGAAAAAATGGCTTAGAAACGGCCAGAATTGGCCTAAAAATAGTTAGGGATGTGCAAAAATGGGTTAGAAATGGCCAAAAATGGCATTAAAAGTGTTAGGGATTTGCAAAACTGGCTTAGAAACGGCCAGAATTGGGCCAAACATAGTTAGGGATATGCAAAAATGGGTTAGAAAGGGCAGAAAATGGGTATAAGGGGAGCAAAAACTGGCAAAAGTGTGTTGGAAATGGCCAAAAATGGCTTAAAAAACGTTAGAAATGGCCAAAAATGGGTCACAAAGGGCTAAAAACGGCTTGAGAGGCGCAAGAGATCAGCAAAACTGGCTTAGAAATGCCCAAAAATGGCATTAAAAGTGTTAGGGATTTGCAAAACTGGCTTAGAAACGGCCAGAATTGGGCCAAAAAAAGTTAGGGATATGCAAAAATGGGTTAGAAAGGGCAGAAAATGGGTATAAGGGGAGCAAAAACTGGCAAAAGTGTGTTGGAAATGGCCAAAAATGGCTTAAAAAACGTTAGAAATGGCCAAAAATGGGTCACAAAGGGCTAAAAACGGCTTGAGAGGCGCAAGAGATCAGCAAAACTGGCTTAGAAATGGCCAGAATTGGCCCAAAAATAGTTAGGGATATGCAAAAATGGGTTAGAAAGGGCAGAAAATGGGTATAAGGGGAGCAAAAACTGGCAAAAGTTTGTTGGAAATGGCCAAAAATGGCTTAAAAAACGTTAGAAATGGCCAAAAATGGGTCACAAAGGGCTAAAAAACGGCTTGAGAGGCGCAAGAGATCAGCAAAACTGGCTTAGAAATGCCCAAAAATGGCATTTAAAGTGTTAGGGATTTGCAAAACTGGCTTAGAAACGGCCAGAATTGGGCCAAACATAGTTAGGGATATGCAAAAATGGGTTAGAAAGGGCAGAAAATGGGTTTAAGGGGCTTAAAAATTGGCAAAAGTGTGTTGGAAACGGCCAAAAATGGCCTAAAAAATGTTAGAGATTTGCAAACATGGGTTAGAAAGAGCAGAAAATGGGTATAAGGGTAGTAAAAACTGGCAAAAGTGTGTTGGAAATGTCCAAGAATGGCTGAGAATTGGCTAAGAATGGATAGAGGCGTAAGAGATGAGCCAAAATGCCTTTGAAATGGCCAAAAATTGCTAAAAAAGGTAAGAAATGGCCAAATATGGGTCAGAAATGGTAAAAACGGCTAGAGAGGCCCAAGTGATGAGAAAAAATGGCTTAGAAACGGCCAGAATTGGCCTAAAAATAGTTAGGGATGTGCAAAAATGGGTTAGAAATGGCCAAAAATGGCATTAAAAGTGTTAGGGATTTGCAAAACTGGCTTAGAAACGGCCAGAATTGGCCCAAAAATAGTTAGGGATATGCAAAAATGGGTTAGAAAGGGCAGAAAATGGGTATAAGGGGAGCAAAAACTGGCAAAAGTGTGTTGGAAATGGCCAAAAATGGCTTAAAAAACGTTAGAAATGGCCAAAAATGGGTCACAAAGGGTTAAAAACGGCTTGAGAGGCGCAAGAGATCAGCAAAACTGGCTTAGAAATGCCCAAAAATGGCATTAAAAGTGTTAGGGATTTGCAAAACTGGCTTAGAAACGGCCAGAATTGGGCCAAAAATAGTTAGGGATGTGCAAAAATGTGTTAGAAATGGCCAAAAATGGGTTTAAGGGGGTTAAAAACTGGCAAAAGTGTGTTGGAAATGGCCAAATATGGCCTAAAAAATGTTAGAGATTTGCAAACATGGGTTAGAAAGAGCAGAAAATGGGTATAAGGGGAGTAAAAACTGGCAAAAGTGTGTTGGAAATGTCCAAGAATGGCTGAGAATTGGCTAAGAATGGATAGAGGCGTAAGAGATGAGCCAAAATGCCTTTGAAATGGCCAAAAATTGCTAAAAAAGGTAAGAAATGGCCAAATATGGGTCAGAAATGGTAAAAACGGCTAGAGAGGCCCAAGTGATGAGAAAAAATGGCTTAGAAACGGCCAGAATTGGCCTAAAAATAGTTAGGGATGTGCAAAAATGGGTTAGAAATGGCCAAAAATGGCATTAAAAGTGTTAGGGATTTGCAAAACTGGCTTAGAAACGGCCAGAATTGGCCCAAAAATAGTTAGGGATATGCAAAAATGGGTTAGAAAGGGCAGAAAATGGGTATAAGGGGAGCAAAAACTGGCAAAAGTTTGTTGGAAATGGCCAAAAATGGCTTAAAAAACGTTAGAAATGGCCAAAAATGGGTCACAAAGGGCTAAAAACGGCTTGAGAGGCGCAAGAGATCAGCAAAACTGGCTTAGAAATGCCCAAAAATGGCATTTAAAGTGTTAGGGATTTGCAAAACTGGCTTAGAAACGGCCAGAATTGGGCCAAACATAGTTAGGGATATGCAAAAATGGGTTAGAAAGGGCAGAAAATGGGTTTAAGGGGCTTAAAAATTGGCAAAAGTGTGTTGGAAACGGCCAAAAATGGCCTAAAAAATGTTAGAGATTTGCAAACATGGGTTAGAAAGAGCAGAAAAAGGGTATAAGGGGAGTAAAAACTGGCAAAAGTGTGTTGGAAATGTCCAAGAATGGCTGAGAATTGGCTAAGAATGGATAGAGGCGTAAGAGATGAGCCAAAATGCCTTTGAAATGGCCAAAAATTGCTAAAAAAGGTAAGAAATGGCCAAATATGGGTCAGAAATGGTAAAAACGGCTAGAGAGGCCCAAGTGATGAGAAAAAATGGCTTAGAAACGGCCAGAATTGGCCTAAAAATAGTTAGGGATGTGCAAAAATGGGTTAGAAATGGCCAAAAATGGCATTAAAAGTGTTAGGGATTTGCAAAACTGGCTTAGAAACGGCCAGAATTGGCCCAAAAATAGTTAGGGATATGCAAAAATGGGTTAGAAAGGGCAGAAAATGGGTATAAGGGGAGCAAAAACTGGCAAAAGTTTGTTGGAAATGGCCAAAAATGGCTTAAAAAAACGTTAGAAATGGCCAAAAATGGGTCACAAAGGGCTAAAAACGGCTTGAGAGGCGCAAGAGATCAGCAAAACTGGCTTAGAAATGGCCAAAAATGGCATTTAAAGTGTTAGGGATTTGCAAAACTGGCTTAGAAACGGCCAGAATTGGGCCAAAAATAGTTAGGGATATGCAAAAATGGGTTAGAAAGGGCAGAAAATGGGTTTAAGGGGCTTAAAAATTGGCAAAAGTGTGTTGGAAACGGCCAAAAATGGCCTAAAAAATGTTAGAGATTTGCAAACATGGGTTTAGAAAGAGCAGAAAATGGGTATAAGGGGAGTAAAAACTGGCAAAAGTGTGTTGGAAATGTCCAAGAATGGCTGAGAATTGGCTAAGAATGGATAGAGGCGTAAGAGATGAGCCAAAATGCCTTTGAAATGGCCAAAAATTGCTAAAAAAGGTAAGAAATGGCCAAATATGGGTCAGAAATGGTAAAAACGGCTAGAGAGGCCCAAGTGATGAGAAAAAATGGCTTAGAAACGGCCAGAATTGGCCTAAAAATAGTTAGGGATGTGCAAAAATGGGTTAGAAATGGCCAAAAATGGCATTAAAAGTGTTAGGGATTTGCAAAACTGGCTTAGAAACGGCCAGAATTGGCCCAAAAATAGTTAGGGATATGCAAAAATGGGTTAGAAAGGGCAGAAAATGGGTATAAGGGGAGCAAAAAACTGGCAAAAGTGTGTTGGAAATGGCCAAAAATGGCTTAAAAAACGTTAGAAATGGCCAAAAATGGGTCACAAAGGGCTAAAAAACGGCTTGAGAGGCGCAAGAGATCAGCAAAACTGGCTTAGAAATGCCCAAAAATGGCATTAAAAGTGTTAGGGATTTGCAAAACTGGCTTAGAAACGGCCAGAATTTGGCCAAAAATAGTTAGGGATATGCAAAAATGGGTTAGAAAGGGCAGAAAATGGGTATAAGGGGAGCAAAAACTGGCAAAAGTGTGTTGGAAATGGCCAAAAATGGCTTAAAAAACGTTAGAAATGGCCAAAAATGGGTCACAAAGGGCTAAAAACGGCTTGAGAGGCGCAAGAGATCAGCAAAAATGGCTTAGAAACGGCCAGAATTGGCCGAAAAATAGTTAGGGATATGCAAAAATGGGTTAGAAAGGGCAGAAAATGGGTATAAGGGGAGCAAAAACTGGCAAAAGTTTGTTGGAAATGGCCAAAAATGGCTTAAAAAACGTTAGAAATGGCCAAAAATGGGTCACAAAGGGCTAAAAACGGCTTGAGAGGCGCAAGAGATCAGCAAAACTGGCTTAGAAATGGCCAAAAATGGCATTTAAAGTGTTAGGGATTTGCAAAACTGGCTTAGAAACGGCCAGAATTGGGCCAAACATAGTTAGGGATATGCAAAAATGGGTTAGAAAGGGCAGAAAATGGGTTTAAGGGGCTTAAAAATTGGCAAAAGTGTGTTGGAAACGGCCAAAAATGGCCTAAAAAATGTTAGAGATTTGCAAACATGGGTTAGAAAGAGCAGAAAATGGGTATAAGGGGAGTAAAAACTGGCAAAAGTGTGTTGGAAATGTCCAAGAATGGCTGAGAATTGGCTAAGAATGGATAGAGGCGTAAGAGATGAGCCAAAATGCCTTTGAAATGGCCAAAAATTGCTAAAAAAGGTAAGAAATGGCCAAATATGGGTCAGAAATGGTAAAAAACGGCTAGAGAGGCCCAAGTGATGAGAAAAAATGGCTTAGAAACGGCCAGAATTGGCCTAAAAATAGTTAGGGATGTGCAAAAATGGGTTAGAAATGGCCAAAAATGGCATTAAAAGTGTTAGGGATTTGCAAAACTGGCTTAGAAACGGCCAGAATTGGCCCAAAAATAGTTAGGGATATGCAAAAATGGGTTAGAAAGGGCAGAAAATGGGTATAAGGGGAGCAAAAACTGGCAAAAGTTTGTTGGAAATGGCCAAAAATGGCTTAAAAAACGTTAGAAATGGCCAAAAATGGGTCACAAAGGGCTAAAAACGGCTTGAGAGGCGCAAGAGATCAGCAAAACTGGCTTAGAAATGCCCAAAAATGGCATTTAAAGTGTTAGGGATTTGCAAAACTGGCTTAGAAACGGCCAGAATTGGGCCAAAAATAGTTAGGGATATGCAAAAATGGGTTAGAAAGGGCAGAAAATGGGTTTAAGGGGCTTAAAAATTGGCAAAAGTGTGTTGGAAACGGCCAAAAATGGCCTAAAAAATGTTAGAGATTTGCAAACATGGGTTAGAAAGAGCAGAAAAAGGGTATAAGGGGAGTAAAAACTGGCAAAAGTGTGTTGGAAATGTCCAAGAATGGCTGAGAATTGGCTAAGAATGGATAGAGGCGTAAGAGATGAGCCAAAATGCCTTTGAAATGGCCAAAAATTGCTAAAAAAGGTAAGAAATGGCCAAATATGGGTCAGAAATGGTAAAAACGGCTAGAGAGGCCCAAGTGATGAGAAAAAATGGCTTAGAAACGGCCAGAATTGGCCTAAAAATAGTTAGGGATGTGCAAAAATGGGTTAGAAATGGCCAAAAATGGCATTAAAAGTGTTAGGGATTTGCAAAACTGGCTTAGAAACGGCCAGAATTGGCCCAAAAATAGTTAGGGATATGCAAAAATGGGTTAGAAAGGGCAGAAAATGGGTATAAGGGGAGCAAAAACTGGCAAAAGTTTGTTGGAAATGGCCAAAAATGGCTTAAAAAACGTTAGAAATGGCCAAAAATGGGTCACAAAGGGCTAAAAACGGCTTGAGAGGCGCAAGAGATCAGCAAAACTGGCTTAGAAATGGCCAAAAATGGCATTTAAAGTGTTAGGGATTTGCAAAACTGGCTTAGAAACGGCCAGAATTGGGCCAAAAATAGTTAGGGATATGCAAAAATGGGTTAGAAAGGGCAGAAAATGGGTTTAAGGGGCTTAAAAATTGGCAAAAGTGTGTTGGAAACGGCCAAAAATGGCCTAAAAAATGTTAGAGATTTGCAAACATGGGTTAGAAAGAGCAGAAAATGGGTATAAGGGGAGTAAAAACTGGCAAAAGTGTGTTGGAAATGTCCAAGAATGGCTGAGAATTGGCTAAGAATGGATAGAGGCGTAAGAGATGAGCCAAAATGCCTTTGAAATGGCCAAAAATTGCTAAAAAAGGTAAGAAATGGCCAAATATGGGTCAGAAATGGTAAAAACGGCTAGAGAGGCCCAAGTGATGAGAAAAAATGGCTTAGAAACGGCCAGAATTGGCCTAAAAATAGTTAGGGATGTGCAAAAATGGGTTAGAAATGGCCAAAAATGGCATTAAAAGTGTTAGGGATTTGCAAAACTGGCTTAGAAACGGCCAGAATTGGCCCAAAAATAGTTAGGGATATGCAAAAATGGGTTAGAAAGGGCAGAAAATGGGTATAAGGGGAGCAAAAACTGGCAAAAGTGTGTTGGAAATGGCCAAAAATGGCTTAAAAAACGTTAGAAATGGCCAAAAATGGGTCACAAAGGGCTAAAAACGGCTTGAGAGGCGCAAGAGATCAGCAAAACTGGCTTAGAAATGCCCAAAAATGGCATTAAAAGTGTTAGGGATTTGCAAAACTGGCTTAGAAACGGCCAGAATTGGGCCAAAAATAGTTAGGGATATGCAAAAATGGGTTAGAAAGGGCAGAAAATGGGTATAAGGGGAGCAAAAACTGGCAAAAGTGTGTTGGAAATGGCCAAAAATGGCTTAAAAAACGTTAGAAATGGCCAAAAATGGGTCACAAAGGGCTAAAAACGGCTTGAGAGGCGCAAGAGATCAGCAAAACTGGCTTAGAAACGGCCAGAATTGGCCCAAAAATAGTTAGGGATATGCAAAAATGGGTTAGAAAGGGCAGAAAATGGGTATAAGGGGAGCAAAAACTGGCAAAAGTTTGTTGGAAATGGCCAAAAATGGCTTAAAAAACGTTAGAAATGGCCAAAAATGGGTCACAAAGGGCTAAAAACGGCTTGAGAGGCGCAAGAGATCAGCAAAACTGGCTTAGAAATGGCCAAAAATGGCATTTAAAGTGTTAGGGATTTGCAAAACTGGCTTAGAAACGGCCAGAATTGGGCCAAACATAGTTAGGGATATGCAAAAATGGGTTAGAAAGGGCAGAAAATGGGTTTAAGGGGCTTAAAAATTGGCAAAAGTGTGTTGGAAACGGCCAAAAATGGCCTAAAAAATGTTAGAGATTTGCAAACATGGGTTAGAAAGAGCAGAAAATGGGTATAAGGGGAGTAAAAACTGGCAAAAGTGTGTTGGAAATGTCCAAGAATGGCTGAGAATTGGCTAAGAATGGATAGAGGCGTAAGAGATGAGCCAAAATGCCTTTGAAATGGCCAAAAATTGCTAAAAAAGGTAAGAAATGGCCAAATATGGGTCAGAAATGGTAAAAACGGCTAGAGAGGCCCAAGTGATGAGAAAAAATGGCTTAGAAACGGCCAGAATTGGCCTAAAAATAGTTAGGGATGTGCAAAAATGGGTTAGAAATGGCCAAAAATGGCATTAAAAGTGTTAGGGATTTGCAAAACTGGCTTAGAAACGGCCAGAATTGGCCCAAAAATAGTTAGGGATATGCAAAAATGGGTTAGAAAGGGCAGAAAATGGGTATAAGGGGAGCAAAAACTGGCAAAAGTGTGTTGGAAATGGCCAAAAATGGCTTAAAAAACGTTAGAAATGGCCAAAAATGGGTCACAAAGGGCTAAAAACGGCTTGAGAGGCGCAAGAGATCAGCAAAACTGGCTTAGAAATGGCCAAAAATGGCATTAAAAGTGTTAGGGATTTGCAAAACTGGCTTAGAAACGGCCAGAATTGGGCCAAAAATAGTTAGGGATATGCAAAAATGGGTTAGAAAGGGCAGAAAATGGGTTTAAGGGGCTTAAAAATTGGCAAAAGTGTGTTGGAAACGGCCAAAAATGGCCTAAAAAATGTTAGAGATTTGCAAACATGGGTTAGAAAGAGCAGAAAATGGGTATAAGGGGAGTAAAAACTGGCAAAAGTGTGTTGGAAATGTCCAAGAATGGCTGAGAATTGGCTAAGAATGGATAGAGGCGTAAGAGATGAGCCAAAATGCCTTTGAAATGGCCAAAAATTGCTAAAAAAGGTAACAAATGGCCAAATATGGGTCAGAAATGGTAAAAACGGCTAGAGAGGCCCAAGTGATGAGAAAAAATGGCTTAGAAACGGCCAGAATTGGCCTAAAAATAGTTAGGGATGTGCAAAAATGGGTTAGAAATGGCCAAAAATGGCATTAAAAGTGTTAGGGATTTGCAAAACTGGCTTAGAAACGGCCAGAATTGGCCCAAAAATAGTTAGGGATATGCAAAAATGGGTTAGAAAGGGCAGAAAATGGGTATAAGGGGAGCAAAAACTGGCAAAAGTGTGTTGGAAATGGCCAAAAATGGCTTAAAAAACGTTAGAAATGGCCAAAAATGGGTCACAAAGGGCTAAAAACGGCTTGAGAGGCGCAAGAGATCAGCAAAACTGGCTTAGAAATGCCCAAAAATGGCATAAAAAGTGTTAGGGATTTGCAAAACTGGCTTAGAAACGGCCAGAATTGGGCCAAAAATAGTTAGGGATATGCAAAAATGGGTTAGAAAGGGCAGAAAATGGGTATAAGGGGAGCAAAAACTGGCAAAAGTGTGTTGGAAATGGCCAAAAATGGCTTAAAAAACGTTAGAAATGGCCAAAAATGGGTCACAAAGGGCTAAAAACGGCTTGAGAGGCGCAAGAGATCAGCAAAACTGGCTTAGAAACGGCCAGAATTGGGCCAAAAATAGTTAGGGATATGCAAAAATGGGTTAGAAAGGGCAGAAAATGGGTATAAGGGGAGCAAAAACTGGCAAAAGTGTGTTGGAAATGGCCAAAAATGGCTTAAAAAACGTTAGAAATGGCCAAAAATGGGTCACAAAGGGCTAAAAACGGCTTGAGAGGCGCAAGAGATCAGCAAAACTGGCTTAGAAACGGCCAGAATTGGCCCAAAAATAGTTAGGGATATGCAAAAATGGGTTAGAAAGGGCAGAAAATGGGTATAAGGGGAGCAAAAACTGGCAAAAGTTTGTTGGAAATGGCCAAAAATGGCTTAAAAAACGTTAGAAATGGCCAAAAATGGGTCACAAAGGGCTAAAAACGGCTTGAGAGGCGCAAGAGATCAGCAAAACTGGCTTAGAAATGGCCAAAAATGGCATTTAAAGTGTTAGGGATTTGCAAAACTGGCTTAGAAACGGCCAGAATTGGGCCAAACATAGTTAGGGATATGCAAAAATGGGTTAGAAAGGGCAGAAAATGGGTTTAAGGGGCTTAAAAATTGGCAAAAGTGTGTTGGAAACGGCCAAAAATGGCCTAAAAAATGTTAGAGATTTGCAAACATGGGTTAGAAAGAGCAGAAAATGGGTATAAGGGGAGTAAAAACTGGCAAAAGTGTGTTGGAAATGTCCAAGAATGGCTGAGAATTGGCTAAGAATGGATAGAGGCGTAAGAGATGAGCCAAAATGCCTTTGAAATGGCCAAAAATTGCTAAAAAAGGTAAGAAATGGCCAAATATGGGTCAGAAATGGTAAAAACGGCTAGAGAGGCCCAAGTGATGAGAAAAAATGGCTTAGAAACGGCCAGAATTGGCCTAAAAATAGTTAGGGATGTGCAAAAATGGGTTAGAAATGGCCAAAAATGGCATTAAAAGTGTTAGGGATTTGCAAAACTGGCTTAGAAACGGCCAGAATTGGCCCAAAAATAGTTAGGGATATGCAAAAATGGGTTAGAAAGGGCAGAAAATGGGTATAAGGGGAGCAAAAACTGGCAAAAGTTTGTTGGAAATGGCCAAAAATGGCTTAAAAAACGTTAGAAATGGCCAAAAATGGGTCACAAAGGGCTAAAAACGGCTTGAGAGGCGCAAGAGATCAGCAAAACTGGCTTAGAAATGCCCAAAAATGGCATTTAAAGTGTTAGGGATTTGCAAAACTGGCTTAGAAACGGCCAGAATTGGGCCAAACATAGTTAGGGATATGCAAAAATGGGTTAGAAAGGGCAGAAAATGGGTTTAAGGGGCTTAAAAATTGGCAAAAGTGTGTTGGAAACGGCCAAAAATGGCCTAAAAAATGTTAGAGATTTGCAAACATGGGTTAGAAAGAGCAGAAAAAGGGTATAAGGGGAGTAAAAACTGGCAAAAGTGTGTTGGAAATGTCCAAGAATGGCTGAGAATTGGCTAAGAATGGATAGAGGCGTAAGAGATGAGCCAAAATGCCTTTGAAATGGCCAAAAATTGCTAAAAAAGGTAACAAATGGCCAAATATGGGTCAGAAATGGTAAAAACGGCTAGAGAGGCCCAAGTGATGAGAAAAAATGGCTTAGAAACGGCCAGAATTGGCCTAAAAATAGTTAGGGATGTGCAAAAATGGGTTAGAAATGGCCAAAAATGGCATTAAAAGTGTTAGGGATTTGCAAAACTGGCTTAGAAACGGCCAGAATTGGGCCAAAAATAGTTAGGGATATGCAAAAATGGGTTAGAAAGGGCAGAAAATGGGTATAAGGGGAGCAAAAACTGGCAAAAGTTTGTTGGAAATGGCCAAAAATGGCTTAAAAAACGTTAGAAATGGCCAAAAATGGGTCACAAAGGGCTAAAAACGGCTTGAGAGGCGCAAGAGATCAGCAAAACTGGCTTAGAAATGGCCAAAAATGGCATTTAAAGTGTTAGGGATTTGCAAAACTGGCTTAGAAACGGCCAGAATTGGGCCAAACATAGTTAGGGATATGCAAAAATGGGTTAGAAAGGGCAGAAAATGGGTTTAAGGGGCTTAAAAATTGGCAAAAGTGTGTTGGAAACGGCCAAAAATGGCCTAAAAAATGTTAGAGATTTGCAAACATGGGTTAGAAAGAGCAGAAAATGGGTATAAGGGGAGTAAAAACTGGCAAAAGTGTGTTGGAAATGTCCAAGAATGGCTGAGAATTGGCTAAGAATGGATAGAGGCGTAAGAGATGAGCCAAAATGCCTTTGAAATGGCCAAAAATTGCTAAAAAAGGTAAGAAATGGCCAAATATGGGTCAGAAATGGTAAAAACGGCTAGAGAGGCCCAAGTGATGAGAAAAAATGGCTTAGAAACGGCCAGAATTGGCCTAAAAATAGTTAGGGATGTGCAAAAATGGGTTAGAAATGGCCAAAAATGGCATTAAAAGTGTTAGGGATTTGCAAAACTGGCTTAGAAACGGCCAGAATTGGCCCAAAAATAGTTAGGGATATGCAAAAATGGGTTAGAAAGGGCAGAAAATGGGTATAAGGGGAGCAAAAACTGGCAAAAGTGTGTTGGAAATGGCCAAAAATGGCTTAAAGAACGTTAGAAATGGCCAAAAATGGGTCACAAAGGGCTAAAAACGGCTTGAGAGGCGCAAGAGATCAGCAAAACTGGCTTAGAAATGGCCAAAAATGGCATTAAAAGTGTTAGGGATTTGCAAAACTGGCTTAGAAACGGCCAGAATTGGGCCAAAAATAGTTAGGGATATGCAAAAATGGGTTAGAAAGGGCAGAAAATGGGTTTAAGGGGCTTAAAAATTGGCAAAAGTGTGTTGGAAACGGCCAAAAATGGCCTAAAAAATGTTAGAGATTTGCAAACATGGGTTAGAAAGAGCAGAAAATGGGTATAAGGGGAGTAAAAACTGGCAAAAGTGTGTTGGAAATGTCCAAGAATGGCTGAGAATTGGCTAAGAATGGATAGAGGCGTAAGAGATGAGCCAAAATGCCTTTGAAATGGCCAAAAATTGCTAAAAAAGGTAAGAAATGGCCAAATATGGGTCAGAAATGGTAAAAAACGGCTAGAGAGGCCCAAGTGATGAGAAAAAATGGCTTAGAAACGGCCAGAATTGGCCTAAAAATAGTTAGGGATGTGCAAAAATGGGTTAGAAATGGCCAAAAATGGCATTAAAAGTGTTAGGGATTTGCAAAACTGGCTTAGAAACGGCCAGAATTGGCCCAAAAATAGTTAGGGATATGCAAAAATGGGTTAGAAAGGGCAGAAAATGGGTATAAGGGGAGCAAAAACTGGCAAAAGTGTGTTGGAAATGGCCAAAAATGGCTTAAAAAACGTTAGAAATGGCCAAAAATGGGTCACAAAGGGCTAAAAACGGCTTGAGAGGCGCAAGAGATCAGCAAAACTGGCTTAGAAATGCCCAAAAATGGCATTTAAAGTGTTAGGGATTTGCAAAACTGGCTTAGAAACGGCCAGAATTGGGCCAAAAATAGTTAGGGATATGCAAAAATGGGTTAGAAAGGGCAGAAAATGGGTTTAAGGGGCTTAAAAATTGGCAAAAGTGTGTTGGAAACGGCCAAAAATGGCCTAAAAAATGTTAGAGATTTGCAAACATGGGTTAGAAAGAGCAGAAAATGGGTATAAGGGGAGTAAAAACTGGCAAAAGTGTGTTGGAAATGTCCAAGAATGGCTGAGAATTGGCTAAGAATGGATAGAGGCGTAAGAGATGAGCCAAAATGCCTTTGAAATGGCCAAAAATTGCTAAAAAAGGTAAGAAATGGCCAAATATGGGTCAGAAATGGTAAAAACGGCTAGAGAGGCCCAAGTGATGAGAAAAAATGGCTTAGAAACGGCCAGAATTGGCCTAAAAATAGTTAGGGATGTGCAAAAATGGGTTAGAAATGGCCAAAAATGGCATTAAAAGTGTTAGGGATTTGCAAAACTGGCTTAGAAACGGCCAGAATTGGCCCAAAAATAGTTAGGGATATGCAAAAATGGGTTAGAAAGGGCAGAAAATGGGTATAAGGGGAGCAAAAACTGGCAAAAGTGTGTTGGAAATGGCCAAAAATGGCTTAAAAAACGTTAGAAATGGCCAAAAATGGGTCACAAAGGGCTAAAAACGGCTTGAGAGGCGCAAGAGATCAGCAAAACTGGCTTAGAAATGGCCAAAAATGGCATTTAAAGTGTTAGGGATTTGCAAAACTGGCTTAGAAACGGCCAGAATTGGGCCAAAAATAGTTAGGGATATGCAAAAATGGGTTAGAAAGGGCAGAATATGGGTTTAAGGGGCTTAAAAATTGGCAAAAGTGTGTTGGAAACGGCCAAAAATGGCCTAAAAAATGTTAGAGATTTGCAAACATGGGTTAGAAAGAGCAGAAAATGGGTATAAGGGGAGTAAAAACTGGCAAAAGTGTGTTGGAAATGTCCAAGAATGGCTGAGAATTGGCTAAGAATGGATAGAGGCGTAAGAGATGAGCCAAAATGCCTTTGAAATGGCCAAAAATTGCTAAAAAAGGTAAGAAATGGCCAAATATGGGTCAGAAATGGTAAAAACGGCTAGAGAGGCCCAAGTGATGAGAAAAAATGGCTTAGAAACGGCCAGAATTGGCCTAAAAATAGTTAGGGATGTGCAAAAATGGGTTAGAAATGGCCAAAAATGGCATTAAAAGTGTTAGGGATTTGCAAAACTGGCTTAGAAACGGCCAGAATTGGCCCAAAAATAGTTAGGGATATGCAAAAATGGGTTAGAAAGGGCAGAAAATGGGTATAAGGGGAGCAAAAACTGGCAAAAGTGTGTTGGAAATGGCCAAAAATGGCTTAAAAAACGTTAGAAATGGCCAAAAATGGGTCACAAAGGGCTAAAAACGGCTTGAGAGGCGCAAGAGATCAGCAAAACTGGCTTAGAAATGCCCAAAAATGGCATTAAAAGTGTTAGGGATTTGCAAAACTGGCTTAGAAACGGCCAGAATTGGGCCAAAAATAGTTAGGGATATGCAAAAATGGGTTAGAAAGGGCAGAAAATGGGTATAAGGGGAGCAAAAACTGGCAAAAGTGTGTTGGAAATGGCCAAAAATGGCTTAAAAAACGTTAGAAATGGCCAAAAATGGGTCACAAAGGGCTAAAAACGGCTTGAGAGGCGCAAGAGATCAGCAAAACTGGCTTAGAAACGGCCAGAATTGGCCCAGAAATAGTTAGGGATATGCAAAAATGGGTTAGAAAGGGCAGAAAATGGGTTTAAGGGGAGCAAAAACTGGCAAAAGTTTGTTGGAAATGGCCAAAAATGGCTTAAAAAACGTTAGAAATGGCCAAAAATGGGTCACAAAGGGCTAAAAAACGGCTTGAGAGGCGCAAGAGATCAGCAAAACTGGCTTAGAAATGGCCAAAAATGGCATTTAAAGTGTTAGGGATTTGCAAAACTGGCTTAGAAACGGCCAGAATTGGGCCAAACATAGTTAGGGATATGCAAAAATGGGTTAGAAAGGGCAGAAAATGGGTTTAAGGGGCTTAAAAATTGGCAAAAGTGTGTTGGAAACGGCCAAAAATGGCCTAAAAAATGTTAGAGATTTGCAAACATGGGTTAGAAAGAGCAGAAAATGGGTATAAGGGGAGTAAAAACTGGCAAAAGTGTGTTGGAAATGTCCAAGAATGGCTGAGAATTGGCTAAGAATGGATAGAGGCGTAAGAGATGAGCCAAAATGCCTTTGAAATGGCCAAAAATTGCTAAAAAAGGTAAGAAATGGCCAAATATGGGTCAGAAATGGTAAAAACGGCTAGAGAGGCCCAAGTGATGAGAAAAAATGGCTTAGAAACGGCCAGAATTGGCCTAAAAATAGTTAGGGATGTGCAAAAATGGGTTAGAAATGGCCAAAAATGGCATTAAAAGTGTTAGGGATTTGCAAAACTGGCTTAGAAACGGCCAGAATTGGCCCAAAAATAGTTAGGGATATGCAAAAATGGGTTAGAAAGGGCAGAAAATGGGTATAAGGGGAGCAAAAACTGGCAAAAGTTTGTTGGAAATGGCCAAAAATGGCTTAAAAAACGTTAGAAATGGCCAAAAATGGGTCACAAAGGGCTAAAAACGGCTTGAGAGGCGCAAGAGATCAGCAAAACTGGCTTAGAAATGGCCAAAAATGGCATTTAAAGTGTTAGGGATTTGCAAAACTGGCTTAGAAACGGCCAGAATTGGGCCAAAAATAGTTAGGGATATGCAAAAATGGGTTAGAAAGGGCAGAAAATGGGTTTAAGGGGCTTAAAAATTGGCAAAAGTGTGTTGGAAACGGCCAAAAATGGCCTAAAAAATGTTAGAGATTTGCAAACATGGGTTAGAAAGAGCAGAAAATGGGTATAAGGGGAGTAAAAACTGGCAAAAGTGTGTTGGAAATGTCCAAGAATGGCTGAGAATTGGCTAAGAATGGATAGAGGCGTAAGAGATGAGCCAAAATGCCTTTGAAATGGCCAAAAATTGCTAAAAAAGGTTAGAAATGGCCAAATATGGGTCAGAAATGGTAAAAACGGCTAGAGAGGCCCAAGTGATGAGAAAAAATGGCTTAGAAACGGCCAGAATTGGCCTAAAAATAGTTAGGGATGTGCAAAAATGGGTTAGAAATGGCCAAAAATGGCATTAAAAGTGTTAGGGATTTGCAAAACTGGCTTAGAAACGGCCAGAATTGGCCCAAAAATAGTTAGGGATATGCAAAAATGGGTTAGAAAGGGCAGAAAATGGGTATAAGGGGAGCAAAAACTGGCAAAAGTGTGTTGGAAATGGCCAAAAATGGCTTAAAAAACGTTAGAAATGGCCAAAAATGGGTCACAAAGGGCTAAAAACGGCTTGAGAGGCGCAAGAGATCAGCAAAACTGGCTTAGAAATGCCCAAAAATGGCATTAAAAGTGTTAGGGATTTGCAAAACTGGCTTAGAAACGGCCAGAATTGGCCCAAAAATAGTTAGGGATATGCAAAAATGGGTTAGAAAGGGCAGAAAATGGGTATAAGGGGAGCAAAAACTGGCAAAAGTGTGTTGGAAATGGCCAAAAATGGCTTAAAAAACGTTAGAAATGGCCAAAAATGGGTCACAAAGGGCTAAAAACGGCTTGAGAGGCGCAAGAGATCAGCAAAACTGGCTTAGAAACGGCCAGAATTGGCCCAAAAATAGTTAGGGATATGCAAAAATGGGTTAGAAAGGGCAGAAAATGGGTATAAGGGGAGCAAAAACTGGCAAAAGTTTGTTGGAAATGGCCAAAAATGGCTTAAAAAAACGTTAGAAATGGCCAAAAATGGGTCACAAAGGGCTAAAAAACGGCTTGAGAGGCGCAAGAGATCAGCAAAACTGGCTTAGAAATGGCCAAAAATGGCATTTAAAGTGTTAGGGATTTGCAAAACTGGCTTAGAAACGGCCAGAATTGGGCCAAACATAGTTAGGGATATGCAAAAATGGGTTAGAAAGGGCAGAAAATGGGTTTAAGGGGCTTAAAAATTGGCAAAAGTGTGTTGGAAACGGCCAAAAATGGCCTAAAAAATGTTAGAGATTTGCAAACATTGGTTAGAAAGAGCAGAAAATGGGTATAAGGGGAGTAAAAACTGGCAAAAGTGTGTTGGAAATGTCCAAGAATGGCTGAGAATTGGCTAAGAATGGATAGAGGCGTAAGAGATGAGCCAAAATGCCTTTGAAATGGCCAAAAATTGCTAAAAAAGGTAAGAAATGGCCAAATATGGGTCAGAAATGGTAAAAAACGGCTAGAGAGGCCCAAGTGATGAGAAAAAATGGCTTAGAAACGGCCAGAATTGGCCTAAAAATAGTTAGGGATGTGCAAAAATGGGTTAGAAATGGCCAAAAATGGCATTAAAAGTGTTAGGGATTTGCAAAACTGGCTTAGAAACGGCCAGAATTGGCCCAAAAATAGTTAGGGATATGCAAAAATGGGTTAGAAAGGGCAGAAAATGGGTATAAGGGGAGCAAAAACTGGCAAAAGTGTGTTGGAAATGGCCAAAAATGGCTTAAAAAACGTTAGAAATGGCCAAAAATGGGTCACAAAGGGCTAAAAACGGCTTGAGAGGCGCAAGAGATCAGCAAAACTGGCTTAGAAATGCCCAAAAATGGCATTAAAAGTGTTAGGGATTTGCAAAACTGGCTTAGAAACGGCCAGAATTGGGCCAAAAATAGTTAGGGATGTGCAAAAATGTGTTAGAAATGGCCAAAAATGGGTTTAAGGGGGTTAAAAACTGGCAAAAGTGTGTTGGAAATGGCCAAATATGGCCTAAAAAATGTTAGAGATTTGCAAACATGGGTTAGAAAGAGCAGAAAATGGGTATAAGGGGAGTAAAAACTGGCAAAAGTGTGTTGGAAATGTCCAAGAATGGCTGAGAATTGGCTAAGAATGGATAGAGGCGTAAGAGATGAGCCAAAATGCCTTTGAAATGGCCAAAAATTGCTAAAAAAGGTTAGAAATGGCCAAATATGGGTCAGAAATGGTAAAAACGGCTAGAGAGGCCCAAGTGATGAGAAAAAATGGCTTAGAAACGGCCAGAATTGGCCTAAAAATAGTTAGGGATGTGCAAAAATGGGTTAGAAATGGCCAAAAATGGCATTAAAAGTGTTAGGGATTTGCAAAACTGGCTTAGAAACGGCCAGAATTGGCCCAAAAATAGTTAGGGATATGCAAAAATGGGTTAGAAAGGGCAGAAAATGGGTATAAGGGGAGCAAAAACTGGCAAAAGTGTGTTGGAAATGGCCAAAAATGGCCTAAAAAATGTTAGAGATTTGCAAAATGTGAAAATACACAACGCTGACCTATTTCCAGAAAGAAACGCCCGAAACGAGCTGCTAATAACTGTATGAGTGAGGTCCCTCTCTCCCAGTCTTCATCCCTGATGTGGAAAAAGAGAAAAGCCTTCTTTGACTAACACAGGCAGATCTCAGCAGCGTGCTACATGCAAGTCAGTCCATTGCATATCCTTGACCATTTAGCCATGGATTCACACTGATGTAGTGAACAGGAAGTCCTACTGCTCCAGAAGAGCAATTTCAAAATGTTCACCTGCCCATCAATTTGACTCCCTAAAGGATGTGGGAACAAAACGAACCAGGTGTTTAAGATACGCTCAAACTCTGAGAAGTCCCTTCCCATTGGGATCTCATTTGGGAAGGAAGGAGGGCTTTAACCTTCAAGTATACTCGAGGAGGGGGTTCAGAGCAGTATCTCTCTGCCTCCTTTCAGACTTTGGTAAGTGGTACATTTTCACTGAATTCTGGCATCCTCATTTGCTAAGAGGGCCACTGTGATCCGAAAGGCAATGGATTTCAGCACAGTGCTGCTTGGTCTTCAGTTTTAAGTCTTTCAGGCAGAATAATAACATTCTGATTCAAGCTGATCTGAAGCAACATTCGCTTTGTACTCACCTGGCTGAACAGAATTCAAGTAATCTCTAACTGCAGCACTAGAGGCCATCCAAGAAAAGGGGATAGAATTATAGAATCATAGAATAGTTAGGGTTTGAAAGGACCTTAAGATCATCCAGTTCCAATCCCCCTGCCATGGGCAGGGACATTTCACACTAAGCCATATCACCCAGCCTTGCTTTGAACACTGCTGGGGATGGAGCATTCACAACCTCCCTGGGCAACCAATTCGTGCCTCACCACCCTAACAGGAAAGAATTTCTTCCTTATATCAAATCTAAAATTCCCCTGTTTAAGTTTTAACCCGTTACCCCTTGTCCTATCACTACAGTCCCTAATGAAGAGTCCCTCCTCAGCATCCTTACAGGCCTTCTTCAGATACTGGAAGGCTGCTATGAGGTCTCCACTCAGCCTTCTCTTCTTCAGGCTGAACAGACCCAGCTTTCTCAGCCTGTCTTTGTACAGGAGGTGCTCCAGCCCCTGATCATCCTCGTGGCCCTCCTCTGGACTTGTTCTAACAGTTCCATGTCATCCCCAAAGCAGCGCTCCTGTACACATCCTGTGCACATTGACATTTAGGCACCACTCCCCTTGTGGACAAGCAAGGTCCTTGGGCAAGCAGATTCCTTTCTGATAGAGCCACTGCCTTTACACAACCTGTATTCAGTTATTACTGAAGCTTTTGGGTCCCTTTCTTTCGTATCCCGATGTGAAAGAATGGAGGAAGAAAATAATGAGCACAAATTTCTCTGAATTCATACCTGACAAGGCCATACTGTCTAATGGTATAGAAAATGCACCACAAAGGCTACTTTGTTCTTTACAATTCTTTCAAAAGGGAAGAACCAGCAGAGTTGAGCAGGAAGAAAGCCAATTTATTTCAGCATAGAAGGTCTCCAATTGATTCCATGTTCACTAGGAGTAATGCAGTTATTGCTCTATATGGTAAGACTCGATTGATCGTTAATCCCCACCCTGAGTGCTGGGAGTCTGGGTTCCCAACATTGCCAGGAAGGACCTCCCAAGCCATTAGGACTGAAAGAATTGGAAGAAAAAAACTTCATTAATAATTGCTTGTAAAGATGTGATCTTTGAGAAACACAAGTTCCTCAGTTCTTCATATTGCCACTGCTTTGTGAATGGAGGCTAGCCTTTGCTCTCCACACCAGAATGATGTACGATTTAGAACACAACATTGGAGATAAGGTAAGGTAAGAACAGATGGTCCAGGTGATCAAATAAAAGAACGCAAGACACAAACTTCTTGCACAAGGATGCTCTGAAACTAGAATCCTCTAACTGCTATGCAAATCACCCAGAATTTGTTTTACAGCCTGGAGTTTAGCAAGAATTAAAGTCTTTTTTCTTGGGTAGTAGCCTGCAAAGCAAAAGCAAACATGACAGTATTCGAGTGTGGACCATTTCTGCATCAGACCACCAGATTCTGGTTTGCCCATCTCACTTTAATTACAGACACTGCTGATGTCAGTACTTTGAGTCATTTCCATGTCAGGTTCCATCTATCAAGTTTCCCTGGGACCAGACGATACCAATGCAGGGGTCTTCCATTCTCAACTACCTTCTGCCATTTACTTCCTCTGGGTAGAAAAAAAATGGTTGTTCAGTTTACTCTAAAATGCTGCAATATGTGCATGCATAACTGTAGGCAACGAGTGAGTTACTTCAAGATGTGCTTTTTCATTGAAGTGTGCTTTTACTTTTACGTATTCTACGTCAAGGTGGAAGGAAGGAAGAAAGGCAGGCTGCAGAGTGCTCATACACTGAAGCTGAAGGAACTTCCTTCTCCTGAACAGAGTTAAAATGTTCATTCCAATGTCCTATGGACAAACTATCCCATGCACTCCGGCCTGAGCCAGTATTCAACATTCCAGAAACTTGTGGATTTGTTTCGAGAGTTAATGGCAAGGCTGATAGCAGCAATATTTTTCAGGGCCTAAAAGAGAGAAGGAAAAAATAAAGCCATGATTCTCCTCAATCCAAATTAAAAGAAAACCTTGTATGAAATTGTCGTGGTTTAAACCCAGATACACAGCTCGTTCATTCACTCCCCCCCCCTTGCTCCCCCAACTCCCAGAGAGTTAGGAAGGAGAATCCAAAGAATGTAGCCCCCACAGGTTGAGATAAGAATGGTTTGATAACTAAGGCATAACACAAATCTCTCCTGCTACTACTACTACAAATAATAACGATAAAGCCAATAACAAGTGAAGGGAATACAACACCTCACCAGCCACCGACCCATAACTCACCCCACCCTGCCCGACTGAGCACCGAGCGATACCTCTTTCATCCCCCCAGAGCTCCAGCCCTTCTGGGTCTCTCCCGGTTTCATCCTGGGCATGACGTGCTATGGTATGGAATACCTCTTTGGCTAGCCTGGGTCAGGTGTCCTGTCTCTCCTTCCTCCTGGCCTCCCTCCTCCCTGGCAGAGCATGAGCTCAGAAAAGGCCTTGGACAAACCAAATATTTGAGCAGTAACTCAAAACATGCTCGCTATCAGCAACCATTCTCAGCCCAGAAGTCAAAACACAGCACTGCACTAGCTACCAAGGAGAAAAAATGACTGCCACTGCTCAAACCAAGACATTATCCACCCCTTATTCCATACCATTCAAGTCATGCTCAGATCCCACATTTTCAATATACCATCACTCTTAAGTCCACCCCTCGATCATGAGTAAATCTCTGTGTTGCGTCTCTGCTCTGATGGACTGAAGTATCTGGGCCCACCAGGCTCAAAATCATTCACCATTCCCTTCAGCAGTTCTACAGCTTGCTGCTGGGGACTCCATACAGCTGCCTTCCATCTCCAATGCTTCCAAAGCACTGGAGGGGCCCAGTGAACCAGATACTCACCCATACTGTCCCACATGCCCTGCCACTCATGACTGTCCAGCCTTGGGGACAGTCTCCTGGTGCTCCTATATCCTTGTCTAACCCTAGACAAGACCCAGACCTGACTCTGCTTAACTTTTGGGATCAGACAAAATGGTTGTGGGTAGAACACACTCTGTGTGTGTGCCAGCATGCTGATCCCTATCACAATCAGCAGGCAGGTCCCAAGGGCACCCAAAAGCCATCTAAAACCATCAGAACTCTCAGCTGCTGCTGCTGCACTTGTCACTGGGGCTGATGTAGCTGCCGTGCTTGCCAGCTCTCTCACCACCAGCTTCTCTTCTCCCGAGTTCGGATCTTCCTCCTCTGCCTTGCTGGGAAGTGCTGCCTGGTCTCCTGCATCCTCCTGGGGCTTGGCGGGCGACTTCCGGGGGATACTCTCAGCCGTCGCAGGGTTGGGAACGGCCAAGGAACTTGTCTCCTCCGCTGCCTGGTCCTGCTGCTTGGCTACCGCTTCTCTATTCTCCCCCGCCACCTGCTCCCGCTGCTCTGCTACAGCCGCTAGGTTCCCGGGGCCGCTCTCCCTGGTGTTGGGGGTCGAGCATGGGCGCTTGAACAGGCCTACAGCAAGCTGTGAGAAAATGAACTTATGACCCCAGGGTAAAAGAAGAAGAAGTGTCAAGATCAGCAAAACAGGAATGCAATAACAGGATGCCAGTAATTGCAGAAGCATGATGTAAGGCTAAGCTGAAGCGAAGGTGTGAAACCAATCAGGAGAGGTAAAGGGGAGCGTGTATCCCTCGTGGGCAAAGCGAAGCAGCCAATCAAGTAATGCGTGATTGCGTGTAAGACAGTATATTAAGAGCAGCCTTGTAATCAATAAACGGAGCATTTTGTGAACCTACATCGTATCGGTGTTTTCTCCCCTCCACCTGGCCGCGGCACCCTGGCAGCTTCAGCCGCCAGTGGCTCCCAGGGCTGCTCCTTCCCAGCTTCACACAGCCTCACGCAGACAGAGGCGAGGACAAGGGCAAGGACGGTGAAGAGCAGTGGACATCCCCCCCTGCTGCCGGAGCCCCCCCGTATTACAAGTCACTGCCGTAAAGTAAAGTGAAACAAAAACTTTAGCCCAAGCCCCATGATTGATAAACACAAATACATCTAATCCATACTCAAAGTACCTGGCAAAATCCTGAAACTGTGAGATCCAGAGAAAAAACTCTGAGAGCCAATAAATCAGCATAGTGACAACTGACTATAAATCCACTCAGATCTGTTGTTATCACAACCCCTTGGGCCCCACGTTGGGCACCAAAAAGAACTGTCGTGGTTTAAACCAAGTCTGCACAGCTCGTTCACTCCCCCTCCCTCGCTCCCCCAACTCCCGGAGAATTAGGAAGGAGAATCCAAAGAATGTAGCCCCCACAGGTTGAGATAAGAATGGTTTAATAGCTAAGGCATAACACAAATCACTACTGCCATTACTACTACAAATAATAACGATTAAAGCCAATAACAAGTGAAGAGAATACAACACCTCACTAGCCACCGACCCATAACTCACCCCGTCCTGCCCAACCGAGCACTGAGCAATACCTCCTCCATCCCCCCAGAGCTCCAGCCCTTCTGGGTCTCTCCCGGTTACATCCTGGGCATGACATGCTATGCTATGGAATACCTCTTTGGCTAGCCTGGGTCAGGTGTCCTGTCTCTCCTTCCTCCTGGCCTCCCTCCTCCCTGGCAGAGCATGAGCTCAGAAAAGGCCTTGGACAAACCAAACATTTGAGCAGTAACTCAAAACATGCTCGCTATCAGCAACCATTCTCAGCCCAGAAGTCAAAACACAGCACTGCACCAGCTACCAAGATGGAGAAAAAATGACTGCCACTGCTCAAACCAGGACAGAAATTAAACAGAAATAGATATATAAATAACCATTTTGCTGGTCCTCTCACAGTAGTGCAACAACTGTCATGTATCCAGGCAGTTCCAGCAAGGCAACTGCATTTCCAGCTACTGAAAGACCAGCCCCCAGCCCCATTTCGGCAGTTGAGAGGTCAGTTTGGTAAACCAGATGACACCCAACAGCCAGTTTGTGGCACAGCAGCTGGCTATTAAAGGAGAACATTCACTCGTAGTTCATTCACATATTCCAGAAGCCTTTCATGGTATTGTAAAGTCAAAGTACATTTATCTCTACTTTATACAACTCCACTGAAACCATTCATTATCTCTGCCTGTCAGAAAGGTATTGCAAAACCACACATCACTGAGGCTGTCCAATCTTATTACCTGTGCTGTGCAGCGATGAAGATGATCTTCAGTACTTAAGGCAAGCAAATACTCTTGTAGAGATCCAAGCTCCTGCAAGAAAGCATTCAGTGAACACCAACACTTCTAGTAAAGATATCATCCTACTAATTAACATGAAAATGCTGATCATTACAGTAGGCCCCATGAACCAAAGCTATCTGAACTACACATAAGACTCTCCCTGACCAGAACACAGTTTGTGAACACAGAAATAAGTTCATTACAGACTGTTCCTATGTAATGTGCAAAACCAACTCAAGGAAAAGCACATATGAATACCTTGAAATTAATTATTAAACCAGCATTCCTCTCAGAATAAAGAGTGGCTTTAGGGCTTGCTGCCTTAAGTGCATAAGGAGGAGTCATGACTATTCCATAAGGCTCCATAATGGATATGGCAACAGTATGGCCCCTCCATTAGAATTTGCTGCCAGATTCCACAAGAGAAAGTTTTTAATGTTTCTGAAGCATTTAACGGTTCTAAAGCTCTGATGAACACTGCCAAGGTAAAGGAAAACTGCTTTTAATTTAACACGGAACTATGCATCATTCTGGGCACTGGGGAGAGGAGGAATACAAACACAGGAACTGCTCACACTAACTCTGTTTTCTGTAACAAGAAAGAGTTCTGCAAGTGCACCATGAAGAGGAGGAAGAATCCCAGGCTTGGCCATGTCATGACACAAGTTGTTTTCCATATGGGTAAAAAGCTGCCAAAGTGGCTTCAACAAGGTAAGGTCACAGTCCCTGAAAAAAGGCAATTCAAATGAAAAAGTGAGTAACTGTGACCTTAGGCCTGTTTCTGGGAAGGAAAAAAAACAACACAGAACCCCAAACAAATTTAAGAGAACAAAACCATACCGTTTTAACAGATGAATAAATGAAGGAAGAAGCACAAGAATTATTCTAAAATTTAAATTCAGTGAAGTGCTTCAGGACAATTAATTTCATTCTGAATCAGTGAAGTGGAGAAAACGTCACATCTATGAATATGTCCAAATGACTCTGGTAAAACTCAGTGGCCTCCTGAAATGAGGACTTTAAAATGACTGTATCCATCGCTTTGCAAAATGCTGTATCTCCTTTGATTGAAACTATAAAATACTGCACTACAGCACTAAGCAGGTGATGCCCTTGTATAGTGCAGACAAAACCTGATCTATAGCTTGAAAAACAATTCCAACCCTGCCTCCTTCCTACTCCTGAGTGAAAGCCAACTAACCCAAATGTTACTTACTGCACAGATAGGATGACAAATGTTGGGGGGAGGGGAGGGAAAAGGGGAAGCTCAATTTCAGAATGTAGCATCAGATTAACACAAGAAAAATATTAAAGAATACAAGCACAATGGAGACTTGGCCTTTCAGCAATTAAATCTCTTGTCCACGTGACACAGATGACATTTGCTGATGAAAATACCTAAGGGAACTTGAAAAAGTAATAAATTCATTATGAAAATCCCAAAGCCAGGTTTTCAGACTTGGATGCAGATCAGTGGATCTCAAGTTTGCAGAGAGCGAAATTGTCCATTTTTATCACAGCACGAATATACTTTTTGACTTCTCTTTATCAAAGCAAGCTAGTAGGATGCTGTTATTTTAATGATTTTGCTTATTCTGAACTGAAAAGGTTCAAATTCAAACAAAATTCAAAGAGCTGTTACTTTTGTAGGGACCCATTCTGTTCACACGGTCAGTTCTCTCTTCTCCATATACTCAATACTGATCTGGCAAGCAAGAAATACCAAACTGGAACACCAACCAAAAACCTGAGATAAGTCTGGATTACGTCTCAAGGTCACAAGTCTTTTCTTTGGTAACATCTAGATCAAAAAGAGAAAGAAACCTATCCAAAATTAAAGTTTGCCCAAGTAAGGCAAATTAAACATAGGTGTTTTAGTGTGAAGTGTCCCTGCCCAGGGCAGGCAGGTTGGAACTAGATGATCTTAAGGTCCTTTCCAACCCCATCTATTCTATAGTTGGTCCTCACTCACTATGCAGTAGACTTCTGCTGATTGCAGTCATCCACCAGCCTCAATTTCATTACAAATATTTAAACTCTAATACAAGCTAACAAACCCTTTCATGCTATACCTAGAAATTAGATCCAGAACCAACTTAGTTTGATGGATACCTATTTTTAAAGAGACAATTACAGTTATTTGTTTTCCTGATTATGGCACCTTAGAGTGGTTACTTCAGTGTGTAATTGCTGATACAATGAAACTCTGAATGCAAATAATATTACTATAATTGTCTCCACATCTCTGAAGATTTGGTATTTCTAACAAAGTCATAGCAAGTAAGAGACATTGGTCAAGAATCAACTTGAACAAAACTAAGCACGTTATTTCCAAAACATTGGAGAAAGCAAATTCTAAGTCAAGAAAGGGAATAACCACAACTCTGTCAAAGCTTGGCAAAATACCTCTGGAAAGCCCTTTCCAACACATCCTGAGCAGTGCTTACCTGTCTGAAACCTTCCAAGATGACCTGCTGTCACTGTAAACTTATAACCCCACTCAGTGTTACTCATGTCAGAAGTAAATCTGTAATACAGCGTGGCATCTGTGTACAAGGGGAGGAAGAAAATCCACATTACTACCTTCTGAGTTAGCTTGGCTACCACAAATTTCAATTCAAATGAAAAGTCTGTCATACATTAATCCTAGAAATCATCATTCAGGAGATGTGATCTTTTGCTTTTTGGTCATTCTGAAACGCACAGAACAGTATGATAAGCTGGAGGCTGAAGTAAAACACGGAATGGTTTCCACTGTGTAAAGATACAAGGATAATGCCTCTTACATTTTTGTCAGCTAGATGGAAGGAGGAGTTAAAGAACCTCTATACCGGACACAGTTACGCTTCCCTTTTCCAACTGTGTTACGGAGCAGTTATGAATTATGAAGAAAGAACCTTTACAGAGGCAGCCAAATTCACAGCCCATTAAACAAAAGGTTAAAAACCAGAGAAAGCAAAGCTGCACTGCTTTTACAGGTCAGAGAATTAAATGGCACACTTGCACTCTAGGGAACAAAACCCTTAAATGGTTATGATTAAAAGTGGAAGAGCTATCAAAGGTTTGACCATTTTGCTGTAGGAACTGAAACATTCAAGAAGTTCTTGTCATTGTAGCGTCTCCAGCTTCTCAGAGGGAACACTGATGGTTAGCTGTAATGCTAAACAAAACAGGTCCTTACCTGTCGTGCTCTGCAATACTAGAGCTGGTTAAAACAGAATTTCCTTCTGTTCCATGGAAAATCCTGGCACCCTGGGACAAGCATGCCAGTTTTCACCAAGAAGCAGAATTTGAAGTTTCATGAAGAAACATTTTAAAAACATTTTTTTTTCATGATTAAAAAACCCCTAAAAATCTATCAGCTTCTTCCCTTTTCCATCACGAAATGGACTCATTGCTCTCTCCTATTCCTAAGAGTTTTGAGAAAGCCCTGCCATCAAATGAAAAGCCCAGAAGCCTTCAAATGCTAATTACATTTCTCTTTTGAGATCCACTGTCCTCTTGCCAGCCTGCTCCAGCTGGGTAGCTGCAGAAAATTGCTTTCACAGAGCATAAACTCCCTCAGTACCTCCCAGCTCTGCCTATGGGGGCCTTTCCACAGGTCTCTCTGCCTCCTTCAGCCAAACTCATGAGCATCTGATGTTCTGGATTTGCAGGAACCACAGGTGACACCATCACACCATCAGATGGGTGCTTTTAGTCAGATAACACTCTTTCTTTCTAAGCAACTCTTGACAAAGTTCACACATCAACACCCATGATTTGCGAAAGCCAATACATTTATGTGTTTATCACAGGAGTCATCCTCTCACAATCTCTCATATCCTCTTCCTGGGAATTACACAGCCCATTCTCCAAAGTAAATTCAATACCCGTTCTCCCACTGGGTGTGCTTCACTGCTTCATCTTATACAACACAGCAGTGAAGGGGAAGGCCTGTGCTAGCAAGAGCACATTGGCTCATTGTTTAATCTCAGGAAGAACCTGCAAAGGTGTAGTTTACATCAGCACCTGGTGGGTGGCTCTTACAAAACCAAACCAAACCCAAATGTACATTGCCTTAAATGTGTAAGTTCTTCCTGGTGGAAGGAAAGGGGAAACAGAGAGCAGGCTCCTATGCAATGTCAGGGGTAGCTAATTCAGTCACACCTTTGTTTCCAGTTTTAAGGCCAGGCCCAACTCCTGCCTGTCTCTCCCTTAGCAGCAGCGGGCCAGCCATGCTGTTTCAGCAGTAACATCCTTATAAATCCCTATTCTAGCCTTACAGTTGTATTTCTATGCTGAAATAGGTTATTTCTCTCCAATCCCAGATGCACTGGGACAAGCCCCTTTACCTTGGCAGAACTTGGCTCAGAGAGGTTGGATGGATTTAACTGATTAATTCATTGATTGACTGTTTTCCCTCTCACCTGTACTGGCAGGAGCACCATCTGTGTCACCCCCAGGAAAAGCAGAAGACAGCAGTACAAATTTGTGTCAGCAGCCTCTTTGCAGGCACCAGGAACGTTCCAGTGGTACCACTTTTCACTCTGGTGCCCAGTGGGAGACACACACCAACTGCCAGGCACAGAAGAGGAGAACACAATGTGTACCACCCATGTCCTAACAGAATTCAAAGCTCTACAGGATCTTGATTATTAACTCCCCTCTCTAGAACTTTCACCCATTGCTAGTAAAATTCTCAGGAAAATAAAGGCCAAGTAATAAACACAACAGGGAAGAAATTATTATTTTTATTTTTTAAAAGTATAAAAAACCCTGTACATTTGACAAAAGCTTTGAAATTAACAGAAAACTGTTGGGCTACTCTGTGTAAGGATCAGAGACAGGAAGCACTCAAACAGCTTAGCACTGATCCGATTAAACACAGAAGCCCTGAAATTCAATACTAAATGCCAGATGAAGTATTCTGCCCCATCCCTGGCAGGGTTCAAGGCCAGGTTGGATGTGATTTGGAGAAAACTCCAGGAACAAACCTGCCAACAAAGCTTTCAAGCTGACAAGCAGGTATTCTTCATTGGGGCGCCGGGAGACACGGGGGATAGCTCCTCCTAACGTCTCTAACACATTAGTTTCTAACATGCACTTTATCATCCAAACTGCTTTGCTAAGAGAGCTCCTATGCCTATTTCCAGTTACTGACAGCACTCGAAGTCAAAAGCTTCCTGCAATGTCATGGTGCTCAGTGGGTTCAAACAACTTAAAGATGTCATTCTTTAGCTCACCAGCATTTACTACTGTGTTATCAAAAACAGGCTTAGGAGAGAACAGAGACTGAAGCTCTCAGTCAACTGAGTGAGGTTTTTTCAGCTGTACTCTGTGGCAACAACTGGAGACAAGGCATGGGCACACACTCCTTACCTGAGCACTTGTGTAGCAGGGAGAAGAGATAAGCCTATCTTCTGGGCTTTTCCAAATGTGCTTCCTGTGGAAAGTAAGAGAAGGCAGGAACAATGTAAGTGCATGTTGTGCAGAACAAGGACTGTGCTGGAACAGAACCCAGATCAAAATTTGCTTCCAGTCACTGAGTGCATGCTTTGACCAAAGGGTGGAAAAAAAAAGGTTAAGCAGCAGAACAGCAGATGAGCCTGCTTTCAAGAAACAAATGCAAGAGCAGCACCTCAGAACAAACAGGCTGGGACAGGAAAACGATAGTCTTTTCTTCCCACCCATCTCAGGAACATCTACATAGAAGTGTCATTAGTTTCTCTTGAGAGTCCAAAACACCATCAATGGCCTACGCATCTGCACTTTGAAACACAGCATACTCACCTGGACGTTGAAAATCATTCCCCTTCTGTGGAGACCCACGGAAGCTGAGTCAATCCTGCTGGAAATCACTGCTGCTGGACATGAGCAACTCATCACAGCCCTCTTCTGTATTACACTGAGAGTCAAATTTGATGGAGAGGTAGATAGCACCAGGAATGTGAACTTTATCCTGAGAAATAAACACATGATCTTTGCATCCTGCAATACTATTTTACCAAAGAGCTACTTCACTTTCACCATACCAACAACATATAGTACAACATATCCATAGAGGAAAAAAGTCCCCCCAAAACCAAACAACCCTCTGTAATATTTTTATCCAGAGCTAATTTAACAAATGTAAAAAGCATGGCCTATTGTTTGCGTTAGCTGTTAAGCATGTAAAATTAATTGCTAGGGTTTTATTAGAAGTGGTAATTGTTCCTGATACTGATCTCCACTGCCACAATCTAAAGGTTTCTATGCATTTTAAACAACAAAAATCAGGAGGGTCAGAGCTGCAGATAAATGAAAAACCCCAAGACTGCCCAGAGGCAACAATTACTCACTAAACTGTATTAGAAAAAGGCTTTCAAACAATATCAAGAGAAGAAAATAAGAATTGTTTGTGTCAGGGTAAGATAGCCTAAAATGAGAATACAAGAAAAATGAGACTCCACTCCCAGCTTTCATCTAACAGCACAAGGAAGTAACAGGCAAACGGAAATGAACCTTGGGATGAAAGGGTAGAAATATTTGTTCATTAAGGCCCTGAGACCATTCAAGAATATGATCTGCTGCAAACACATGTGTAGCAAAACCACTGAAGTTATGCACTTTTCACATGATTGAATGAGATTAAATAAAAGTGACTTACTGAACCTATTTTTTTACAGGGCAAGGCCCCACTCGTCCAGCAGCAGCCCTTCCAAAAGCAAGACTGAACAGGTATTTCACAGGGGCTTCAAGCACAAAGTCCCACAGGTAAACACATGGATCACTGACATTTCTGCTACAACCACCTTGATGGTTTAGAACTCTTCAAGCCATGCAAATGCACTGTACTACACTACAAGTCTAACTTACCTCAAACTTGCTATTGTTGTTAGAAGGATGTTTAGATTAATGCATCTGCACTGCCATTCCGGGTTCTTCCATGAACTGGCAAGCTGTCAGTGCCATTGTCCCTAGCATGCTCTCACTGCACCCATGCACCACCTTCTGTAGAATCTGGGAAGAAGCAACATGTCATGTAAATACAATCTGCTATCAAAACTATTACAAACTTACATACTGATGACTGACAGGAGGCATTTCTAGCCACACAACATTTTGCAAGTGCAAGAAACAAGACATTACAAATGATGTCTACAAGTGTTATTTCCATAAGTGCAGAAGATTTTTCTTTGCCCTCTGTTACAGACCTTTCAGTTCTTATTTAATGAAAACGTGACAGCTATTAGCTCCATCTCTTTCCATAAATGCTAGGAACAAGGATTACCCATAAAGCAGTTAACAGTAAACTAAAGCTGTAAACAAGGAAGATAAACAACTAAATACTAAAGACACCTTTACCTTCTATTACTTACAGGTTTTGATTTTAATAAAATATGTTCTGTTTTAGCTTTCAAAAGGTACAACCTCACATACAAGGAAGCCATCAGTTAGTGGCTACAGTGTTTGAAAGCACTAGACACAAGAGCTGTGTCTTTAAGAATACAAAGAAATGCCATTTAGCCTATTGGGACATACTAAAGGATAATAAAGAACAACCTCAATCTCCACTTTCTCTTATTTCTCAGAGCTTTTGTGTGCTTTTGAATTAGGATTCCTGCTGCTCAAGGCCCTTTATTATTGTAACCTATGACATCTCTTCAGGTGCACTTTCCTAGCTCCTCCTATAAAATGGGATACTAGCTCAGACCAAACGTTCACCTCCACATCAGTCAAAGAAATTAAATTCTTGGGAAAAATGAGTCTAAAAAGCAAAGGAAGTATGTAGCACAGTTCCCTGAATGTCTTCTTTGCCTCCATGCACTTGCAGAACAGCCTAACACAAAGGTTTCTCTGTTTAATACACCCCAACAGATTGTTATTCTATCAGTTCATCCTGATATTTTCTGAACCTACATAAACACCCTGTGGCAACAATGTCAATGACATAGTCTGTCCAGAACCAGTTCTTTGGGTTTGTTTTGGACCCACCACTTATTACCTTCATCCCTCACTCCTTTGTTTTCTTACTGGGAGGGACAGTGAATAATAGTTGCTGTTAACTTTTGTATGCTGCTTATTGTCTTAAAACTAGAGAAAGAGGAACAGACTTTTTCATTCCTCCTTCTCCCTCAAGGCCAAATGGGGCAAAGATCCAGGATGAAGAAAAGTTGGTTCCTCCTACTGAAGTTATTCCATGGCTAAAATAATCCCTGCCACTCTTTTCCAGACTTCTTCCAGTTGTACTGCATTTCCATTTTCCTTTAAACAAGATGAGAGAGTCAAGTGACAGCTGAGAGCATACTATTGGGTTGGTGGCATACCAGTGCCTTCTGTTTTATCTTGAACTCCTGCTTTGAAGATTGCCAGCACCTCATTTGCTTCAGCTGCTCTTGAAGCATTGAGCTGACGCTTTCATGACAACATTCCATTATAATACCAAGATCACTTTCACCACGGTAAGAGTCAGCTCATCAGTGGAGTAGCAGGTATTACAATATACACATTGAGATCTGCAGCTTTCAAAATGGACTGCCTATTTGACCAATTTCTCTATCAGATTTCTTTTCCCATGTAGCTCTTTCATAGAATCATAGAATAGTTAGGGTTGGAAAGGACCTTAAGATCATCCAGTTCTAACCCCCCTGCCATGGGCAGGGACACCTCATACTAAACCATATCACCCAGGGCTTCATCCAGCCTGGCCTTGAACACTGCCAGGGATGGAGCATTCACAACCTCCCTGGGCAACCCATTCCAGTACCTCACCACCCTAAGAGCAAAGAATTTCTTCCTTATATCCAATCTAAACCTCCCCTGTTTAAGTTTTAACCCGTTACCCCTTGTCCTATCACTACAGTCCCTAATGAAGAGTCCCTCCTCAGCATCCTTACAGGCCTTCTTCAGATACTGGAAGGCTGCTATGAGGTCTCCACATAGCCTTCTCTTCTCCAGGCTGAACAGACACAGCTTTCTCAGCCTGTCTTCGTACAGGAGGTGCTCCAGCCCCTGATCATCCTCGTGGCCCTCCTCTGGACTTGCTCCAACCGTTCCATGTCCTTTTTCTGTGTTGAGGACACCATAACTGCACACAATACTCCAAGTAAGGTCTCACGAGAGCAGAGTAGAGGGGCAGGATCACTTCATTTGACCTGCTGGTCACGCTCCTTTTGATGCAGCCCAGAATACGGTTGGTTTCTGGGCTGTAAGCGCACACTGAAGCCAGCTCATGTTCATTTTCTCATCGACCAACACCCCCAAGTCCTTCTCCGTGGGGCTGCTCTGAATCTCTTCTCTGCCCAACCTGTAGCTGTGCCTGGGATTGCTCCAATCCAAGTGTAGGACCTTGCACTTGGCATGGTTAAACTTCATGAGGTTGGCATCAGCCCACCTCACAAGTGTGTCAAGGTCCCTCTGGATGGCATTCCTTCCCTCCGGTGGATCAGCTGAACCACAGAGCTTGGTGTCATTGGCAAACTTGCTGAGGGTGCACTCAATCCCACTGTCCATGTCAGGGACAAAGATGTTGAACAAGACTGGTCCCAACACCGACCCCTGAGGAACACCACTCATTACTGGTCTCCAGCTGGACACTGAGCCATTGACCACAACTCTTTGCGTGCGACCATCCAGCTAGTTCTTTATCCACTGAGTGCTCCACCTATCAAACTGATGTCTCTCCAATTTAGAGACAATGATGTCGTGTGTGACAGTGTCAAATGCTTTGCACAAGTCCAGGTCGGTGACATCAACTGCTCCACCCCTGTCCATTCGTTCCGTAGCCCCATTATAGAAGGCCACCCTATTGGTCAGGCAGGATTTCCCCCTAGTGAAGCCTTGCTGGCTGTCAGCAAGCACCTTGTTGTTTTTTATGTCCCCTGGCATGCCTTCCAGGAGAATATGTTCCCAGATTTTGGCAGGCATAGAGGTGAGATTGACTGGTCTGTAATTCCCTGGGTCATCCATTTTCCCCTTCTTGAAAATGGGGGTTATATTTCCCTTTTTCCAGTTGTTGGGAGCTTCACCTGACCACCATGATTTTTCAAATATGATGGACAGTGGCTTAGCAGCTTCATTTGCCAGCTCCTTCAGGACCCGCAGATGAATTTCATCAGGTCCCATGGACTTCTGCATGGTCAGGTTTTTAAGATGGTCTCGAACCAGATCCTCTCCTACAGTGGGCCTAAGGTCTTCATTCTCCACTTTTTACCTTTAAGGGGAACCGCCTGAAGTCTTAACCATGCTTTCCCAAAGAATCTTAGAGAATAACAGAATCATAGAATGATTTGGATTGGAAAGGACCTTAAGATCATCTAGTTCCAACACCCTGCCACAGGCAGGGACACCTCACACAAGAACATGGTGCTCAAGGTCCGTCCAACCTGGCCATGAACACTGCCAGGGATGGAGCATTCACCACTGCTTTGGGCAACCTGTGCCAGTGCCTCATCACCCACACAGGGAACAATTTCTTCCTTCTAGCTAAACTGAACTTCCTCTGTTTCACTTTAAGCCCATCACCTCTTGTCCTATTGCTACCGGCCCTGATCAAGAGTCCCTCCCCAGCATCCTTGTAGGCCCCCTTCAGATGCTGGAAGGCTGCTATGAGGTCTCCACGCAGCCTTCCCTTCTCCAGGCTGAACAGCTCCAACTTTCTCAGCCTGTCTTTGTACAGCATCTGCTCCATCCCCCTTAGCATCCTCGTGGCCCTCCTCTAGATTTGCTCCAACAGCTCTACGTCCTTCTGGTGAGGATACCAGAACTCTACCCAGTGATCCAAGTGGGGGTCTCATGAGAGCAGAGTAGAGGAGCAGGATCACCTCCCTTGACCTGATCATGCTGGTGGTGATACAGCCCAGGACACAGGGGGCTTCTGGACTCAAGCCCATGCTGAAGCCAGCTCATGTTCCGACCCCCAGGCCCTTCTCCTCGGGCTGCTCTGAATCACTTCTCCGTGCAGCCTGTAGCTGTGCTTGGCATTGCCCTGACCCAGGGGCAGGAGCCTGCACTCGGCTTTGATGAACTTCAGGAGGTTGGCCACCTCTCCAGCATGTCCAGGTCCCTCTGGATGCCATCCCTTCCCTCCAGCACGTTGACTGCACCACACAGCTCGGTGTTGTCAGCAAACTTGCTGAGGGTGCTCGATCCCACTGTCTGTGTCACCAACAAAGATGTTTAACAGGGTCTGCCACAACACCGACCCCTGAGAGACACCATTCCTCACTGGTCTCCAGTTGGACATAGAGCCACTGACCGCAGCTCTCTGCGTGCAGTCACCAAGCCAATTCCTTGTCCACCGGGTGTCCATCCAGCAAATTCATGTCTTTTCCATTTAGAGACAAGGACGTCGTGTGGGAGGATGTTAAATGAAATTTATTTGCTCCAGAGAACACGAACGTGGCAGGAAGGGCCGGGGGCAGCTGCTCACTTGCTGGGGGAGGGCAGGCCCCGGAGGTGGTAGATCCAGGAGCCCCCAGGGCAGGAGACCACCAGCCTGCTGGTGACAGGAGCCGGGCTGCCCGCTAAGGAGACGGTGATGGTGGTGCTGCTCTTGGCGCGCAGCATCTCGGGGGCCCTGACGGTGAAGGCCGGGTGCTTCACTGCGTATTGGAACACTGTGGCCTTCCAGAAGACGTTCCTGAAGGAGATGGAGGTTATGCCGCCGGCTGGGATGAGGAAGGGGCCCTGGGCTTCAGGGGGCAGTGCAAGGCCAATGAGTGGGATGCAGTACTGCCCACCCAATGCAGAGCTGAGCTGCAGCGTGGCCTTGGCTTCGCCCAGGTGGCAGGGCTCAAAGGTCACTTCCACGGTCAGGTCCGAGCCCCCAGCACTGGCGGGTGCCACACTGATGGATTTTGCCGTCTGGAAGTTGGCACAGTCGGTCTGTGCAGGGGAGACAAGAGACCATGGGGGGTGGGTCACAACAGCAGAACCAGCACATCGGGAAGAACACGATGGTCCCCTGGCCCTGGCCTGTCCCACCCAGACCACACTCCTGGTGAGTGCCTGCAGGGAATGGGCACGAGAACTGTGCAAACGTGCCCAGCAGGGACAACCCTGCACCCAAGCCCCAAGACGCCTGACTGCCAGACCTGGGCTGCAAGGGGGAAGCAAGCCCAGGCACCGTGGTGCCTGCAAAAGCAGCTCCAACCAGGGCAGCAGACACGGGCCCGCAAGGGAGGACAGTGCAGCTGGTGACAAGCCCACACTAGTGGGGAGACCCCTGGGCTCACATGGCCACCCTGGCTCTGCCACGCCAAGCCAGAGGCACTTGGAGCCCTTGGTGGAGAGGGCTGGTGCTGGCCAGAGGAGCTGCCTCCCAGCCAGAGCCCCGGCAGCCCGGGCTCACCTGTACGAGGTACTCAGTCTTCTGCTGGGCAAAATTCCGTATTTTGGTGGTGATGATCTGATGGGAGTCCAGCGTGGTGCGGAAATACATGGGCTTCTCTGGCCTGCTCAAGGTGGCTTTCAGCTGCAGGGTGTAAAACAGAGAGCCCAAGTCGCTGCTCTGGAGCACCAGCTGCCCGGTGCTCTCACCCGTTTGCAGGGGCTGATACTCCAAGACAAGATCCGCCTGGGAGGAAGGAAGGAAAAAGCCATTGCGTCAGGCAGAGGCAGGGAACACGTGTGCCTGACAAGGGGGCAGCTGGTCCCTGCTGTGCTCAGGCAGTGCCAGAAGGCTGGGCTGCCTTCCCTGCTCTGACTCCCCTCTCTCGAGCACAGCCTTGCTCCTTCTGGGGGACGGTTCACATAGGGACAGATCCCAACAGCTCAGAGCCCTCCAGCACGATGCCAGAAGCTTCCCACCATAAAAAGCCCCTGTGCTCCCCCACGGCACATACCACTTCCTGTCAATCCAGGCTGTAGACAACCTGGCCGTGGGCTGAGGCTCGTCCTGCAGCCACTCACAGCTGGAAGCACCACACTAAATGAGGGGCATGTGGCACAAGGACCTGCCTCGTGAGGCCCACTTGCAGCGTGTTCCGGGGGCAGCAGGACAGGCTCCACCAGCGCAGGATGATGCCCACTGGGGATATTCTCGCACACTGTTCCCTCTCTAGATCATCAGCAGGGAGCTGCCACCACAGAAAGAAGCCCCACATGGCTCCTTTCAGGCATCACCCTTCAAGAGTACCCCCTCCAGCCAGGAGCAGGGAGAGCAGAGGGAGCCAGAGGAGCTTTGCCCCTACCTTCGACTGTGCAGGGACAGTAAAGTGCTGGGGAATGCTGACGTTGGGCACTTTGCAGTTGATGTCAAATGTCACCGGGACAGGCAGAGGGTTGTCCACCTTGACACTGGAGGACACTGCCAAACAGCAGTGCTCATTTGAACAGTGCCCATGGGTCCTGAAGCCACCACCTTGAAAGTCACCATGTGGAACAAATACTCTCCGGTTGTCTCATTGAGGAAGGTCACCTAAATCAGACAGAAAGGGCTGCTCATTCCACACATGAAAATAGACCCAAAAGAGCCCACTGAGCTCAGCGCCCTGCTTCCAGGAATGGCTACAAGCACCCACCGAGGAAGAGCGCAAGACCACAGAAAGCACGTGCAGTATTTCATAGGACCTGTGCACGTGGAGGTATGAAGAGGCGTGTAGCTTCTCGGTGAGCCAACAGCTCCTTGAAGGGCCCTGCAGACCAGTGTCCTCACTTACCTTTGCCCTGAAGACTCCTTCTTTGTAGGAGAGGAAGGTGAGCTGGTACGTCCATGTAGGAACACCCCTGCAGCACAGAACTGCTTTCCAGGTTCTCTGGTTTGAGCATGTCAATAACCACCAGGAATCTGTGGGTGTGAAGGACGCAGTGAAGGTCAACAGGAAGGACTCCCATAGGATACCCATCGAGTGGGGGTACAATACAGCCCCTCTCATCCTCAGTGCCTCAGGCACAGGGTGCCAGCTCTCATCCCCCTTGGAGGAAAGCCCTCCAGGGTGCCTCTGCACAGGCAGAACGTGGGTATGGCCAGACATGGCCAAGGAGAGGGACAAGCTTTAAGGAAGGAGCCTCCAGGCACTGGAAGCTTCCTTCCTTGTGCTGCTGCAGGGATTGCTGATGGGACCAGACTTCCTGGGCTGGACTCACCTCTGTGGTCTGTGCAGCCAGTTGGACACAGGGATGAGCCCCGTGTGGCACTTCCTGCATGGAACCTGCCGGGAAATGGCCCCTGAACACCTGGGGGCTTCAGCAGTTCCTTCCAGGTGGTAGCATAAGCCTGTCCCATCCGTCAGGGGGAAGAAGATGGAGCCCTACAGACAACAAATAGGACAAGTCGGCTCTGGAGCACCCCTGGCCAGCCCCATGCCTCAGGCTCTCACTGCAGCAACTTTCAGCACGCCCAGCTGGCAGAGCTCTGCCTGCAGCCCTGTCCCGTGCAGGAGGAGGCACCAGCGTCGCACCTGCTCAGAGCTGGTTGTGAGTGGGTGCATGGCCCACAGGACATGGCACAGCTACAGGACACAGAGGCAGCATCTCTGGGCAAAGCAAGGAGATACGGGCCCTGCAGCAGAGCTGCTCTGCACATCCCAACACTCCCTTACTGGCCACACTCACCTGGGCACGTCCCTGCCAGCCTGTGCTCATGCAGGGACAGCCCTGGGCAGGGGGTGCCGGTCCCTGATGAGCTCCATTGCCTCAGTCCTGCTGGCCTTAGCCCCAACAGCACTGCCCAGACAGCAGCCTCTAGGCTGGTACAACAGGGGCCCACCAGCCGTGGGCCATGGAAAGCTCATATCCACGATCATTCTGGGTGCCCGTGGATCCCAGACACCTGCCTCTGGCATCTCCTCTGCCTCCACAGCAGCTGAAAGCTGCAAGACTCCTCACGCAGGCTCTACATTAAAGACATGCTGAGCACGTGCAACCCTAAGGGCACAGATCTGCTGAGCACCTTGGAGATGGAGACCAGAAATCTCTGACCTCATTTCTGGCCTACTGTAAGGTCAGCTGGAGCGGGACAAGGACCCGGCAGCTCCAGCACCCCAGAGCCCTTCTGAACTGACCCCTTGGATTTATGAGCTTGTCGCTGGTGTGGCACAGAAAACATTGCAGAGGGGCCAGTCACCCCCATGTGCCCAGCCTGAGACCTGCAGGAAGGGCTCCTCCCAAAGCTCCTGCATGACTGTCAAGAGATCTCTCTCGTTTCCCACTTGCCTGTTCACAGCCAGGAGGGCACTGAGAAACTGCAGGGCAGCTTTGCCCTTCTTGCTCCCTGCAAACTGCAGAAGGACAGGCAGAAGTGGTTGTGCCCAGGGCTTGGAGAGCCTGTGCAGCCCATGCGCTGAGCGTGGGGGTCTCTGAGCCCCCTGGGCTGCCACAGGCAGTGACCAGGAGCTGCGCAGAACAAACTTCATTTCTTGGCCTTCAGAAAGCCTGGCTTTTTAGGTCAGCTGCTCCAACACGTTTGGCGGTCAGTTCTGAGTTCCCATCTGTCCTTTGCCCATGCCTGGCCCCCAGCCACCACAAAACCCAGCTTCCAACAGAGGGCACAGGACACCTTCAGCTTGGACAAGACCTCTGAAGGTCATCTCGGCCAACCTCCTGCCCAAAGCAGGGTGAGCTACAAGGGTCATGCCACGAGGGTCAGCACACGCTGGCACAGCTCACGTACCTGATGCTTCTTGTTCTCAGAGCTCATGGTTAGGGGTTTGTAGGTGACCTGGTAGGCCTCTTCTTTTTGCCTGGCTTCCAGATGGATAAATTCAGGCCCTTTCCAGTATTTCCCCTCAATGATGGGCTGCAGGGTCCAGGCCTCGCTGCTCGGGTTGGACAGGAGGATGGTCTGGCTCTGCCTCTCATGCACATTGCAGCTGAAAGTCAGGGTCTGTAACAGAGGAGCACAGAGGCTGCTGGGTTGTACCCACAACCCTTCCCACTCTTCTCATGCTGGCTCTGCACCAGGACCTGGAGCACAGGGAGCAGCTTTTCCTTGTCACATGCAAAAATTACACTTTGGCCATAGCTTTTGGAGTAAATCAAGCTGGTTGCTCTTGAAGAAGGGAGCAGAACAAGCCTTTCGCATGCTGGGTGAAAGGAAAGGGGGAGTCCTGAAAGAAACTCCTGTGCAAGGACAAGTTCTGCAGCCACACAGCCCCTTCCTTCGTGTGCAGGATGAAGAGGAGCTCCACGCTCTCTTTGGGAGCAAGCGCCAACAGCTCCCAGGCTGCCCCCTCCCAGGGGCTGGATGCAGATGCCTTGCCCCTTCCTACTGCTGAATGCCCTCCCCTGGCCCAGCAGGGGGGAGAAGTGTGGCTGCAGGTGCAGTGCTGGGATACAGTGGGGTGGCTCTGTGGGAAGGGTCTCAGGGTGTTCCCATGGCACAGGTGCTGCAGTGCAGAGCCAGGACAGCCAAGCTGCTCACTGGAGGAGCAGCACCTTGAACAGGGGAGAAAGGCAATGACAGGGCTCAGGAATTCTGGCAATCCTGCCCAGCAGTTTCTCTCTGGGATACCCCGGCACGAGTGAGTCTGTGCTCACAAGTGTCCTTCACTTCCTGCTCTGGGAGAGATGTGGTGCAGATGCTGGGGTCCAGGGCCCCATCCTGTCCCTGCTGCGTTACCTCTTTGGGGCCAGGGGCCTCCATGCAGGATCCTGCCAGCGTAAGCTGCAGCGCCTCACTGCCCTGGATGAAGCACCGCAGCCCCTCGTACTGGACAGCCTGGCTCAGCTTCGAGGGGTGGAAGGTCACAACAAATGGGACATCCATCCCTGGGCTGATGTAACCCTTCGTGGGGCTGATGGAAAAGTCCGGCTTGAAGCTCTCCGCGTCCCACATAAACCTTGCCGAGGAAAGCACACGGACAGGAAAGAAGGATTAGCCACGGGGAGCTGTGAAGGCAGTGTAAGCCTCAGTGTGAGGCTGCAAGCCTCTTGTGGGCTTTCTCACCACATCTCAGGCCTGACGCTGAGCCACCTGGCAATAAGGCTTCAGGCTGGGCAGGACCTACTGCTTTATCTGACTCTTGTGTCGCCCACGTTCTGCATGACAATGTGCCGGCATGTGTAGCTCTGCTGCGCCACAGCTCCAAAGCTGAGCTGGTCCTGGTCCAGGCTCACGAGGCTGCCCTGGCAGGAGCCCCGCACCACAAAGAGGGAGCGCACCAGCCTGCGGCACTCCAGCAGCACTTCCCCGCTGAACGGCTGGATGCGGCGCTTCGGGGAGAAGGTCACCTCCACTTTGCAGGTGTCTCCTCCACCCTTCAGCTTTAGATCCTTGCTGGGCTTCAAGCACAGAACCTACCTGAAGAAATGAGTGGAGACTATTTCATCTGGCAAGTGAGCTGTGGAGCCTCCCTCACCACACTCAGGGAAGAGGCTTCCAATTCCTCTTCTGTCCCCACCAGCACTGCCCCAGTCCCACTCATTCCCTCCTAGGCATTCCTAGGGAATACCAAAGGTGTTTTCTACCATGTGTCCACCTGGTCACGGCGAGGTCAACTCTGTCTTCTAAAGCTTTCACATAAGTTCCAACAGAGCTGCAACTCTCCCTCTTTCAAGATTCACCTCCCTCACCTTTCCAGATCTAAAACACATGGCTGCATCCTTATGGATGTGTCTAAAACAGGCTAGAGGAATTGTGCCGCCTTCTCACTTCTGGCTCTCGGGGAGTCCTGGCACCCAGCTCAGCTGAAGCATTCGCACTGCAGGCATCTGCTGCCAGAGCAGTGCCAGCAGGGAGGACAGGGCAGGCACAGGCAACCAGGGCAGCCCACACCTGAGTAATTACTTACTAGCTCCCACCCACAGCAGCTCAGCGCTCCCTGCAGGCACACCAAAGTGCTCTGCAGAGAAGGAACGGGCCTTACCCCAGCTTCCTGCAACTCTGGCACGGTGGACGTGACCCTCAGCTTAAAGGTGAGAGGGGCTGCACTCTTGTTGGCTACGGTGACCATCTTCTTCACCGTCTGTCCAATGCAGACGTTTCCCAGCTTTACCACCTTTCCTGGTGGATCCACAACGTCAACCTGAGGCGGTAGGGATTGATATCAAGCCAAAGGAAAGAAGGAGAAAAGGCTTTCTGCCACTCCTGTGGCAGAAACCCAAATCATGGGAAGCTGGGGAAGAGATGAGGAAATGAGAAAACCATGCCGGTTGCCATCTGGAGTTTTAGCCTTTAGATTTCATCTCACCTTCATTTTTATGCCCCTTCCTTGGGCCTCACCAGTCAGCTTCTCTCCCGGGGCAGACGGAGGCAGCAACAAGCTGTTGCGGCTGTTGTCATCTTTTGGTGTCCGTAGGAGCTGTGCACAGAGGGAAGAGAAACCATAGGCAGGATGAGTTTCTTGACCTTCACCATGTGAGCAGGCTCCCCAGCCGAGCCATCCCCTCCCACATTCCTTCCCCCCAGTGGCAGGGATTATCCAAGTCCCTCCGCAGCCTGCCAGCAGAGCTGGCTAACCCTAGAAGGCCACCAGGATTTGCCCTGCGCACTGCCCCCATCTCCCTGGCACAAGCCTGGCCATGCTGGAGCGCTGGGAATCTACAGCAGTGTGCACAGACCTTCCCCCTCACCTGCTCCTCAGCAAGATGCTGCTGGTCAAACTCCACTGAGTAAACCTCACAGGGCTTCTTCACCACCACTGTCCCCTCTTCCCCATGGCTCTGTGGCAGCAGCGGTCCCAGCTCGAGTTCTGTGGGGATGAACTCCAGCCGTGGCTCCAGACCACGTCCCAAGACTGGCACCTGCGGGTGTTGGCTGCTCTGGCAAATCCGGATCTGCAGCTCACCCCGGTAGCACTTCTGCAAAGAAGCAGCACAGAAAGCTCCTCCGTGAAGCCCCAGCTGACAGCACTTCCAAGTCAACAATCGCCCAGGGTCAGGGGTCTTGTCAGCACCTTGCAGCTGAACCCAAAACAGGTATTTACTTAGAGCAGGGGCTACAGCATCTGCATGGCTCTCAGGAACTGCAGCGAGTCCTGCTGTGGAGCATAACTGGACAGTTGGCTACCAGGTGGGTCTAAAATGGGCTATCAGAGGTTTTCACCTAGGCATGGGGGAGTGCAATGCTCATGAGAAAGGTCTGCTTTCTCAGACACAGTCCTGGCACTGCAGCACCAGGCAAACATCAGCTGTGTGCAAGAGGCAGCTGAGCTCTCACTGGACACAAATAAGGATCATCTTCTCTGCTCAGTGCTTGCCTCTGGTCAAAGCCAGACACGAGACGCTGACATCTCCACGAGCAATTGAGATCCCTGGGACTGTCCCCAGGCATGGAAGCACTTGTGTCCATTCTGTCACACGCTACCAGTTTCCAAGACATGGTGGCCACATGCAAACTGCCTTTGGGAATACTCCATCATTTAAGCTGACTCCCGAACTGCATGGGAACGTGCAGGGGAAACTGAGGCGCAGAAAGCTCCACGTGGAGGCAGAGCTCATTCCCCACTCCCTGGGCTGGCCTCCCTGTTGGGGGTCGAGCATGGGCGCTTTAACAGGCTTACAGCAAGCTGTGAGAAAGTGAACCTCTGACCCCAGGCTAAAAGAAGAAGCGTCAACATCAGCAAAACAGGAATGCAATAACAAGATGCCAGAAGCATGATGTAACGCTAAGCTGAAGCGAAGGTGTGAAACCAATCAGGAGAGGTAAAGTGGAGCGTGTACCCCTCGTGGGCAAAGTGAAGCAGCCAATCAAGTAATGCGTGATCGCGTGTAAGACAGTATATTAAGAGCAGCCTTGTAATCAATAGACGGAGCATTTTGTGAATCTACATCGTATCGGTGTTTTCTCCCCTCCACCTGGCCGCGGCATTCTGGTGACCCCGACGTGATACCAGGAGAGAGAGAGACCACGGACGAGAGAAGGTGGAGATCCCGGCTGCCCGAGAGAGGCAGGCTGTCCGAGAGAGGCAGGAAAAGAGCTCAAATTACGTGGCCACGGCTGACCGGTGAGTCAGGCAGACTGCGGTCTGGTTCGGGATGGGTTTCGCTGTATCAGTGATAGAAAAGGCTACGATAGAAGGAGTGCTATGCGTAGCGAAGAAAACAGGGTACTCGATACCCCGACAGGAACTTGTGGACTTTTTATTTTGGTGCCGACGAAGGGGGTTGTTAGAAAATACGGGACAGTTATTCTCCAAAGATCAATGGCGTAAGATAGGGGAAGAATTGTGGAAGTCGGTGAAGCTTTTAATCTCGAGACTTGGGAGAAAATTACTAAGGAAGAAGCCCCTGATTTATGGATGTTTTCAGTCCTTCCTAAGGTGAAGGGAGCAACCCTTAAAGAGACAGACCTAAAGTTAATGTTGAAATGGTCGAAGACACGTTACCCAGAGATTTATGAGTCTACCGGATTTGAGATATCCTTGTGGAATGGGGCAGGAGTTAAGCTGTGGAATGCAGCCACGAAAGGCAATGATGCTGTGAAAAGTTTGTTAGTCAGTTGGAGAACTGTTTTAGAGATGTTAAAGTAAAAAAATGAGATCATGGAGACCAGCGTGCCCCCCCCCCCGGCTTCCCCCCCAACCTCCGCTGGTTGCTGCCATGGCTGTGAAGACTGAAGATGAGGATGAAGACGATCCTTTCAACCTGAGCCCTATTGACCCCGAGAAGGAGCCTGTGCACGTTCATCAGTTTGTTGTTGCTGATCCTGAGATTCTGACACCTGATAATGCCGATGCTGACCTGGATGGTGCTCTTGACCTGAAGCCTATTCATCCGGAAAAGAAGCCTGATTTATATCCCCCATATGCTCATGATAAATGGGTAGCTGTAAAGGGAGAAGTGAGATGGGTGGGGGATGCAGATGTATTGCACAGTTTCCTTGTGGTGTATATGCTGGTTCAAAACCTGCAGTGAGAAAGTCTCTTGTATGCTCTTATCAGGGGTATCGGGCAGAATGTGTCAGACCGTGGAGTTGGGACCCCATATACAATTCTTTTGATACAGTCTCTCTGTGATACTCATGTACTAGAAGTTGGTAAATATAAGTATGTCCATGTTTCTATCGACCCTTGGAAACCTTTAGAGGTATTGCTGGCAACTTCTTCCAACATAGGCTGGCCACCTGTGTCGGAATGAGTGTGCATTTTGGTCAGTATAAAAGCCCAAGCCTCATGCGATGTGAGGGAGGCAGAGCCTCTGCGTGGACGCTCGCTAAGGTTGAGCCTGCCACCCCACACTGTGATGATGCTTCTCGGAGTTGGTTTCCTGATAGTCTTTACAGGGTCCTTGTGCCACGTCCTGTATGTGGGACTGTGCAGTGGGAACAATGATTGTCTGGATTTTGTGTTTCAAATACTGTAGTTGTGTGGAGTGTGCTTGTGGGATCCCATGCGTGTCTGTGTCTGTGTGTGTTTGTAATGAGGGCAGACAGTGTTCTGTATATTTTTTGTTGTCAGGTTCATGTAAAAGTTTTAACAGGTAGCAGTTTAGCCTTTCGGGCAAGAAAAGGTTAATGCAAAAGTGCAGTTGCCGATAGGCCGGTGGTTTTAGCTGTGCAAAGCAGGGTGAGCGACTTTAAAAAAAAAAAAAAAAAAAAAACCCAAAAAACAAAACAAAACAAAAAAAAGATAGAAAAAAAAATAGAAAAAAATAGAAAAATAATAGAAAAAATATAGAAAAAAATAGAAAAAAATAAAAAAATATAGAAAAAAATAGAAAAAAAAATAGAAAAAAATAGAAAAAAAAGGGTAATGATAACACATTCTAGCTGTTATTAATGACTGTAGTTTTGATGTATATTGCTTCAAGCTTGTTTTCCAGACAATATGCATGTGTAATCCAAACAAAAACAAAAAAAAATCACTTGAGGGCAACTGAAAATTAACAGCTTGAATATGTGTGCTTGTAAAGTAGCTATTATTAGAGGTTGTGATTTTGCATATAAAACCACCTGTATTTACTAGCCAGTTGCTAACAAGAAACTATACCTTGTATTGTATGGAATTGTCACTTGTAAAAGAGATGTTAGAACATTCAAATTTGCAGCAGCTGCTAGAAAATGCTAAGGCAAAAGCTAGAAAGATTCTAATATGATGGTACTGTTACAAAGCAGGAACAAATTAAGAGGGTGGGAGAACTCCACTGGTAAGAAGTTTCTTTGGTTAGTCACTCGCTGTCATTAGCATCTTCAACATGCTGATGCACTCTGTGATAGTTACTCTGCTAATGTAAATCTGTGTGTGCTTTGCTGTAGTAGTGACTTGTTACTGTGTTAAGCAGGTGAAACTCTGCATTGACAACAAGGTGCAAGGACTGAGATTGACCAAATGCCTGCTACCACAGTCAGGGACAAGACTGGGTTGGCCTCTGTGTCTGCCACCAAGAAGAACCTTTAGCTCCACTGCTGGCTGCAACCAGCAGGTGTAGAGCGGTGGAGACACATGCCCTGCCAGACCTTGATGTGAGGGATGGCCTCCGCTGTTATCAGAGAGCCATCCAGGAGAAAAAGGGTAGACCCAGCTGTGTACAGCTATCAACAGGACCATTCTGGCTGCCAGCGAAACGTACAAAGCCGCAGAACTCAGCAACATAAAAAAAAAAAAACCACGAAAAAAAACAAAAAAAAACAACCAAAAAACAACAACAACAACAAAAACAACAAAACAGCAATGATAGAAATCTGTGTAAAATCTTTGTAATATCTGTTCTATTATGTATGACCATGGGTAATGGACAATTATACTGAGCACATCTGGTAAATCCCAACTATTCCAACTTGTTACATGGTGTGTAGGATTCACTGGTATGCCACATGTTATAAGGGTTCAAGTGACTTCAAATCAGACTAATCTTACTGAAATAATGCTGCCTAGAGTAGTGGGTTGTTATGTTACACAAGTCAAGCAGTGACAGAGCAGACAAACCAAATTGTAAAAAACTTCTAGTAAAACTAAAAAGGGGGAGATGTGGAGACAGTGTTCTCACAGGAAAATGAATATTTGGTACATGAGCTCTGAATAACTCCGAGGGATACAGCAAGGCCGTGAGAGGCCCGAGGAAGCCTAAGCAAGCAAGATAAGAAGAAGCTGTAATTCACTGAGTCCTGAGAGCTGTGGACTGTTGGCAAGCTTTCGAGGTCAAGTTCTCACACCTGTGCTTAACCAATTATATGTTAGTCACTAAGGGTCTTCAAGACAAGTATCCAATCATGATATGCCAAATTGCTGTAGGTGTGTGTAAGCAATAGTATATAAGGAGTTAATGCTTTGCAATAAATGGCTTTTGGTCTGATAAAAAAAAAAAAAAAAAAAAAAAAGGGGGAGTGTAACTCCTTGACTGTTAACACTGTACAGTTTACTTCTGCAGCTGCTTCACATCCGCTTTGCATTAGAATGCTTCTGGGCATGTGTTGTATGAATCTTTCTGATCATTCTGAATCTATTCACAAGAAATTGTTTGAACTTAAAGAAAATACTGTAGAAACAAATCCTATAGACTCTTGGTTAAAATCGTTAGGAATAAGTAGTTGGTTAAGGAGTTTAATCATGAGGTTTAGCGGACCAATAATGATTATGTTGATAATTTTGTTTTTTGGACCTTGTTTGTTACAATGTACTATGCAACGCATGCAGCAGATGACGAACGCCTTATTTGAAAAAAGAGGGGGAGATGTTGGGGGTCGAGCATGGGCGCTTTAACAGTCTTACAGCAAGCTGTGAGAAAGTGAACCTCTGACCCCAGGTTAAAAGAAGAAGCGTCAAGATCAGCAGAACAGGAACGCAATAACAAGATGCCAGAAGCATGATGTAACGCTAAGCTGAAGCGAAGGTGTGAAACCAATCAGGAGAGGTAAAGTGGAGCGTGTATCCCTCGTGGGCAAAGTGAAGCAGCCAATGAAGTAATGCGTGATCGCGTGTAAGACAGTATATTAAGAGCAGCCTTGTAATCAATAAACGGAGCATTTTGTGAACCTACATCGTATCGGTGTTTTCTCCCCTCCACCTGGCCGCGGCACCTCCCCTTACCACACTGCCCTGCCAGACCTCCTGGGCGTGACACCCACCAATCTCACCTCTTCCGTGGGTGAAAAACAGACTTGGACGTGGCACTGCTGTCCTGGAGCGAGGCTTCCAGCTGAGGGCAGCACCTCAAAGCCACAGGGCACAGACTTCACCTCCTCCAGCAGCTTCTGATGCTCGCTGCCTGGCAGATGTTTGTCCACCTGCGCACAGAAACCAGTGACGTGAGGTCTCCTTGGTCTGTGAGGACAGACCCTCGGTTCCTGCAGTGCTCCGAGATGCTGGCACGGTGCACGGAGCACCCTCATCCCACCCAGACGTGGCCACCACTGCCTAGAACTGGAAGGCAAACATGCTGGCAGGGCGGCAGATGGGGAGGTAGTGTCCTCAGAGGAGGAGGAAGAGATGAAGATGGCAGAGAAGTGAAGCATCAGCTAGTGAACAGGCCCAGGTGAACCAGCCTTGCTCTGTACCCTCAAAAGCTTCCTCAAGCGAGCTGCAGCCCAAGTGCTCAGGCAGCCAGAGGGGCACAAAAGGCAAGAGAGGCAAAGAGAACCCAACTGAGAAGTTGTGTGTTACACGTTGTCCGCGCTTTACCTCCTGAACAGGATCATTCATGTTGATGGACCATTTACAGGGGACCTGGAACGTGTTGTGGAGTTGGATGGTTTCTTCCTGGCACTGCCCACACTGGACAGTGGAGAACTCCAGCCTGTCCCTGGACAGGCAGAGGGACGGCTCAGCCACCATGGCACGGAGGCGGACCTGGAATGTGGGGCCTCCTCTGACCTAGAGAAGGACAGAGCATCCAGTTAAGAGCCCACCCGATACTTGATACTCGCTGCTGTGCCCAACCTGCTGCCTGCCCCAGAAGCTGGAGTACCTTGATGGGCAGGAGCACATCCACTTTTCCCAGGGGCAGGTTGGCACTTTGTGGGTCGAAGCACACTTCAAATGTCTTGCTCTCACAGGAGAGCAGGCGCTTCACACGCTCCAGGCACACGCTGAAGCCTGAACACAGCAAAATGAAGCAGCTGAGATACGCAAGCAACAGGAAATGGCTCAGAAGCATCAGTATTAAAAGTTCATTGCTCCACAGTGGAGTTAGCAGAATGGAGAGATGGTGCTGGAAACCATCACTACACAGTTTTGCAATAGTGACACTGCCATTGCTCTCACAAGTAACTTTTAAATCTACATCACTCTTTGAAGCCAAGCCTTGGTGTAAAAAACCTCTGCTGCCGTGCTGCACAGAAGCATCAGTATTTGAACTGTGCTCTACAATCGAGTAGCCTGCAGACAGAGATGGTCCTTGGAATCATCAGTACACTATGAGCTTTGCAAAGGTGACACTACCATTGCTGTCACAAGTAATATTTACACCTACATGATTCTTTGAATCCAACGTCTCGTGTAAAAAAGGTCTGCTGCCTAGATGCACACAAGCATCGATGTCTGAACTGTGCTCCACAACCAAATTGCCTGCAGGCAGAGATGGTGCTGGATTCATCAGTACACAGTGAGTTTTGCAATAGTGTCACTGCCACTGCTGTCTCAAGTAACTTTTAAACCTACATGATGCTTTGAATAAAACCTCTGGTGTAAAAAACTCTGCTGCCATGCTGCACAGAAGCATCAGTATCTGAACTGTGCTCCACAACCAAATAGCCTGCAGACAGAGATGTCCTGAGAATCATCAGTACACAGTGAGCTTTGCAATAGTGACACTGCCATTGATGTCACAAGTAACTTTTACACCTACATGACCCTTTGAATCCAACCTCTGGTGTAAAAAATGTCTGCTGCCGTGCTGCACAGAAGCATCAGTATCTGAACTGTGCTCCACAATCGAGTAACCTGCAGACAGAGATGGTCCTGGGAATCACCAGTACACAGTGAGCTTTGCAAAGGTGACACTGCCATTGCTGTCATAAGTAATATTTACACCTACCTGATTCTTTGAATCCAACGTCTCATATAAAAAAGGTCTGCTGCCTAGATGCACAAAAGCATCAATGTCTGTACTGTGCTCAACAACCAAATTGCCTGCAGGCAGAGATGGTGCTGGATTCATCAGTACACAGTGAGCTTCGCAATAGTGACACTGACACTGATGTCACAACTAACTTTTACTACAAAAAGCTCATTGCAAAGCTGCCTGTCTGTAAAATCGCTCTCCTGCTGTTCTCTATACATGTACAAACATATAAACAGTGCTCCACCGAAGACTTCGCAGCATGGAAAGATGGTGCTGGAAATCATCAGCACACAGTGAGTTTTGCAATAGTGACACTGCCATTGCTGTCACATCTAACTTTTACACCTATATGACCCTTTGAATCCATCCTCTGGTGTAAGAAAGGTCTGCTGCCGTGCTGCACAGAAGCATTAGTATCTGAACTATGCTCCACAACTGCCGCGGCCAGGTGGAGGGGAGAAAACACCGATACGATGTAGATTCACAAAATGCTCCGTCTATTGATTACAAGGCTGCTCTTAATATACTGTCTTACACGCGATCACGCATTACTTGATTGGCTGCTTCACTTTGCCCACGAGGGGTACACGCTCCACTTTACCTCTCCTGATTGGTTTCACACCTTCGCTTCAGCTTAGCGTTACATCATGCTTCTGGCATCTTGTTATTGCATTCCTGTTTTGCTGATGTTGACGCTTCTTCTTTTAGCCTGGGGTCAGAGGTTCACTTTCTCACAGCTTGCTGTAGGCCTGTTCGAGCGCCCATGCTCGACCCCCAACATCTCCCCCTCTTTTTTCAAATAAGGTGTTCGTCATCTGCTGCATGCGTTGCATAGTACATTGTAACAAACAAGGTCCAAAAAACAAAATTAACAACATAATCATTATTGGTCCGCTAAACATCATGATTAAACTCCTTAACCAACTACTTATTCCTAACAATTTTAACCAAGAGTCTATAGGATTTGTTTCTACAGTAAGTTCTTTCATATTTTCTTTAAGTTCAAACAATTTCTTGTGAATAGATTCAGAATGATCAGAAAGATTGTGAAGGATGTAAAGCAGCTGCAGAAGTAAACTGTACAGTGTTAACAGTCAAGGAGTTACACTCCCCCTTTTTTTTTTTTTTTTGATCAGACAGAAAGCCATTTATTGCAAAGCATTAACTCCTTATATACTATTGCTTACACACACCTACAGCAATTTGGCATATCATGATTGGATACTTGTCTTGAAGACCCTTAGTGACTAACATATAATTGGTTAAGCACAGGTGTGAGAACTTGACCTCGAATGCTTGCCAACAGTCCACAGCTCTCATAACTCAGTGAATTACAGCTTCTTCTTATCTTGCTTGCTTAGGCTTCCTCGGGCCTCTCACGGCCTTGCTGTATCCCTCAGAATTATTCAGAGCTCATGTACCAAATATTCATTTTCCTGTGAGAACACTGTCTCCACATCTCCCCCTTTTTAGTTTTACTAGAAGTTTTTGACAATTTCGTATGTCTGCTCTATCACTGCTGGACTTGTGTAACATAACAACCCACTACTCTAGGCAGCATTATTTCAGTAAGACTAGTCTGATTTGAAGTCACTTGAACCTTTATAACATGTGGCATACCAGTGAATCCTACACACCATGTAACAGGATGGAATAATGAGGATTTAACACATGTGCTCAGTATACTTGTCCATTACCCATGGTCACACATAATAGAACAGATATTACAAAGATTTTACACAGATTTCTATCATTGCTGTTTCTTTATGTTGCTGAGTTCTGCGGCTTTGTACGTTTCGCTGGCAGCCAGTATTGTCCTGTTGATAGCTGTACACAGCTGGGCCTACCCTTTTCTCCTGGATGGCTCTCTGATAACAGTGGAGGCCATCCCTCACATCAAGGTCTGGCATGGCATGTGTCTCCACCGCTCTACACCTGCTGGTTGCAGCCAGCAGTGGAGCTAAAGGTTCTTCTTGGTTGCAGACACAGAGGCCAACCTAGTCTTGCCCTTGACTGTAGTAGCAGGCATTTGGTCAATCTCAGTCCTTGCACCTTGTTGTCAATGCAGAGTTTCACCTGCTTAACACAGTAACAAGTCACTACTACAGCAAAGCATACACAGATTTACATTAGCAGAGTAACTATTACAGAGTGCATCAGCATGTTGAAGATGCTGATGACAGCGAGGGACTAACCAAAGAAATTTCTTACAGTGGAGTTCTCCCACCCTCTTAATTTGTTCCATTATCTGCTTTGTAAGAGTACCATCGTATTAGAATCTTTCTAGCTTTTACCTTAGCATTTTCTAGCAGCTACTGCAAATCTGCATGCTCTAACATCTCTTTCACAAGTGACAATTCCATACAATACAAGGTATAGTTTCTTGTTAGCAACTGGCTAGTAAATACAGGTGGTTTTATACACAAAATCACAACCTCTAATAATAGCTACTTTACAAGCATGCATATTCAAGCTGTTACTTTTCAGTTGCCCTCAAGTGATTTTTTTTTTTTTTTTTTTTTTTGGGTTCACATGCATATTGTCTGGAAAACAAGCTTTAAGCAATATACATCAAAACTACAGTCATTAATAACAGCTAGAATGTGTTATCATTACCCCTTTTTATTTTTTCTTTTTTTTTTTTCTATTTTTTTCTATTTTTTTTTCTATTTTTTTTCTTTTTTTTCTATTTTTTTGGTGTTTTTTTTTGTTTTGTTTTTTTTTTTTTTAAAGTCGCTCACCCTGCTTTGCACAGCTAAAACCACCGGCCTATCGGCAACTGCACTTTTGCATTAACCTTTTCTTGCCCGAAAGGTTAAACTGCTACCTGTTAAAACTTTTACATGAACCTGACAACAAAAAATACACAGAACACTGTCTGCCCTCATTACAAACATACACAGACACAGACACGCATGGGATCCCACAAGCACACTCCACACAACTACAGTATTTGAAACACAAAATCCAGACAATCATTGTTCCCACTGCACAGTCCCACATACAGGACGTGGCACAAGGACCCTGTAAAGACTATCAGGAAACCAACTCCGAGAAGCATCATCACAGTGTGGGGTGGCAGGCTCAACCTTAGCAGGCGTCCCCGCAGAGGCTCTGCCTCCCTCACATCGCATGAGGCTTGGGCTTTTTTACTGACCAAAATGAACACTCATTCCGACACAGGTGGCCAGCCTATGTTGGAAGAAGTTGCCAGCAATATCTCTAAAGGTTTCCAAGGGTCAATAGAAACATGGACATACTTATATTTACCAACTTCTAGTACATGAGTATCACAGAGAGACTGTATCAAAGGAGTTGTATATGGGGTCCCAACTCCACGGTCTGACACATTCTGCCCGATACCCCTGATAAGAGCATACAAGAGATTTTCCCACTGCGGGTTTTGAACCAGCATATACACCACAAGGAAACCATGCAATACATCTGCATCCCCCACCCATCTCGCTTCTCCCTTTACAGCTACCCATTTATCATGAGGATATGGGGGATATAAATCAGGCTTCTTTTCCGGATGAATAGGCTCCAGGTCAAAAGCACCATCCAGGTCAGCATCGGCATTATCAGGCATCAGAATCTCAGGATCAGCAACAGCAAACTGATGAACGTGCACAGGCTCCTTCTCGGGGTCAATAGGACCTGAATCAAAAGCATCATCTTCATCCCCATCTTCAATCTTCGCAGCCATAGCGGCAACCGGCGGAGATTCGGGGGGGGGGGGGGGGCACTGGTTTCCATGATCTCATTTTTTTTTTTTTGACTTTAACATCTCTAAAACAGTTCTCCAAATGACTAGCAAACTTTTCACAGCATCATTGCCTTTCATGGCTGCATTCCACAGCTTAACTCCTGCCCCATTCCACAAGGATATCTCAAATCCGGTAGACTCATAAATCTCTGGGTAACGTGTCTTCGACCATTTCAACATTAACTTTAGGTCTGTCTCTTTAAGGGTTGCTCCCTTCACCTTAGGAAGGACTGAAAACATCCATAAATCAGGGGCTTCTTCCTTAGTAATTTTCTCCCAAGTCTCGAGATTAAAAGCTTCACCGACTCCCACAATTCTTCCCCTATCTTACGCCATTGATCTTTGGAGAATAACTGTCCCGTATTTTCTAACAACCCCCTTCGTCGGCACCAAAATAAAAAGTCCACAAGTTCCTGTCGGGGTATCGAGTACCCTGTTTTCTTCGCTACGCATAGCACTCCTTCTATCGTAGCCTTTTCTATCACTGATACAGCGAAACCCATCCCGAACCAGACCGCAGTCTGCCTGACTCACCGGTCAGCCGTGGCCACGTAATTTGAGCTCCTTTCCTGCCTCTCTCGGACAGCCTGCCTCTCTCGGGCAGCCGGGATTTCCACCTTCTCTCGTCCGCGGTCTCTCTCTCTCCTGGTATCACGTCGGGGTCACTAGAATGCCGCGGCCAGGTGGAGGGGAGAAAACACCGATACGATGTAGATTCACAAAATGCTCCGTCTATTGATTACAAGGCTGCTCTTAATATACTGTCTTACACGCGATCACGCATTACTTGATTGGCTGCTTCACTTTGCCCACGAGGGGTACACGCTCCACTTTACCTCTCCTGATTGGTTTCACACCTTCGCTTCAGCTTAGCGTTACATCATGCTTCTGGCATCTTGTTATTGCATTCCTGTTTTGCTGATGTTGACGCTTCTTCTTTTAGCCTGGGGTCAGAGGTTCACTTTCTCACAGCTTGCTGTAGGCCTGTTCGAGCGCCCATGCTCGACCCCCAACACACAACCGAAATGCATGCAGGCAGAGATGGTGCTGGGAATCATCCGTACACAGTGAGCTTTGCAATAGTGACACTGCCATTGAGGTCACAACTAACTTTTACTGCTAAAAGTGCATTGCAATGCAGACTATGCTGTAAAATCACTCTCCTGCCCTGCTCTACACATGCAGGAACTTTTAAACAGTGCTCCACCGACAACTTAGAAGTACGGAAAGATGGTGCTGGGAATAATCAGCACACAGTGAGTTTTGCAATAGTGACACTGCCATTACTGTAACAAGTAACTTTTACACCAAATGACCCTTTGAATCCAACCTCTGGTGTTAAAAAGTTCTGATGCCGTGATGCGCACAAGTATCAAAGTCTGAACTGTAATCCAAAAACGAATGCCTGCAAGCAGAGATGGTTCTGGGAATCATCAGTACACAGTGAGCTTTGCAATAGTGACATTGCCATTGATGTCACAACTAACCTTTACTGCTAAAAGTTCATTGCAAAGCAGCCTGTGCTGTGAAATCACTCTCCTGCCCTGCTCTACACATGTATGAATATTTAAACAGTCTTCCACAGCCAAATTATTAGCACGGAGAGATTTTGCTGGAAATCATGAGCACACACTGAGCTTTTCAAAGGTGACACTGCCATTGCTGTCACAAGGAACTTTTACACCTACATGACCCTTTGAATCCAACCTCTGGTGTTAAAAATGTCTGCTGCTGTGCTGCACACACGCATCAGTGTCTGAAGTGTGCTCCACACAAGCATCAATATCTGAACTGTGCTCCACAACCAAATTGCCTGCAGGCAGAGATGGTGCTGGGAATCATCAGTGCACAGTGAGCTTTGCAAAGGTGACACTGCCATTGCTGTCACAAGTAACATTTAGACCTACATGACCCTTGGAATTCAACCTCTGGTGTAAGAAATGCCTGCTGCCATGCTGCACACAAGCATCAATGTCTGAACCGTGCTCCGCAACCAAATTGCCTGCAGGCAGAGATGGTGCTGGGAATCATCACTACACAGTGAGCTTTGCAAAGGTGACACTGCCATTTATGTCACAACTAACTTTTAAACCTACATGACCCTTTGAATCCAACCTGTGGTGTAAAAATATCTGCTGCCGTGCTGCACACAAGCATCAATGTCTGAACTGTGTTCCACAACCGAATTGCCTGCAGGCAGAGATGGTGCTGGGAATCATCAGTACAAAATGAACTTTGCAATAGTGACACTGCCACTGATGTCACAACTGACTTTTACTACTAAAAGTTCATTGCAAAGCAGCCTGTGCTGTGAAATCACTCTCCTGCCCTGCTCTACACATGTATGAACAGTTAAGCAATGGGTCTAGTGAACCGTGGGTCTCTCGTGAGTTTTTAAAATACCAACAATGATTATGGGTTAGGTTACCTGTTGGGGGTCGAGCATGGGCGCTTGAATAGGCCTACAGCAAGCTGTGAGAAAGTGAACTTATGACCCCAGGTTAAAAGAATAAGAAGTGTCAAGATCAGCAAAACAGGAATGCAATAACAGGATGCCAGTAATTGCAGAAGCATGATGTAATGCTAAGCTGAAGCGAAGGTGTGAAACCAATCAGGAGAGGTAAAGGGGAGCGTGTATCCCTCGTGGGCAAAGTGAAGCAGCCAATCAAGTAATGCGTGATCGCGTTGTCATGGTTTAAACCAAGTACCCCAACTCCCGGAGAGTTAGGAAGGAGAATCCAAAGAATGTAGCCCCCACGGATTGAGATAAGAATGGTTTAATTGCTAAGGCATAACACAAAACCCCTACTGCCATTTACTACTACAAATAATAATGATACAGCAAACAGCAAGTGAAAAGAATACAACACCCCACCAGCCACCGACCCATAACTCACTCCACCCTGCCCGGCTGAGCACCGCGTGCTCCTTCCTCCATTTTTCTCCAGACCTCTACCCCTCCAGCTTTCTCTTTCCCAGTATACCTCCTGGGCATCACGTGCTATGGTATGGAATACCTCTTTGGCTAGCCTGGGTCAGGTGTCCTGTCTCTCCTTCCTCCCGGACTCCCCTCTTCCACCTGGCTGGAAAAAAACCTTGAACAAAAACACCCTCAAAACATGCTCAAACCATGACACGCGTGTAAGACAGTATATTAAGAGCAGCCTTGTAATCAATAAACGGAGCATTTTGTGAACCTACATCGTATCGGTGTTTTCTCCCCTCCACCTGGTCGCGGCAGTTACCCTTTTGCACAAAGTCTGTCTGTGATGCTTATGAGCTAGAAATTTGTGAATATAAGTATGTCCATGTTTCCAGCAACCTTTGGAGACCTTTATAGATATGGCTGACCACTTCTTCCGACAGAGGCTGGCCACCTGTGTCGGAACGAGTGTGCATTTTGGCCAGTGTAAAAGCCCAAGCCTCATGCAATGTGAGGGAGGCAGAGCCTCTGTGGGGACGTCCGCTAAGGTTGAGCCTGCCACCTCGCACTGCAATGATGCTTCTCGGAGCTGATTTCGTGATGAACCTTGTGAAGACTTTGTGCCATGCTCTGCATGTGGGACTGTGTAGAGGGTGTAATGATTGTCTGGATTTTGTGTTTCAAATATTGTAGTTGGGTGAAGTGTGCTTGTGGGATCCTATATGTGTGTGTGTGTGTGTGTGTATGTGATGAGGGCAGACAGTGTTCTGTGTATTTTTTTGTTTTATTTTCTTGTCGGCTTCATGTAAAAGTTTTTACACCTATTGGGTAAGAATTTTATGCATGCTAAATAATTAACTCATTCTAGCTGTTATTAGTGACTGTAGTTTTGTTGTGTATTGCTTCAAGCTTGTTTTTCAGACAATGTGGTCTGAGCCATAGCGGTTAGGAGGTATTGCTTTTGATTCTGCATGTGTGATAAAAAGAAAAACAAACCAAAAGTTAATGCTACAGCAAACATGACTGTTAACACTGTACAGTTTACTTCTGCAGTTTCTTCACATCCCATTTGCATCAGAATGCTTCTGCTTTAAGGAATCACTTTAACCTATTTCTCAAGAACTGATAACCCTGAGGAAGGGGTATATTTGTGTCCTCCTACCTACAGGTGCAAGGCGGCTGCCTGCAAAGTTTGTCAAGCCTTGCCATGAGCTGGACAGATGAGGGGAAGAACTCGATGCATCAACTACAGAAGCTGACCGTGAAAACCCCAAGCAGAACCTGAAACAATCACCCCAAAGTCCAGTTTTCCACTGAAACAAACACCCCAAAATCCAGTCCTCTACTGAAACAGAGACCACCCCGAAGTCCAGTCCTCCACTGAAACAAACTCCAACCCAAAGTCCAGTTCCCCACTAAAATAACACCCCAAAGTCCAGTCCTCCACTGAATAAAACAAACACCCCAAAGTCCAGTCCTCCTCTGAAAGAAACTCCGCAAATTCCAGTCTGCCACTAAAAGAAACAAACACAGAAAAGTCCAGTCCTCCCCTGAAACAAACTCCACACCAAAGTCCATTCCTCCACTGAAACAAACACCCCAAAGTACAGTCCTACACTGAGACAAACATCCGAAAGTCCAGTTAAACACTGAAACAACCAAACACCAAAAAGTCCAATTCTCCACTGAAATAAACAAACACGCCACGGTCCAGTCCTCCACTGAAACAAAAACCCCAAAGTCCAGTCCTACACTGAAAAAAAACGCACAAATTCCAGACCCCCACTGAAATGAACAAACACCATAATGTAAAGTCCTCCACTGAAATAAACCAGCACCACAAAGTCCAGTCCTCCTCTGAAACTAACGCCCCCCAAAGTCCAGTTATACACTGAAAAAAATACCAAAAAGTCCAGTTTTCCACTGAAATAAACAAACACCCCGAAGTCCAGTCCTGCTCTGAAATAAACACTACAATGTGCAGTCCGCCACTGAAAAAAACATCCCAAAGAGTAGTCCTCCACTAAAATAAACAAGGACACCAAAGTTAAATTGTTCACTGAAATAAACCATCACCACAAAGTCCAGACATCCACTGAAATAACACCTGCCCAAAGTCCAGTTATACACTGAAAGAAAACCACAAAAGAAAGTCCAGTCCTCCACTAAAATAAACAAACACCCCAAAGTCCAGTCCTCCACTGAAACAAACACCCCGAAGTCCAGTCCTCCACTGAAACAAACTTCCCCTCAAAGTCCAGACCTCCACAGAAACAAACACCTCAAAGTCCAATCCTCCCCTGAAACAAACTCCAACACAAAGTCCAGTCCTCCCAAGAAATTAACACCCCAAATTCCAGTCCTCCACTGAAACAAACACCCAAAAGTCCAGTCCTCCACTGAAGCTAACAAACACCCCAAAATCCAATCATCCACTGAAAAAAACAACCCCAAATTCCAGACATCCACTGAAGCAAACACCCCATAGTCCAGTCCTCCAATAACACAAACACCCCAAAGTCCAGTCCTCCACTGAAACAAAATCCAACCCATAGTCTAGTCCTCCACTAACACAAACACCCCAAAGTCCAGTCCTCCACTGAAACAAACACCCCAAAGTCCAGCTCTCCGTTTAAACTAACATCCAAAAGTCCAGTCCTCCACTGAAACAAACACACCAAAATCCAGTCCTCCGCTAAAATAAACATACGCACCAAAGTCCAGTCCTCCATTGAAAAAACACCCCAAAATCAAAAACTCCACTGAAATAAACAAACACTGCAAAGTCCAGTACTCCATTGAAACAAACACCCAAAATTCCAGTCCTCCACCAAAACCGACACGAAAACAATCAAACACCCCCAAATCCAGTCCTCTTCTAAAATAAACACCACAAAGTCCAGGCATCCACTGAAACAAACATCCCCCCAAAATCCAGTACTCCACTGAAATAAACATCTCCCCAAAGACCTCTTAGCAACCAAAATAAACAAAAAAAACCCCAAGGTCCAGTCCTGCACTGAAACAACCAAACACCCTGAACTCCAGTCCTCCACTGAAACAAACACCCCAAAGTACAGTCCTCCACTGAAACAAGCATCCCCCAAAATCCAGTCGTACACTGAAATAAACAAACACCCCAAAGTCCAGTCCTCCACTGAAACAAAGTTCCCCTCAAAGTCCAGTTATCCACTGAAACAAACACCCCAAAATCCAGTCCTCCACTTAAAATAACACCCCAAATTCCACTCCTTCACTTATATTAATATGCCAAATCCAGTCCTCCACTGAAATAAACACCACCCCAATGTCCAGTCCTCCACTGAAACAAACACACCAAAGTCCAGTCCCCCACTGAAATAAACAAAAACCCAAAAAGTAATGCCCTCCACGGGAATAAACCAGCACCACAATGTCCAGTCCTCCATTGAAACTAACACCCACGCAAAGTCTAGTTATACACTGAAACAAACAAACACCCCAATGCCCATTCCTCCACTGAAGAAAACACCCCATAGTCAAGTCCTCCACCAAAACAAACACCCCAAACTCCAGTCCTCCACTGAAATAAACACCAACCCAAATTACAATTCTCCACTGAAACACCAAATAAAAAGCCCAAAGTCCAGTCCTCCACTGAAACAAACAAAAACCCCAAAGTCCAGTTCTCCACTGAAAAAACACCACAAAGTCCTCCACTGAAACACAAAATTTCCATACATAAATGGCATTGCTCACATTTTACAATTCATACTTGGAGACCCAACAACACCTTACGTACATAAAAGACATTGTTACCAGTTTACACTTCATACTTGGAAACCCAACAACACTTTACTACTTACATGAGACACTGGACACGTAGCATGCTTTCTCACATAAGGATCAGCAGACATCCTTTTACACATGGCAACGCAGCCTTCCATTTGACACGGACCACTTCCATGCCTCCAACTGAAATCTTCTACATGCCGTGAAATGTCATCCAGAAACAGATAGAGCTCCTCTCGAATCTACAGGTTCTCAACATACTAAAATGCAGGAAAAAAAAACCATTGCTATCTATGTCATTACAACAGGACCTCTACACATCCTCCCTCCCCTCACTTGGGTTTTTTCTATGTCCGCAAATATAACTATTTGTGCCCAACAGACAACACTCACTGCACCTAAACATGCTTAACAACCACCAACAGCAGCAACTGAAGGGCTGCCACACCAACTCTCCCGTGCTCTTTCCTAAAAAAAAACAACACCCCCCGAGCCTGGCTTCGTGAATCCTCAGCAACTAAATTCACTGAAGCCTCAAAATTATCCTGCCTGAAATCCTCATACGTACACAGACCCCCGCTCAAACATAGGCGGTGAAGAATGTCGCCTCACGGATGGGCTCGAATCCGTAAAAAAACCCAAAAAACAAACCAAACCAAACCTACTGGGGGAGGAAAAAAATCAAAAAATCCCGTCTGAGATTTTGGTTTCTACCCGTCTCAAGACCTGAAAAGGAAAAACAGGTTAATTCTACAACCCATGCCCCACTCATAGAACCAAGCCCTAAGCCTAGAACTGCCCTTGCACACTTACACACACGTAAACAAAAGGTCACCACCTTCCGGGGAACATCCTAAACACCCAGCCTTCCAAACAAAAGTCCCTGCGCCGACCCCCACTTTAACATAGGCGATGACCAATTTTATTTGTCACACAGAATATCAGGAGTAGAGAGCTACCCTGTGATCATAAAACCCCACCACAAACGTTCCAGAGGTCAAAAATTCCATGTGACAGAAAACCACAGATAAACCTAGACCTCTCGCCTAGTTTCTTAACCTGGGAAACTCTAGAGACGCTAAAAGAAATGGCCAAATATGGGTCCTAAATGGCTAAAAACGGCTTGAGAGGTGTAAGAGATGAGAAAAACTGACTTAGAAATGGCCAGAAATGGCATAAAAAGGGGTAGAGGTGTGCAAAAATGGGTTAGAAATGGCCAAAATGGCTTTAAAGGGGTTAAAAATTGGCAAAAGTGTGTTGGAAATGGCCAAAAATGGCTTTAAAAAGGTTAGAAATGGCCCAAAATCAGTCAGAAATGGCTAAAAACGGCTTGAGAGGTGTAAGAGATGAGAAAAACTGACTTAGAAATGGCCAAAAATGGCATAAAAAGGGGTAGAGGTGTGCAAAAATGGGTTAGAAATGGCCAAAATGGCTTTAAAGGGGTTAAAAATTGGCAAAAGTGTGTTGGAAATGGCCAAAAATGGCTTTAAAAAGGTTAGAAATGGCCCAAAATCAGTCAGAAATGGCTAAAAACGGCTTGAGAGGCGTAAGAGATGAGCAAAACTGGCTTTGAAATGGCCAAAAATGGCATGAAAAGGCTTAGGGATGTGCAAAACTGGCTTAGAAATGCCCAAAATTGGCTTAAAATGTGTTAAAATAAGTTAGAAAATGTCAAAAATGGGTAAGAAATGGCCAAAGACCGTTTACAAATGGTTAGAGGTGAGCAAAAATGGGTTAGAAAGGGCCAAAAATGGCTTTCAGGGCGTTAAAAATGGGAAGAAATGTATTAGAAATGGCTTCTCCTCTTCCTTGCTTCTACTCTCCTCTCCTCTCTTCTGTAGTTCTCCTCTCCTCTGTTCTCTTCTTCTCCTCTCTTCGCTCCTCTCTTCCTTACTTCTCCTCTACTCTCATCTCTTCCTTTCTTCTCTCTTCCCTCCTCTCTTACTTCTCATCTCCTCTCCTCTCTACTCTCACTTACTTCTCTCTTCTCCACTTCTCTCTTCCTTACTTCCCCTCTCCTCTACTCTCACATCTTCCATTCCTTACTTTTCCTCTCCGCTCCTCTCTTACTTACTACTCCTTTCCTCTCCACTATTCTCTTCCTTACTTCTCCTCTCCTCTCGACTCCTGTCATCTCTTCTCTTCCTTACTTCTGCTCTCCTCACCTCTCCTCTCTTCCCTTAATTACTACCCATATCCTCTCTTCTCTTCCTTACTTCTGCTCTCCTCACCTCTCCTCTCTTCTCTCTTCCCTTCCTTAATTCTCCTTTCGTCTCTTCCTTACCTCTCATCTGCTCTCCTTTCTTCCTTGCTTATCCTCATCTTTCTTCTCTGTCTTACTTCTCCTCTCGTCTCTTCCATCATTAATTCTACTCTCCTCACCTCTCCTCTCTTCCCTTTCTTAATTCTCCTTTCGTCTCTTCCTTACCTCTCCTCTCCTCTTCTCCTTTCTTCTCCTCTCCTCTCCCCTCCTCTCCTCTCCTCTCTACTCTTCCTTACTTTTACTCTCTTTCCGCTCCTCTCTTCCTTATTTGCCCTCTCCTATCTTGTCTTCCTTACTTCTCCTCTCCTATCTTCTGTAGTTCTCATCTCCTCTCTCCTCTTCCTTTCTTCTACTCTCCTCTTCCTTTCTTCTCCTCTCTTCGCTCCTCTTCCTTACTTCTCTCCTCTCCTCTTTTCTCTTCCTTTCTTCTCCTCCCTTCACTCCTCTTCTCTTCCTTACTTCTCTCCTCTCCTCTTTTCTCTTCCTTTCTTCTCCTCCCTTCATCCTCTCTTCCTTACTTCTCCTCTCCTCTCTTCTACTCTCTTCCCTCCTCTCTTACTTCTCATCTCCTCTCCTCTCTTCTTTCTTACATCTCTCTTCCCCCTCTCTTACTTCTCCTCTCCTCTCTTTTCTTTCTTACTTCTCTCTTCCCCTCTCCTCTCTTCCTTCTCATCTCCTCTCCTCTCCTCTCTTCTTTCTTACTTCTCTCTTCTCCTCTCCTCTCTTCCTTACTTGCCCTCTCCTCTCCTGTCTTCCTTAATTCCACTCTCCTCTCCTCCATTCCTTACTTCGCTCCTCTCTTCCTTACTACTCCTCTCCTCTCTACTATTCTCTTCCTTACTTCTCCTCTCCTCTCCTCTCTTCTCTTCCTTTCTTCTCCTCTCTTCCCTCCTCTCTTACTTCTCATCTCCTCTCCTCTCCTCTCTTCTCTTCCTTACTTTCCTCTCCTCTCCTCTCCTCTCCTCTCCTCTCCTCTCCTCTCCTCTCCTCTCCTGTGTCGTGGTTTAAACCAAGTCCCCCAACTCCCAGAGAGTTAGGAAGGAGAATCCAAGGAATGTAGCCCCCACGTATTGAGATAAGAACGGTTTAATAGCTAAGGCATAACACAATAATAATGGTACAGCCAATAACAAGCGAAAAGAACACAACACCCCACCAGCCACCGACCCATAACTCACTCCACCCTGCCCAGCCGAGCAGCGCATGCTCCCTCCTCCATTTTCCTCCAGAGCTCCACCCCTCCTGCTCTCTCTGTCCCAGTATGCATCCTGGGCATCACGTGCTATGGTATGGAATACTCATTGGCTAGCCTGGGTCAGGTGTCCCGTCTCTCCTTCCTCCCGGCCTCCCCTCCTCTCCTCTCCGGCAGAACACGTGCCTTGAACAAAAGGCACTTGAACAAAAACAAAGGCCTTGAACAAAAACACCCTCAAAACATGCTTGCTATCAAGCAACTATTCCCAGCCCAGAAGTCAAAACACAACACTGCACCAGCTACAAGAAGGAGAAAAATGACTGCCACGACTGAACCCATGACATCCTGTCTTCCTTACTTCCTTACTTCCCCTCTCCTCTACTCTCCTCCATTCCTTACTTCTCCTCTCCGCTCCTCTCTTCCTTACTTACATTTGGCACTGGTATGTGTCTGGACGTGTGCATAAGTCTGCAGTACTTCATGCTGTTTGGACTGTCTCTTTTTGCAAGGGGACAAGTCTCCCCCATGATGTCCCTATGAGTAAAAACACCACTGGAGGGTAGTTTGTGGGTTTAAGTGAGACATGGATTTGTGGGGAAGTGCTGGGAGCAGGGGGAAGGATAGTGGCTCTCTGAGAGCAGGGAAATCCAGTGCTGTTGGCTTCCAGTGAGCAGCTTGCACTCGTGGATAATGACAGCAAAGCAGGAAGACAAAGCAGGCTTCCCTTTGCTGTCCTCCCATTTCCTAATGATGCGCGGATAGACTCCACAACTAGTTAAAGTTGTAAAGTAGGTATGCTTTTTATTCAGCGCTGAGGTGCATGGGGATAGCTCCTGCAAAGCATGCACACCTCAGGGTTGTTGTCCCTTTACATTTATTCTCTTAAGGTATACATAGACATGAGGTTGCTCAATCCGCCTATACATATTTATTATCTATCCCCGTTTCATATTATAATGAGCCGGAAGGTCCTTTGCACTTGCGCAGTGCCCCTTCTGATCATGGGCAGGGGTCTCAGGATGAAGTAAATGAGTCTTCCTCCTGTGGGTAGGGGTCTTCAAGATGAAGTAAATGAGTCTTAACCTTTACACCTTTTAATCTTCAGACATGGACTTAGGGTTAGTCGGCGCCCAGTCTGCTTCTCCTGCCGCTTACCAGTAGGACCAAACATCTGTGCTTTTGTCATGGTCTTAAGGCTTGGTCGCCCAGTCTGCCTCTCCTGCAGCTTATCAGCAGGACCTTTCATCTGCTTTTGTCAGTAGAACTAGCATCTGTTTCTTCCCCTCCAGCAGTAATCAATGCCTTGGCAAGATGGCAATGGCAGGTACTTAGGACAGACAATACTTTTGTTTAAGTAAAGGAATTCCTTTAACCCCCTTGTACAATTTCTCTGTATTACCCCCCTGTACATTGTTTACCCGTGTATCACTAAGAGTGCACAGTGAACCAGTGGTGCAATCATCAGGCATTTTACCCACCTGCACCTTCCTGTGTTTGGGTACCTACTGTGTCTCCCTCTTCCAACACTCTGTCCTGGGTTTAGCAGTAGCAGTCATTTTTTTCTCCTTCTTAGTAGCTGGCGCAGTGCTGTGTTTTTGACTTTTGGCCTGGGAAAAGCTCTTATAACACTGATGGTTTTAGTTACTGCTCAAATGTTTAGTCTGACTAAGGACTTTCTGAGTCTCTTGCTCTGCCAGGGAGGAGGAGAAGCGGGGAGGAAGCAGAGACAGGACACCTGACCCAAACTAGCCAAATAGGTATTCCATACCAGAGCACATCATGCCCTGGATGTAACTGGGGGGCAGTAACCCAGAAGGGCACTCACTGCTCGGTCGGGCTCGGTCAGCGAGTGGTATTGTATTCTCTTCCCTTGTTATTTCCCTTATCATTATTATTATTGGTGGTAGCAGTAGTGATTTGTGTTATACCTTAGTTACTGGACTGTCCTTATCTCAACCCGTGGGAGTTACATTCTTTCGATTCTCCTCCCCATCCCTCCAGGAGCGGGGGGGGGAGGGAAGAAGGGGGGGGCGGAGTGAGCGAGTGAGACTGCATGGCTGACTGGGTTTTAAACCACGACACCCTCCTATTCAGGGACCGAACAACTTCAGTCCTTGCCACCAAAATTGGTGTAATATATACCTTTTAGTTATGATTTGAGGGGTACGACATTCCTTCAGATTCACTGCAGAAACACAAAGTGATCTCTTGTGTGCATGGAAGCAGATGGCAACGCTCCCATTCACTCTAGTGGCACAGGATCAGACTTCACAGGGGATATAAGTGGGAGAGAAAAAAGATTGCATTTTTTCTTTTTATTTAAATAGAAAGCAGTGATGTTGCTTGAGTTCTTAAGTAGCTGTGAAAGAAACCTCTTAATAACTAGTTTCACCCAGTGTCTGAGTGTATGATGCATCAATGAAACCAAGAAAATCACATAGATGCTTGTTTTAACCTTCGAAATATAAATTAACTTTCATAATAGCCCTCAAAATAGCCATTTCTGCTTTAATACTATTTTGGAGATGTGTAAGCTGAGGCACAGGGATGCTCCAGGAGTCACTAGCTGAGTCAAGTGTAGAACCTCAACCCCTCGTTACCAGAGTTGCCTGTAGGTCTGTTTGTGTTTTGAGGTAAACTGAAAACCTGCAGAAATACACAAAAAGGCTTGGAATCAGTGAAGCTGAGATTCCTGTTTCTATGTTTATTCCTGTTTATATGTTGGAATTCATGCAGCAGCTCATGGTCGAGGTGCAGAGGTAATGTGCTCCAAGGAGAAGACACTTTCCAAAAACTTTTATGTTCTTATTGATTAAATACAGAAACCTAAAACTCAGAAGCAGTTGCTTGGGGAATAGGTTCTCAGGGACTGACAACTGATTTTGATCTGTTTGCAAATTCATACTCTTCATACCTTTCACATGCATTAAATGAATGTGGACAGGACTTAGTTTGCAGTGATGCTCAGGAAAATGAATGTTGGGTACCCAGCTGGAATTTATTTATATGGTTGTGGTAAATTGTGTTAAGTGGGTGTGCTTTGGAGATAGATTGATACATTTAATAAACACTTGGTGGATATGAAAGAAATTCATCCCTACCATTTATATGATAAGATATGGTGTTTAACAACATTAATGCTGTTGTACAAAATGGTCCAAAGCATGTCAACATTTTGGCTTTGTCTAGACCATACAAACCTATGGATATTAGAAAGCACACATTCAGCATCAGAAGTAACTATAGGGTGACCTCAAGCTATGCAGTCCTTGGGTGGCTGAATCTGGCAGTCAGTGCCTGGTGGAACTGGTACCTTCCTGAGATTTCAGGCATGAGTTTTCACTTTTCTATCCAAAATTCAGCTGTTCATAAAGCTAAACCTTGGAGCATCCACCCACTCAGCAGACACAGGCAATGGTCTCCTGCGCTAGGCACAGTCCAGGTCCCCACACTGAACTAGCACCTGACTGAGGACTTAATGGGACATTGTAATTTAGCTGAGCTGGTGGTTAACAAAAGTTAAGCCAGACCACATACAGAAACCTGCTAGAGAAACTAGATTGCTTCAAAGATTTAAGAGCTTGCAGGACTGTGAGAATCCCTCTGCTGCAGGACTACCACAACCCTTTTTCTGTTTTGTTGTGTGTAGTGCAGCATTGAAACAGCAGTTGACATCTTCAGGTCATTAAAGGCATGCAATGACGCAGTCTTTGATTATTTTTTTTAATACAGTGAATATTTTAAAGAATGCTTTTCACAATCCAAAAAACATATAAAAACAATTGGGAAACATGTGTAATGACATTTAAAAACAAAGCAGGTAATTCCTGCTGGATAAATCTATGTTGTTGATACCACCTTGGGTACACAATATTGACAGTTACTCTGCAAATGATTTACTTATCTAAACCAGCATGGTAAAAACCCAAACTCAGCTATTAGGTTTTCTGTATAGGGACATTGGTGTTAGCCTTAAGTGTATTGTTTCTGGCAGCTGGCCTTCTTGTGAATCTTGTTCATCCTTTAAAATAGGATAATTACAACGGTATAATTATATAAGGATGAATATAACGGTAAAGTTTGGTCATCAGCCTTATTTGCCACTAAAGCACCTGACTGCAGATAAAAATCTGTATAGGTATCTTGTACTGAAATTTTAAAGCTTGCTTAATCTCAGACACCTGACTAAATTTCCTTAACTAGTGAATAAGGATAGATTAAGGGTAGATCCTTGCAACTGGCTACTTACCCAAGCATACTGAACTCAGGCTGCATTACTGCTTTGTGGGCATGTAGGAAACACATCTCAGAGGTCTTGACAAAATAATGTCATGCTCTTGGAAGTTTCTTCTGAGCCTCTTCAAGCTTTGCAGAGACATCTCTGGTGCACTGACCTTCTGGTAATGGCAGCCTACTAAGTGTTTCACTTGGCTGGAGTTCTAGTAATCAGGTTAATTGGTTGAACAGGGGATTTAGTGACACAGACTAGTTCTCCATGCAGCAGTCCTTTTGCCAGCTGAACCTTCCTGGGAAAGCAGTAGCGCAGCTGGGACTGGAAGCAGCCGGACTGCCTGGGTGCTTCAGGCAGTGCCTGCAAGGCATCTATCGTCAGGAGAAAGTCCTGTGGAGTGTAGCAATGCTGTTTTGGAGAGTGGCTTTGTCTCACTGCAGACAGCTGGCAAGGGCTTGGATGTGGGGCCCTGCTGGAAAGTGAAAAAATAAAGCCAGGGAGGAGGATTCCCAAGCAGCAGAAAGGGGAGAAGAGGAGGAAGGTTTATTGTTATTTGCAGTGGCTTTGTTTGTACTGAAATTCCTTCCACAATAAGCTGCATGTCTCCAGCTGCAGCTGTGGCCAGGATCCATCCAGATCAGCTGTTTGATATTTTTAGGAGTGTCTGCCCCTCAGGCCTGTCAATCGGATCTGGACCATGGTGATGCAATGCTTCTTAGAAAGTCACAGTCCTAATCTAAAGCTGTTTTTGGAAATGCTTCTTTAGAAAGTTAGCTGTTTGAAACAGCCTCAAAGAAAACTGAACTTTGCTTTCATCTGTGTCCTGAGGCCTAATTGAGTTGAATACAAATATAAACTTATAACAGATGTTTTGGTCATTCTCTTTAGCTTGCCTCACAAAAAGCTAGTTTAATGATCTTTCTGAAGCTGTTTCACTGAGGCAGCAGTTTTACATCATTACAGAACAGTGCAGAAAGAAATTATTTAGCAAGATTTTCTGTTTGTTAATAGACCCAAATAATGGCTTCTTTTACCAAATACTGCTTTTATTTGAGGTCTTTGAATGAATTTCATTCAAACAATGCTAACATCTGATGATAAAAACCACTAATGAGAGGAAAATTATCCATGGTTTTGATCTAGAACTCTCATTAATTCCAAACTTTGCTTTTAGTTTGTTTTGCTGATCAAATAATTAGAATAGTTTTTATTACCACTTTGGCTCTCTCCAGAGAGAGTTTAGCTTTCCATGAGCCTAAATTAATTTCTCTTTTTTCCTTATACTGTGTCATATCATGCCCATGGAATTAAATGGTCCAGAAGCAGACTTCATCCAATGACCAGGGAAGACACCGCCCTAATGCCAGACCCATCCAGTAAACCCTGTGGACAAAGTCTGCTTTTTTTCCAGTTTAGAACTTGGACTGTCCACCTTAGCTGTGATGGTCTTTGTTATGGGAGGATATTTTTTCAGATGAAATATAGAAGAAAATTATTTGTCTAGGGACATTCAGCATGGTACTGTGGAAATTTTTGCTCAATGTTTTCCATACTAGTTTACACTGCTCCTTATATCTATTATCACATGTTGTGCTGCACTGTAAATTGTTATTAATTGCTGTATAATTTTCTGCAATAGTACCAAGCTTCAAGCTGTGGGTTTTTTTCTTTTTTTTTTTTCTTGAATGATAAAAGCCCCAAAGCATGAAGTTTGGAGAGATCTCAAACTTCTTTGCAGTGATTTCCTCACACCCCAGGCCAAGAGCTAAAGGAGTGCTGGAGGTGCAGACATAGTGCACCAAATACGTACCAATAGACATCCATTGGCAATACCACTCCCTATCCAAATATTATACAAACAATATGTATGAATGCTTGCATCCTTTTTCTTTACACAGACAAAATTGTGTAGACCTTCCTGGGAACTTAAAAACACTTGGAAAAAATTATAACAATTTTAAAAGGCAAAATATGAAGGAGGGTTAAGACACCCCCTGCCTTCACGCTACTACCATGGGCTCTGCCACTGTGCCATGAGACACAGGTTAGGCATTCAGAATGACTCCCTAAAACATTTGCCCTCTTAAACTGCCGCTTCCTTGGAGGGCAGAGGCCAGGCCATTGTATTACTTGAAATTTATAAAGATTAATGAAGAAGACAGATAACAATACTCTCTTAGGAGACCAGAAGACAATTCAAGCCACATTAATGGCAAGAAGTGGAGAAAATAATAAAAAATCATCTCTGCAAGCATAAGGGATAGAAGTGAGGGAGTTTGCATGCTTGGGATGTAAAATAATTCACATTCCCTTACACTGTCTTGGTAGCTGAATTTTTCCCCCACCCCACCCTCTCCTCGAACCACCGCGGCTGCGAAGACTGAGGACGGGGATGAAGATGATCCTTTCGACCCAGGTCCTATTGACCCCGACAGGGAGACTGTGCACATTCATCAGTCTGCTGTTGCTGATCCTGAGATTCCGACGCATGATCATTCCCATGCTGACCTGGATAGTCCTTTTGACCTGGAGCCTATTCATCCGGAAAAGAAGCCTGATTTATATCCCCCAAATCCTCATGATAAATGGGCAACTGTAGAGGGAGAAGTGAGATGGGTAGGGGATGCACGTGTTGTGTGCTTTCCCTGTGGTGTATATGCTGGATCAAGACCCACGGTGGGAAGGTTTAATATTTCGGGCAAGAAAGGGTTAATGCGAAAGTGCTGTTGCCAGCAGGTATTTATGGTTGCTGCTGAAGCAGGCAGGCATTTATAGCTACTGCCGAGCAGGCCGGCATTTGTAGCCGCGCAAAGCAGGGTGAGCGACTTTGGAGAAAAAAATAAATAAATAAAAAATAAAAAAGGCTCGGTACCCATGTTCAGACGAAGCTGCCCCCCAGTTCGGCTCCCAGTGCTCCCCCGGTGGAATGGCCAGGATGGACACTGGACCTGAGGAGTGGGAAAAAGAAAAGTACTGGGGCAATTTGTAACCTGGGGGTAAATCCAAAACTTGGAGGAACAGTTCAGTTGAAACAAGAACTGCTAACTGAAAAAGCGAGAGGGGTAGTGCAACCACAAGCTTTATCAGCTGTGACCTAAGCAGCATCAGGGTGGCAGAGAAGAAAGAAAAAAAAAGAGAAAAGGTTGTTAATGATGCAGCAAACACCTTGACTGTTAAAAACATGCAGTTTAATTCTGCAGCTGCTTCACATTCCTTTTGCATCAGAATGCTTCTGCTTTAAGGAATCACTTTAACCTATTTTTCAAGAACTGATAACCTGGAGGAAGGGGTATATTCGTGTCCTCTGAAACAAGGGGAACACAAAATCACAAAATGGAATATATAAAGCTTTAGAATTAGTTTTAAGCAATGTTAAGTTTGATGGCTTTGGAACAGTAGCAATGGAAAATTACTGAGGTGCATGGTACATAGAAAAGAAAATAGAGTACAGCTAGAGAACATACTGGCACAAGATAAATAGTTATACTTGATGTAGTCATAACAAAAACAGTCTAGAAAAAAAGGACGCAGGGATAAGGAGTATCTGGGAATAGGAGGTATCCAGGATAGGCTACGGTTAAACTAACTGATAAGTAGGAGGATAGGAGGTTTATTATGTCTCTGGTGCTAACGAACCAAGTAAACTGGTATAAGCATCTACTGCGCATTCTTCAGAGTCTGCCAGGACTGATGAAGATTGTTGGAAGAAGTAAACGACCCTCAGAGACCACCACCACAATTCTGTACACATGTGGGGAGCTTTCTGGAAAATAATGTAATCCATACGTAGCCTCATGAATATGTATGTATGCCCAGTGGCTATATAAGGACGGCTTGTGTAGCAATAGAGGTTTAGACTGGATATAAGGAAGAAATTCTTTACTGTTAGGGTGGTGAGGTACTGGAATGGGTTGCCCAGGAAGGTTGTGAATGCTCCATCCCTAGCAGTGCTCAAGACCAGGTTGGATGAAGCCTTGGGTGATATGGTTTAGTGTGAGGTGTCCCTGCCCATGGCAGGGGGGTTGGAATTAGATGATCTTAAGGTCCTTTCCAACCCTAACTATTCTATGATTCTATGAACAGGGGAGACACACGTTAGGAGGAGTTATCCCCCGTGTCTCCTGGTGCGCAATAAGGAATACCTGCTTGTCAGCTTGAAAACTTTGTTGGCAAGTTTGTTCCTGGAGTTTTCTCCGAATCACCTCCTACCTACAGGTCCGTGGCGGCTGCCTGCAAAGTTTGTCAAGCCTTGCCATGAGCTGGACAGATGAGTGGAAGAACTCGATGCATCAGCTACAGGAGCTGACAGTTAATACCCCAAACAAAATGAGATAGAGGAAGAGAAAAACTAATGATTGCAAAACATCACTTGGGGGCAACTGAAAAGTAACAGCTTGAATATGTGTGCTTGTAAATTATTAGAGGCTGTGATTTTGTCTATAAAACCACCTGTATTTACTAGCCAGTTGCTAATAAGAAACTATACCTTGTATTGTATGGATTTTTTCACTTGTAGAAGAGACGTTAGAGCATGCAAATTTGCAGCAGCTGCTAGAAAATGCTAAGGTAAAAGCTAGAAAGATTCTAATATGATGGTACTGTTACAAAGCAGGTAATGGAACAAATTAAGAGGGTGGGAGAACTCCACTGGTGAGAAATTTCTTTGGTTAGTCCCTCGCTGTCATCAGCATCTTCAACATGCTGATGCACTCTGTGATAGTTACTCTGCTAATGTAAATCTGTGTGTGCTTTGCCATAGTAGTGACTTGTTACTGGGTTAAGCAGGTGAAACTCTGCATTGACAACAAGGTGCAAGGACTGAGATTGAACACATGCCTGCTACCACAATCAAGGGCAAGACTGGGTTGGCCTCTGTTTTTGCCACCAAGAAAAACCTTTAGCTCCGCTGTTGGCTGCAACCCAGCAGGTGTGGAGTGGTGGGGACACATGTCATGCCAGACCTTGATGTGAGGGATGACCTCCCCTGTTATCAGAGAGCCATCCAGGAGAGAAGGGCAGGCCCAGCAGCCTGTGCTTAGCATATGTAGGAGATAGGACCTACTAAATTCTTTAAATTTGTCTAGTTTTGATTCTCTTTTCGCAATACAATGATTGTGACATCTGACAGACAATTCCTTGCCCAAACCACTGGTTCTATATAAAGATCTACATGATAACGAGTGGAAAGGACCAGTGCCATTGCTGACGTGGGGTCAAGGATACGGCTGTGTACAACTATCAACAGGACCATACTGACTGCCAGAGAAACGTATAAAGCCGCAGAATTCAACAACATAAAAAAACGGCAACAACAGAAATCTTTGTACTATCTGTTCTATTATGTGTGACCATGGGTAACGGACAAGTATACTGAGCACATTTGTTAAATCGCCAATATTCCTACCTGTTACATGGTGTGTAGGATTCACTGGTATGCCACATGTTATAAAGGTTCAAGTGACTTCAAATCGGACCAATCTTACTGAAATAATGCTGCCTAGAGTAGTGGGTGGTTATGTTACACAAGTCAGGCAGTGATAAAGCAGACACACCAAATTGTAAAAAACTTTTAGTAAAACAAAAAGGGGGAGCCCCTAGTCCCCCAGGGGAGCGTTTAGCAAAGGTAGTGTATACCATGAATTTTTTGTGACTTACTGGCAACTGCTTAGAGCCACCAATAGTTGTTCATGGTAATGCTTTGGCATCAGGCTATGTTGAGACTACAGGCGCGCTAGTCCAATAGAGAGAGTTAGGTACAGGTGTGTGGAAGGGACCAGTGGAAGTAATAATGACTGGACGTGGTTATATTTGTGTTTCAAAAGAGGCTGGGGCAAGGTGGATACCAGCAAAGTGGATTAAGCCATGGTTACAGGAGAAATCAGAGAGAAAGTCAAGCAGATCGGCTTTTAACTCAGCCGGAACAGTAATGTGTGTCTCATTAATAATAAGTATCTTTGCGATCATATTGAATGTAGATTATGCCTTTTGGCTCCCATCACAGCCAAAGACTAATGTCTGGATAACTCTGGGTATAATGATGGACTAGGACTCTATTTGCTTAGCTACTGTGTCTCCAAGCAATCCTTTTTCAACGTGCCTGGTCGGTGTCCCACTCGACACTCGGCCAATCCCTGAACCAGCCAAGCCTTTACAGCTCCAAGGTCAAAACATGAGAGATTATTGGGATGGGTGGACTGTATATCTTCCGCAAAAGGGTCTAGAACCTCAAGAAATTGAGCTTTTGGGATTTGTAAAAATGGATTATTGTGTATATTTCAATCAGTCAGGACAGAAGTCCACCTCCCTTGTTTTGTAGTCCTACTCTTAATGATTATTCCTTGTATCTTACAATGTATACAACATATTATAGAAAAAGCTGTAAAGGGTATCTGGATCGCTCAAGAACAAGAAGGGGGATTTGTGGGATTCTTAAAGAGCCAAGGCCACGTAGTGAGCGATCCCGATACCCTGAACATTGTTACTGTAAAGTGAGAAGATTTTTGGCAGGCATAAGCAAGGTCAATTGTCTTGTTATGCCTCTGTAATTTTCCACTGAGGACGTGCAGAGAATGATCTCTGCCAAGGTTGTAGTTTCCCACTGTATTTTTAGAGTAAGGTATTTAATCACAATTATAACATGTTATAAACATTAGCTTTGTAAACTGTAGTAACGTCTAGATTAACCAATCAAAGCTCAGTATCCAAGGCTGTTACATAAGAAACCTAAGAGTGTAAGGGTATAAGAGGAGCACCGTATCTGAATAAAGTTTGGCAATTGCTTGATCACATTGATCGTCTCAGCGTTGTCCATGACTCCTGCGTCAACACCTCTGGGTGGCATTCCTTCCCTTGAGTGTATCAACCGAATCACAGAGCTTGGTGTCATCAGCAAACTTGCTGAGGGCGCACTCAATCCCACTGTCCATGTTACTGACAAAGATGTTGAACAAGACCTGTCCCAACACCGATCCCTGAGGGACACCACTCGTTACTGGTCTCCAGCTGGACATTGAGCCACTGACCACAACTCTTTGGGTGTGGCCATCCAGCCAGTTCTTCATCCACAGAGTGGTCCACCTATCAAATTAATGTCTCTCCAATTTAGAGACAAGGATGTCTTGTGGGACAGTGTCGAACTCTTTACACAAGTTCAGATAGATGACGTCAACTGCTCTACCCCTGTCCATCAGTTCCGTAGCCCCATCCTAGAAGGCCACCGAATTGGCCAGGCAGGATTTCCCCTTAGTGAAGCCATGTTGGCTGTCACCAACCATCTTTTTGTTTTTCATGTGCCCTAGCATGCCTTCCAGGAGAATCTGCTCCTAGATTTTGCCAGGCACAGAGGTGAGACTGACTGGTATGTAGTTCCCTTGGTCATCCATTTTTCTCTCCTTAAAAATGGGGGTTATATTAGCCTTTTTCCAGTTGTTGGAAACTTCACCTGATACCATGATTTTTCCTTCAGGATCTATGGATGGATTTCATCAGGTCCCATGGACTTGTGTACATTCAGGTTCTTAAGATGATCTTGAACTAAATCTTCTCCTACAGTGGGCCCAAGTTCTTCAATCTCACAGTCCCTGCATGTAGGAGGAGTTTGAACTTGGTCAGAGTATGCTGAGTGACCTTAATTCTCTGTGGAATTAACTTTAAGCCAGACTCTGTAATTTTAGCTCTGTGGTTAACTAACCTCAAGCAAGCAAAGTGGAGCAAAAGAAGCAGAACAAAAGGGGATGAAAATGGGAAGTAGAAGAAGGAACAGAGAAGTTCGAGAGGTTGAAAGGATGATGTTCAAAAGGCAGACTAAACAATTATAAATTTAGATTATGCACGCGGACAGCAGCAACTAATGACTTGTATTGTAGCTTTAAGCATGTGGATATGATCAAAAACATATATAAACCATGTAGTCTAAAGTAAATAGGTCTTTGACCAGCAATCAGAGTTTGTGTCTTAAATCCTCTCAAATGGTGACCCCAACGTGATCACGGAACAAAAGGTGCAACTCGCAGAACAGGGCTGCGTACCCTGGAGGGGACTGTCTCGGCTGAAGGATCATCTTGCCGGCTGGAGCGAGCAGACCAGAAGTCCCGGGTATCTTCACACACCTCAGAGAAAAATTCAGGTGAGCAGCTGAGAGACAGGAGGGAAAGAGAGAGGATGGGCTCAAATATCTCGAGCAAAGAAAGGACGATAATTAGGATGATGTAACAAATGTTAAAGAGCAAGGAGTAAAATATGAAAGAAACAATTCGGAACTATTGCTAGCATGGTTAAAAAGTAAAGACTTTCCCGTGGAAACACTGCATGTATTTGACTGTGAAATTTGGAAAAAAAGCTGGTAATCTGATCTTTGACCATTCTACAAGGGGTGACTCAAATGCCCTACGTATACAATTGACGTGACTTTTGGTATATGAGACGCTAAAGCAAATGCATCATGAAAAAACTGTGACAGAGGAAATCAGTGGAGTATTAGTGACTGGAGACCCGAATGAGGAATCCACTCACAGTGGAGAGTCAGCAAAACAGGAAACAGCAGTTCAGATGGACGAGAGTGAAGTAGAGCAGGAGGAAAGTGATTCAGAAAGCTCGGATGAGGAGGGGACTGTGGTCTCACAAAAGATAACATCGCTGCCGCATATGTGACCTGGGGTTTCACACAAAAAGGGTTCAAGCAGAACGATAATGGCTGCGAGCTGCAGGGAGCAAAAAGAGGAAGATGGAGTAAAATAAGAGAAGGGTGGAGAAAAGTGCATTTAGACGGAATCAAGGAAGGGGAAAAGTTGCAATTAACCGCTCACTTGATATTTCCAGTGGTGGTTCAGGCCAATCAGCCCGGCATCCATCAGGCTTTCAATTGGGAACTGGTAAATGACGTTCAAAAAGCTGTGATGCAAAATGGGCTACAATCACCATTTACCCAAATATTATTGGAAAATGTTTTGGATGGACAGCTTGTGACCCCATTTGATTGTCATCAATTAGCCGCATTGATTTTAACACCAACACAAAAGTTGTTGGAGACGAACAGATGGGCGGAGCTTTGTGAGGTGCAGGCTGTAGAAAACTTAAATCGGCAACTAGGCGATCCACACCTGGGAGTAGGGATAGATCATCTAATGGGAACAGGTGCATTTGCTACTCCTGAGACTCAGGCTTGATTGGTGCCAGACATTTTAAGAGACTCAGCACACTTAGCCTTAAGAGCATTTGCAACTATTCTGGAAATGGGAAGGAAACCGGTCTCTTTCACCACGATAAGACAGGGGAAAGATGAGCCCTATATGCAATTTATAGATCACTTGGAATAAGCCGTAGATAGGCAGTTTGATCATCCAGAAGCAAAAGAGTCTTTGTTACTAAAATTGACTATTGAGAATGCAAATGTGGACTGTAGAAAGGTTTTGATGTCCCTGCCAAAATCTGCATCATTAATAGAGATGGTAGAGGCTGTGGAACATGTAGGCTCTTGTCCTGGGTTCAGCAGTAGCAGTCATTTTTTCTCCTTCTTGGTAGCTGGTGCAGAGCTGTGTTTTGACTTTCGGGCTGGGAACGGTTGCTGATAGCAAGTATGTTTTGAGTTACTGCTCAAATGTTTGGTTTGTCCAAGGCCTTTTCTGAGCTCATGCTCTGTCAGGAAGGAGGGGAGGCCGGGAGGAAGGAGAGACACAACACCTGACCCAGGCTAGCCAAAGAGGTATTCCATAGCATAGCATGTCATGCCCAGGATGTAACCGGGAGAGACCCGGAAGGGCTGGAGCTCTGGGGGGATGGAGGAGGTATCGCTCGGTGCTCGGTCGGGCAGGGTGGAGTGAGTTATGGGTTGGTGGCTGGTGAGGTGTTGTATTCTCTTCACTTGTTATTTGCTTTATCATCATTATTTGTAGTAGTAGTAGCAGTAGTGATTTATGTTATACCTTAGCTATTAAACTGTTCTTATCTCAACCCGTGGGGGCTACATTCTTTGGATTCTCCTTCCTAACTCTCCGGGAGTTGGGGGACCAAGGGGGAAGTGAGTGAACAAGCTGTGCGGACTTGGTTTTAAACCACGACAGTTCTTTAGAACAGCAACAGACAACGTTAGCTGGCGTGTTTGCTACAGCCATGCAACTCCTAGGAACCACAAATAAAAGATGTTATGCTTGTGGTGAACTAGGTCACCTTTAGCTTCCAGTGCTCGAAAGGCAAAGCAACCAAATCCAAGGGCCAATCAGACTAGGCCCCAGGATTGTGCCCCCGATGTCAAAAGGGTCGTCATTATGCCACCCAATGTCAGTCCAAATATGATTGGGAGGGCAAACCCCTTGATCAGGGTTCTGGAAACTGGAAGCTCAGCGCAGGACAGGGCCGCGCCATGACACAAATGCCCCTGAATGTAGTAAGTGGACCCCCGTCGTTAAACAACAACCTTCAGGGTGTTTGGACCAACTCACCACAAAAACTTGTGGAAGTGTCGGAGTGCATGTCGTGACAACTGAAGAAGTCACATTAAAAACACCTACTGTCCACACGGTGGCGCATAATGCGCACGGACCTTTAGGCCACGGCCTTAGTGCCCCGTTATTAGAACGTTCTAGTGTAAAGCTACAGGGTATCTTTGTGCTACCTGGTGTAATTGATGCGGACTATATGGGACAGATTAAGGCAATGGTATGGACTCCAAGCCCTCCAGTACATATCCCTAAGAACACACGTATAGCACAACTTATTAAATTTTTAAATCAGGCACCCAGAGCTGGGCCAAAGAAAAGGGGAACTGGAGGCTTCGGCTCCACAGGACAAGAAACAAATATTATGTGGACATTAGAGATTCAGCAAATAAAATCACAGATTCTAATAACGATGAGCTGGGGAAATCAATCAGTGCAGCTTGATATGGTAGTAGACACTGGAGTGGATATGACAGTAATTGCTGAGAAAAACTGGCCCCAAAACTGGCCGTTAATTAATCCCCAGGGAACTTCAGTAGGCGTAGGAGGAAACACCACAACTAAGCAAAGTGCTCATTTAGTGACCTTTCAAACATCACAACATGGATCTTAGGGTTCCACCAGACCATATGTGACTTTAATTCACATGAATCTGTTGGGAAGGGACTTGCTAGGACAAATGGGGTGTACCCTGTCATCAAAAAATTTTTAGGACGGGCCACTGATGGGCAACCAGTGCTCAAACTGAAATGGAAAACTGAAAAACCAGTTTGGGTAGATCAGTGTCCATTAACCACAGAAAAGGTTGCCATTCTGCCACAGCTTGTCCAAGAGCAGCTACAAGCCGGACACATTCAGCCATCAACAAGTCCATGGAACACCTCGGTATTTGTCATCCCAAAGAAGTCGGGTAAGTGGAGACTGTTCTATGGTCTGCGTCGGATAAATGAGGTGATGTAAGATATGGGATGTCTACAGCCAGGGTTACCTTCACCCACGATGATTTATAGAGATTGGAACATTTTAGTTATTGATTTAAAGGACCGTTTTTTCACAATACCTATTGATCCTAGAGACAGTGAGAAATTTGCCTTTTCGGTCCCTGTAACAAACAAACAAGGTCCTACACAGAGATACCAATGGGTGGTGTTGCCACAAGGCATGAAAAATTCACCAACAATATGTCAAAGTTATGTTGATGTAGTACTGTGTCCATTTGGGGAGAGGCACCCCCAATTATTAGTGTATCATTATATGGATGATATACTGGTGGCTAGGGAAAATTACCTAGAACCTGTTAAACAAGAATTGTGTTCAGTGTTGCAAAAACATAAATTACAAATTGCCCCTGAAAAGATTCAGGATACTGCACCATGGAAATATTTGGGTTGGAAAATCTTAGATCATACCATTGAACCTCAGAAATTAACCATCAAGGTCAATAGCCATACACTTAACAATGTGCAAGTCTTGTTAGGAAATATCAATTGGATCTGAACATTATTGGGAATTGACAACAAAACTTTAGAAGCATTGTTTGAATTGTTGAAGGGTGACACAGATTTAAATGCACCCAGACGATTAACACCAGCAGCAAAACAAGCAATAGCGATGGTAGAAGCAGCATTAAGTGAGAGACAGGCACATCATGTGGTGAATGGAGCTCCTATTGAGTTTTTGATTGTCAATAATGATTTCCAGTCAGTAGGATTAATCATGCAATGGGTTGAATCTGGTAAGGAGAAATCAAAACTTCTCGAGTGGCAATTTTTGTCACATCAACCATCAAAACCCATTGTAAACAGACCTGAAATGCTTGCTCAGTTAATTATGAAAGGAAGGGATCGTATCATAGACCTACCTGGTAAAGAAACCCAAACCATAATTATTCCCATGACAGAATAATATTTGCAATGGTGTATGGAGAGGAGAGAAGCAAGGAAGAGAAGAGGGGAGAGGAGTGAAGCAAGGAAGAGAAGTGAGATGAGTATAGGAGAAGTATGGAAAAGACAAGAGGAGAAGAGAGGAGAGGATGGAAGAAGCAAGGAAGAGAAGAGAGGAGAATTAAGGAAGAGAGGAGCAGAGAAGAGAGAAGTAAGGAATAGAAGAGAAGAGAGAAGAAGAGAGGAGAGGAGAAGTAATAAATAGAGGAGAGGACAAGAGAGGAGAGAAGCAAGGAAGAGAAGTGAGGAGAAATAAGGAAGTGAGGAGAGGAGAAGTAAAGAAGAGTAGAGAGGAGAGGAGAAGTAAGGAATAGAGTAGAGGAGAGCAGAATTAAGGAATAGAAGAGAGTAGAAGAGAGGAGAGGAGAAGAAAGGAAGAGAAGGGAGGAGAGGAGTGAAGTAAAAAAGAGAGGAGAAGTAATGAGTAGAGGAGAGGAGAGCAGAAGTAAGGAAGAGAGGAGTGGAGAAGAGAGGAGAATTAAGGACTATAAGAGAGGAGAGGAGAGGTGAAGTAAGGAAGAGAAGCGAGGAGAGGAGAAGCAAGGAAGAAAGGAGAGAAGAGGAGAGAAGTAAGGAAGCGATGAGAGAAGAAGTAAGGAAGAGAAGAAAGGAGAAGAGAGGAGAGGTGAGGAGAGTAGAAGTAAGAAAGAGAGGAGGGAAGAGGAGAAGTAAGGAAGAGAGGAGAGGAGAAGCACAGAAGAGAGAGGACACAAGTGGAGAAATAAGGAAGAGAGGAGATGAGAGGTGAAATAAGGAAGAGAGAAGAGAGGAGAGGTGAGGAAGACAAGAGAGGAGAAGCAAGGAAGAGTGGAGAGGACAGGAGAAGTAAAGAAGAGAGGAGTGGAGAAGTAATTAATAGAGGAGAGGAGAAGTAAGGAAGACAGGAGCGGAGAAGAGAGGAGAAGGACTATAAGAGAGGTGAGGAGAAGTAAGGAAGAGAGGAGAGAAGTAAGGAAGAGAAGAGAGGAGAGGAGAAACAAGAAAGAAAGGAGATTAGACGAGAGGGGAAGTAAGGAAGAGAAGAGAGGAGACGAGAGGAGAAATATGGAAGAGAGTAGAGGAGAACATCATCCTTGTATGGAAACCTTTCTTTCGCAGCTGCCAAAAGCCGTCTCAAAAGACTGAGGGACTTCTTCTCTCTTGGAATTGCTTTGTCAATTCCCCCTTCTCCAGCAAGCAATCCCAACTGCTTGGCTTCTGTACCTTCTAGTTCATGACCATCGGCCCCATTATCCCAACATCGGAGCAACCAAGTGATGATGTGCTCCCCTGGTTGACGGGTGAAATCTTTTCACATATTCCACAGCTCAGTTGAGGTCCGAGGTCGAGAAGTCACCTCTTCTTCTTCATCATGTGATGATGACCCCTGATCAAATGCTAGACCAGGTGGTGAATACATAGTTTCTTCATCTTGCCTCCTCCTTCTTGCCTCTCTTGTTTTTTCTCTTGTGTACAGGAGCAACCGATATTGGTATGAATTGGTCCTCTGGTTCAGCTGCAGTGATTATCACTGTGGTTTGAGTAGCAACTGTACTTGTTGCTGGGGGTGATGTAGCTGCTCTGCTTAGAGCTGGGGTAGCTGCGCTGTTTGTTGCAGTCGAGGTTTGAATAGCTGCTATACTTGTCGCTGTACTGTCCGTTGCAGCTGAAGTTTGGGTAGCGACTGTACTTGCCTCTAGGGGTGGTGTAGCTGCTGTGCTTGGAGCTGGAGCAGCTGCTCTGACTCCTGCGTTGCCCTCAGACCCAGGGACATTTTTTTCCTTTTGAAGGTGCTGGATAATGTTGAACAAGGCCCTGTAGGCATAGGCCAAGCCCCAGCACGTTGCCATGATTTGTCCTTCTCTGGTATGGCCAGAATGACAGCACACCTCATTTAGGTGTCTTACTAATTCTTCCGGATTTTGCACTTGTTCGGAAGTGAAATTCCAAAGTACTGGAGGGGCCCACTGACCTAGATACTTGCCCATACTACCCCACACACCCTGCCACTCATGGCTGTCCAGCCTCAGGGAATATCTCTTGGTCTTCCCATATTGTCGTTTTGTCGTGGTTTAAACCAAGTCCCCCTACTCCCGGAGAGTTAGGAAGGAGAATCCAAAGAATGTAGCCCCCACGGATTAAGATAAAAACGGTTTAAACTAAATCTGCACAGTTCCCCCTTTGTTTCCCCTTTCCCCCCCCCCCTCACCTTCCCACTCCCGGAGGGATGGGAAGGAGAGCCAGAGGGATACAACTCCCACGGATCGAGGTAAAATCAGTCCAGCAATCAAGGTATAACAGAAATAACTACCGGTACCAATAACAAATCAGTGTTAGAGGAGACAAACAGGGAAAGAGAATACGATACCACCCGTCGCCACGAGGCCAACCCCCGGAAGGAAGAGAGAGAGCTTCCCCCCCTCACAGCCAGCTTCCTGTTGCCTCCCCGAGCCCAGCCCGGCGTTTAAACTCCTTCCCTCCCGGCGAGCTTCCAGTCCCCTCCCCGAGCAGGACGTGCTGTGGTATGGAATACCTCCCAGACTATCCCAGACCAGGCGCCCTATCTCTCCCTCCTCCCTGGCAGAGCATGAGCTACTGCTGAACCCATGACATTATCCACCCCTTATTCCATACCATTCACGTCATGCCCAGGATGCATACTGGGAAGGAGAAAGCTGGAGGGGTAGAGCTCTGGGAGAAAAATGGAGGAGGGAGCACGCGGTGCTCGGCCGGGCAGGGTGGAGTGAGTTATGGGTTGGTGGCTGGTGGGGTGTTGTATTCTTTTCACTTGTTGTTTGCTGTATCATTATTATTTGTAGTAGTAAATGGCAGTAGGGGTTTTGTGTTATGCCTTAGCAATTAAACCGCTCTTATCCTTCCTAACTCTCCGGGAGTTGGGGGACTTGGTTTAAACCACGACACGTTTAACCCCAGAAAAAGCCCAAACCTGACTCCGCTTAACTCTTGAAATCAGACAAAATGATTCTGGGCAAAACACACTCTGTATGCGTGCTACCCATCACAATCAGCATACAAGTCTCAACAGTATTAAAAGGCCATGCAAAAACTTCAAAACTCTCGAATGATGCTGTAAACCGTCTGGGGGGGGGGGGGCACTGTGAGGGTAAAAGAATGTCTCCTTCACAGGTTGACCACCCGAGAAGGAGAAAAAAGATGTAGATTTCCATTCCAACACTCCAGTCATAGAAGACATCTGACTATCTTTCTGTGATGCCAGTGATATCATATCCCCATAGACGTGCACACCTCTAATTCTTCTCGTTTATTCGCCATATTATGGGTGTTTGTATAGAGGCATCTGAGCCAAGCTCCAAATAAAGCCAACTCATTAGCTGGAGCAGCTGAAATAGCTCTGCATTGCTCCAAGCATATATTATAGGTGCTGGCAACTGACTGGAAGCGTTGGGAAGGATCAATGCCTCCCCAACGCATCAAGTTTAATGCTGCTTTGATCAACCTGGCAAGTCTCCTACTAAGGCAGCTCTTTCTGTTCTTTGTCAGACCAGCTCCACCAGCCTCCAGTAGACCTGGCCTCCCAAATCAGGTCCCATGTTCTAAATAGCCAAACCCCAGACTATGGCACCACTGTTCTAACCATTTATTAAACTGCCAGATTCCCCTAGTCTTTTCAAGGTCTTCCCATTTGACCTGGTGGATTGATGAAAAAATTATCTGAGCCTCAGAGCCTCTAACCACCTTTTACAGGGCTCTGAAGTCTTCCTTAATGTTCTCCAGGCTAATCCTATCTATGTCCCCAGCACCCACATGGACCACAAGAAGTGGGCAATAGTCAGTGGGACTTACTAGGCCAGGCAGCCTCTCAGCAACATTCCTGATCTGAGCCCCTGGCGGGGAACACACCTCCATCAGCACTGGGTCAAACTGACAGATGGGTGCCTCTGTGCCCCTCAAAGTAGAGTCACCTACTATTATGACCCTCTGCTTTTTCCTGGAGGCACTAGTAGTAATCCTCTTTACTGGTGCATCATCAGGTTGTTCATTTAGAATCACAGAATAGTTAGGGTTGGAAAGAACCTTAAGATCATCTAGTTTCAACCAGCCTGCCATGGGCAGGGACACCTCATACTAAACCATGCCACCCAAGGCTTCGTCCAACCTGGCCTTGAACACTGCCAGGGATGGAGCATTCGCAACCTCCCTGGGCAACCCATTCCAGTACCTCAGCACCCTAACAGGAAAGAATTTCTTCCTTATATCAAATCTAAAATTCCCATTTAAGTTTTAACCCGTTACCCCTTGTCCTATAACTACAGTCCCTAATGAAGAGTCACTCCCCAGTATCCCTGTAGGCCCCCTTCAGATACTGGAAGACTGCTATGAGGTCTCCATGCAGCTTTCTCTTCTGCAGGCTGAACAGCCCCAACTTTCTCAGCCTGTCTTCTTATGGGAGGTACTCCAGTCCCCTGATCATCCTTGTGGCCCTCCTCTGGACTTGTTCTAACAGTTCCATGTCCGTTTTATGTTGAGGACACCAGAACTGTACACAACTGTGGGAATTCTTAAAGAGCCAAGGCCATGTAGTGAGCGATCCCGATACCCTGAACCTTATTACTGTAAAGTAAGAAGACTCTTGGCAGGCATAAGCAAGGTCAGTTGTCTTGTTAGGCCTCTGTAATTGTCCACTGAAATCGTGCAGAGAATGATCTCTGCCAAGGTTGTAGTTTCCCACTGTATTTTTAGAGTAAGGTATTTAATTGCAGTTATAACAAGTTGTAAACATTAGCTCTGTAAACGATAGTAACCTCTAGACTAACTAATTAGAGCTCAGTATCCAAGGCTGTTACATAAGGGAGTAAGGGTATAAGAAGAGCACTGTATCTAATAAAGTTTGGCAATCGCTTGATCACATTGATGGTCTCAGCGTTTTCCATGACTCCTGCGTCAACAAGTGGCGCCCGAACGAGGGACCCTCAGATCGGTAACCTTCGCAGAGGGTTTGAAGTCCGATCAGGAACGAGGGGGTAGGAGCCGGCTGAAATTGGCGCTACCACGGCGCTGAGGAAGTCAGCTAGCTGCAAAGTTGGGATCTCGCCCTGATCAGGTGAGCAGCCAGGGAGGAGATGGGGCACTCGCTATCCAAAAATGAACAGGCGGTAATGGAGCTCCTCCAACATTTTCTCTCTAAGAGAGGACTAGAATACGATACTGCCGCCTTACAAAGGCTGTCCCGAGACCGTGGTCTTCTGCTCACTGTGCAGGCAGCGTTTGAAGTTTCTGAATGGGAACGTACAGGACAGACGCTGTGGGGCATGATCAGTAATGGGAACGTACTCGGAGGTAGAAGCCTCGGAATGGAGCCTATGCTAAAAAGATTGTTGCTTTGGAGTAAGGAGTTAATTGTGGGAGTCGGCAAAGCTTTTAATCTCGAGACTTGTGAAAAAATTACTAAGGAAGAAGCCACTGATTTATGGGTGTTTTCAGTCCTTCTTAAGGTGAAGAGAGCAACCTTTAAAGAGACACACTTAAAGTTAATGTTGAAATGGTTGAAGACGCATTACCCAGAGATTGAAGAGTCTATCGGACTTGAGATCTCTTTGTGGAATGAGGCAGGAGTTAAACTGTGGAATGCGGCCACAAAAGGCAATGACACTGTGAAAAGTTTGTTAGTCATTTGGAGAACTGTTTTAGAGACGTTAAAGTAAAAAAATGAGATCATGGAGACCAGCGCCAGCCCCCTCCCCCGAACCTCTGCAATATGCTGTCGTGGCAGCGAAGACTGAGGATGGGGATGAAGATGATCCTTTCGACCCAGGTCCTATTGACCCCGACAAGGAGCCTATGCACGTTCATCAGTTTGCTGTTGCTGCTCCTGAGATTCTGACACCTGATAATTCTGATGCTGACCTGGATCGTCCTTTTGACCTGGAGCCTATTCATCCGGAAAAGAAGCCTGATTTATATCCCCCAGATCCTCATGATAAATGGGCAGCTGTAAAGGGAGAAGTGAGATGGGTGGGGGATGGGGATGTATTGCACGGTTTCCCATGGTGTGTGTGTGTGCTGGTGTGTGTGCTTCCCACCTGAGATGGGAAAGTCTCTTGTATGCTCTTATCAGGGGTATCAGGCAGAATGTGTCAGACCGTGGACTTGGGACCCCATATACAACCCCTTTTAATACAGTTTCTCTGTGATACTCGTGTACTAGAAGTTGGTAAATATAAGTATGTCCATGTTTCTATCAACCCTTGGAAACCTTTATAGATATTGTTGGCAACTTCTTCCAACATAGGCTGGCCACCTGTGTCGGAATGAGTGTGCATTTTGGTCAGTATAAAAGCCCAAGCCTCATGCGATGTGAGGGACGTGTGTGCCTCTGCGGGGATGCCCGCTAAGGTTGAGCCTGCTACCTTGCACTGCGATGCTGCTCCTCGGAGCTGTTTTCCTGATAGTCTTCACAAGGTCCTTGTGCCACATTCTGTATGTGGGACCGTGTAGTGGGAGTAATGATTGTCTGGATTTTGTGTTTCAAATATTGTAGTTGTGGGAAGTGTGCTTGTGGGTTCCCATGCGTGAATGTGTGCTATGAGGGCAGACAGTGTTCTATGTATTTTTTTGTCAGGTTCATGTAAAAGGTTTTAGCCATCAGCTAAGCAAATAATTTCTGCAGCTGTTTCATATTCCGTTTGTATCAGAATGCTTCTGCCTTAAGGAATCACTGGTTGGATTAAAGATATCATTAAAGGTGTTTTAATGTTACTAACATTTCTAATCCTACTTTTAATGATTATTCCTTTATCTTACAATGTATAAAATGTATTACAGAAAAAGCTGTAAAAGGTATCTGAATTGCTCAAAAACAAGAAGGGGGACCTCTAAGTGAGGTCTCACAAGAGCAGAGTAGAGGGGCAGGATCACGTCCTTTGGCCTGCTGGTCACGCTCCTTTTGATACAGCCCAGGATACAGCTGGCTTTCTGGGATGCGAGCACACACTGAAGCCAGCTCATGTTCATTTTCTCATCAACCAACACCCCCAAGTCCTCCTCTGCAGGGCTGCTCTGAATCTCTTCTCTTCCCGACCTATAGCTGTGCCTGGGATTGCTCAGACCCAGGTGTAGGAACTTGCACTTGGCATGCTTAAACTTCATAAGGTTGGCATCAGCCCACCTCACAAGCGTGTCAACGTCCCTCTGGATGGCATCCCTTCCCTCCAGAGTATCAACTGAACCACACAGCTTGGTATCATCGGCAAACTTGCTGAGGGTGCACTCAATCCCACTCTCCATGTCACTGACAAAGATGTTGAACAAGACTGGTCCCAACACCGATCCCTGAGGAACACCACTCATTACTGGTCTGCAGTTGGACATTGAGCCATTGACCACAACTCTTTGAGTGCGACCATCCAGACAGTTCTTTATCCACCGAGTGGTCCACCTATCAAATTGATGTCTATTCAATTTAGAGGCAAGAGTGTCATGTGGGACAGTGTAGAACGCTTTGCACAAGTCCATGTAGATGACATCAACTGCTCTACCCCTGTCCATCATTTTTGTAGCCCCGTCATAGAAGGCCACCAAATTGGTCAGGCAGGATTTCCCCTTAGTGAAGCCAGGCTGGCTGTCACCAATCACCTTGTTGTTTTTCATGTGCCCTAGCATGCCTTCCAGGAGAATCTGCTCCCAGATTTTGGCAGGCACAGAGGTGAGACTGACTGGTCTGTAGTTCCCTGGGTCATACATTTTCCCCTTCTTAAAATTGGGGGTTATATTTCCCTTTCTCCAGTTGTTGGGAACTTCACCTGACTGCCATGAGTTTTCAAATATGATGGACAGTGGCTTAGCAACTTCATTTGCCAGCTCCTTCAGGACCCATGGATGGATTTCATCAGGTCCTATGGACTTGTGTACGTTCATGTTCTTAAGATGGTCTAAACCAGATCCTCTCCTGCAGTGGACATAGGGTCATCATTCTCACAGTCCCTGCGTCTGCCTTCCAAGAACTGGGTGGTGCAGTCAGAGCCTTTGCTAGTGAAGGCAGTGAAGACAGAGGCAGAGAAGTCATTCAGAACCTCAGCTTTCTCCAAATCCTGTGCAGCCAGTGTTGACGCAGGAGTCACGGACAACGCGGAGACGATCAATGTGATCAAGCAATTGCCAAACTTTATTCAGATACAGTGCTCTTTTTATACCCTTACACCCTTAGGTTTCTTATGTAACAGCCTTGGATACTGAGCTCTAATTGGTTAGTCTAGAGGTTACTACCGTTTACAAAGCTAATGTTTACAACTTGTTATAATTGCGATTAAACAACAGAGTATGTGTATGACACAACCCTCCAAGACAGACTTGCTGTTGAAGGAGCAATGACATGTGTTAACTACCTGTACTTTCTCCTCTTCCATGCTTTTCAGAGAGAAATAATACCTTACTCTAAAAATACAGTGGGAAACTACAACCTTGGCAGAGATCATTCTCTGCACGATTTCAGTGGAAAATTACAGAGACCTAACAAGACAATTGACCTTGCTTATGCCTGCCAAGAATCTTCTTACTTTACAGTAATAAGGCTCACGGTATCGGGATCGCTCACTACGTGGCCTTGGCTCTAAGAATTCCCACGTTAGTCTTCACTCTTCGCTAGACATTCACACTGGCCATATGGGGCTACTAAAGTGAGAGCGGGTCCTACTGGTCACTCCTTGACTCTCCAGTCTACGGATCAGCTTATGGATGAGAATCAGGGAGTCTTGGTTGGTGTGATATTGCCGCCTGTGGACTGTTGTGGTCACGATTGGCGCTTGCTGTTCTTTGACCTTCAGCAACCTCACAACAGAAGGGTCCTCAGAGACCAGGCAAAGTGGGCAGATGCTTCGTTTCCTCCCTCTCCAAGGCAACTATACCAAAGCCCATTGATACTCTTTTGGGTATTTGAAGTACTCTCTCCTGAGGTAATCTATGCCAAGGAAGCATGGAGCCTCTGGACCAATCACAGTGGGGTGCTTTTGCCATTTCCTCCCAGTCAGGATGATTTCAGCCTCCAGTGCAGTCAACTCTTGGGATCCTCCTGTCACTCCAGAAATATAGATGGGTTCCACCCCTTGACAGCTTGATGGCATCAGGGTACACGGTGCACTGGTGTCTACTAGAGCCTTATACTCCTGTGGGACTGATGTGCCAAACCATCTGATCCACACAGTCCAGTAAACCCAATTGTCCCTCTCCTCCCCCTGGCTGGAGGCGGGGCCCTTCTAATAGCGATAATCAGATTCTCCACTTCTTGTTCCAAGGAATTAGAATTCCTTATCATAGGAGTTGGAGTAATATCAGCTTTTCCACTCCATCTGGGAAACTCCTCACCAGAGTGGAGGGCAATTTTCTTGAGACCATCATCATTGACCATTCTTTTCCTTTTCAGTTCATGCACCAGTTCTTCCAGAACTGAGATAGGTTTTCCATCCCACTTTCTCATGTCTTCTCCATGATCCTGCAGGTAAAACCATATGGTAGTCTGTGGCATGTACCACTGCTGCAATGTCTTTCACTGGGGTTGGAGTGGCTGCTGTGCCTGTTGCTGTTGTTGGGGTAGCTGTTGTGCTTGTTGCTTGGGATGGTGCAACAACATTGTCTGCTGTTTTGCCATCAGATCCAGAGACATCTTTTTACTGCTCCTTACAGAGCAGGACTCTGTAGGCGTAGGCCATGCCCCAGCATGTTGGTATTGCCAGGAAGACAGAACAACTTGTCTAAGTGTTTTACTAATTTTTCCAAGTTTTGCTCTTGTTCAAGGATAAAATTCCAAAGCACTGGAGGGGAGCACTGCCCTAGGTGCTTGCCCACACTGTCCCATATACCCTACCACTCATGACTCCAACCTTGGGGAAGATCTCTTGGTGGCATTCTTTAATAGTCGTTTAACCTTAGACAAGACCGGAGTCCAATCCTGCTTAGCTTCTGAGATCAGATGAGATTGGGCATTCTCAGGGTGGTATGGCCATGGGTAAAGCACATGCTGTATATGTGGCAACATGCTGATTCCCAGCAAGAGCAGCAGGCAGGTGTCAAAGGTACTTAAAGGATATTCAGAACCTTTAGAATTCTCAAATACTGCTCTAAATAGCCTGGTGGGGGAGTGGAGGATGTCAGGGGATGTCTCCTTTATAGTTGACCCTCCAATGGAAGGGAAAAAAATGTGCAATTGTTACCAATTCCAATGACATGCCTCACAAACTAAGGAGGTGATGGGCACGCTGATAACCATGCCAGATCAGTTTCACGATCAATTATTTTATTGTATTACAAGTCATTACCATAAGGTATAGGAAAATGGTAAACTTAGCCCAGGCCCCGAACCTGATAAACACTAAAACAGCAAATACTGGTGGCAAGGAAAGTGTGTCATGCTGAAACTCTGAGACCGAGTGCAACAACTCCAAGAGCAAATAAATCAACTTTGTGGCGAGTTGCTATTAATCCAAAATATGAATGCTTATCACAAATATGTTTTGACACACTATTGTCTAATCTGGTTTTATCTCAATCCTTCATGCCCCACATTAAGCAGAGGAGGGCTCAGTTAGTCCTTGGATAGGAGGCCTCCCTGGATGGGAGACCCACTGTGGAAGGCTAGGTGCCATAGGCTTTTTGGGGAGTGAGTGAACAGCTGTGTGGTTCAGAGTTACCAGCTAGGCTTAAATCACGACAACCACATACAGTTTTGGAAAAAGAATTCAAAACTAAAAGTTTGATATTCCTTAAAGTGACATTAATAATTGGCATCTCCCACCTCCTCAGTGATTTGAAGGTGTAGGCTGTAAGAAATGTTTTTTTTTAAATGTCCATTAACTGCCAAAAATAACATCATAGCAGTGTTGTGAAACGAGAGCACCTCCAAATGAGTAATGTTTCCTACTTCTTCTGTCATACTCTGCTTCAGATAACAGGTTCAGACCTGTAACTGTTTTCTATCCTGACTTAGTTCCTGTCAGGACAAATCTTGCAGTTTGTTACATGCTATTTATGATATTTGGCTTCAGTGGCTAATCCTGCTCCCATTAAAAACACTGCTAAGATTGTTCAACTCCTTTTCCTTCCTTCCATAACTACATACAGTTTTCCTGCTTTTAGTTGAGAAAATAAGTCTTCCCTCTCAACCACCTTAATGTATATCTAAGTTAAATAACAAACTTACACGTTTTCCCACTCTCTGAAAGCATGGAAGAGGAGAAAGTACAGTTAGTTAACACAAAATCCAGCATATTTTCTACAGTATGATTCAGCCTAAACCAGTTTTGAATTCTCACTGATTCATTAGAAAGAAAAATCTGGAACTTTGCCAAGATTGCAAAACTGACTGGGTGAACTCTTCATGTAAGATGTGGTACATCAAAGAGGTCATGAGAGATTCACACATTTTTATACAAAGCCAAAATAGACATTTCTTTCCAGCTCTTCAAGGGACACACACAGCTAAGGCTGTTGTTACATGTCATTGCTCCTTCAACAGCAAGTCTGTCTTGGAGGGTTGTGTCATACACATACTCTGTTCACAGTCATTCATCATTATCTCTACAGCTGCTTCTCCCTGCACTATGCATTAGATACTGAAATTCTGATTAGATCACTGAGATTATCAGTCTGTTTTTTAAATGTGTGCTTTGTTGAGGTATTTGGGAGACAGGAGGAAAGTTAAAAGAGAATTTGACTATACCAAGCAAAATGTGTGCCACATTTAATTGGTTAGAGACTTCTCAGGAGGCTAACTGCTGTCTTTTTAGTAGTCAGGTCTCAATGTTTATTGCACAAGTCTAAACAAAGGCTTGGGAGGCAAAGATAGTAAAAGCACAGCACAGCTGTTGTTTCAGGAGGTGCGAATTTTTTACTTAGACAAGACTCATGTGTGGAGACAGTGTTCTTAGAGGAGAATGGATATTTGATACATGAGCTCTGAATAACTCCAAGGGATACAGCAAGGCCGTGGGAGGCCCAAGGAAGCCTAAGCAAGCAAGATAAGAAGCTGGAATTCACTGAGTGATGAGAACTGTGCACCATTGGCAAGCGTTCGAGGTCAAGTTCTCACACCTGTGCTTAACCAATTATATGTTAGTCACTAAGGGTCTTCAAGACAAGTATCCAATCATGATATGCCAAATTGCTGTAGGTGTGTGTAAGCAATAGTATATAAGGAGTTAATGCTTTGCAATAAATGGCTTTTTGTCTGATCACATTGATCTCTGACTGAGTCCATTCCGCAGCACTCATGGCTTAATTCTGATGAGATCTCTAAAGCTTCCCACAGCATTGCCTCGGTTCCACTTCTCAGTGTCACATCTCTCTTTTGTTCAGGTCATCTGGATGTTCTCAAGAACTGGGTCTGTCTCACCTTTTTCATCTGAGTAGAGGCTTTCCAGACATGCCATTGAATGTCTGTCCTTCACCAGCTGAGCCTAGAGGGCACATGAATAACAGAGTAAACTCAGAAACTTAATTTTACGTTCCCTGTTTCTGTTTAAGCAATAAAAGATTTATTGTTCCATTTTATCCTTTATTTTGTACCATCAATTTAGCCATTAGGACAGCTCTGATACCAGGCATCTGCCCTAGCCAGCTATCTTACACACCAAACTAGCTTTGAGCAGTTTTGATGGGTGTAAGCCATGCAGAGCTCATTTAGTGCCTGGCTTTCATCAGGGTAAGTTTTGTCCTGTTGTTTTGGGGTTTGTGGCCTTAGTGCTTTATGGTTTCTTTCTGCTGTTGTTTCTTGGTTTTGGTTTAGTTCTTTGAAATGCTATTGTCTGAATTAAGACCTTCAGGGCATGTCAAGACTTACTAGTGCATACATTAATAAGTATCTTTGTGTAAAGTTTCTGTTGTTTTTTTATTCTTTGTTTTTTTAGCTGTTATCTTTGGTGGTGGTGGTGATGAGCTTAAGTGCAACTCTGTGGCTGTTCTCAGGAGGAGGAGTTGTGGCAAAGGTCACCTTTGGTCAAGGTACTGATAAGCTATGTACCATTGCTGTTTTCTTTTGCAGATGAAGAAGAGGAATGTGGGTACTGAAGGAATATCCCAGTGAGGTGAGAAGAGGTTTTGCTCGAGGATGGCTTTAGACCTCTGCCCCTCTGAAAGCTAAGGTAAAAGTCTGGGCTTGGGGAGGGGCCAGAAAGATCTGTAAGGTGGGTGTGGAAGAGAGGTTCTTCAAGAACTGGTCTCTTTGGCCAGAGGAAGGGAGCAGGTTGCTGTTTAGTTGGAGCTTTTCTGACTTTACTAAGCTAAAGTGTAGATGAGGTTTGGGCTCAGCCTTTAGGTCAATTGTCTTTTGGGGCATGGTTCCAGATTGCCTTTGCAGCTCTGTTGTCTGCGTCCGTTTCCCCAGAGCTGACTCTGTGAGCCCCTCTTGCTAATTAATGGCAGAAGTGAGTAGGTGGCTGAAGCAGCAGCTGTATGCAATAAGTCTTGAAGTAGCTGAAGGCACTATTGGTTTGTGTTTTCCCAGTGAGGTTCAGGCCCGTATGCAGCTGACAGAAATGTGGGAGGCCTGGTCATTGAGCAGCTAATGTAGTGAAGCAGGAGCTGGGTATAGCATAAGGCAAGCGGCCTCTATGAGCCCTGTCTCGGTATGCAAGTGTTTCCCTTTCTTTGACAGGGGTCGCGTCCTACCTGGGATAGGCAAAGCTGCACACTGAAGAGGGCTGTGATAAGCTAAGGTGGTTTTCTGCTGTGAAAACTGAAGGTCGTGAAGGCACTCGGAGGTTCCTGAGAAGGGGAATGGTCAGCTGGAGTGAAGGTAGTGCCTGAGAGCAGCTGCCTGGATGAAAAGGTGCCATTTGTGGGGCTTAAGCGTGGGGTGTTGTGTCAGGATGAATAGGCAACGATCCGTGGTGAAACACGCAAAGGTGGGACAGCGCTGTTTGTCCTCTTGGACTCCTCTGCTGAGATCTGCTTTGACTGCTCCCCAAAAAGTCCAGCTTTGGTTCCTCCCCAGCAAGTTGAGCTTTAGAACTCCCTGAAAAAGCCCTGACCCTAACAGACCTTTCCCAATATTTCGAGCCTCTTCTTGTGACGTAGGCTGGCCCCCTGCGTCGCAACAGTCGTGCATTTTTGGGTGTCTAAAAGTGGGAGCCTCATGCTATGCGAGGGAGGCAGAAGCTCGTCCCAGGCAGGTGAGAGTTGCCTGCGTGGGGACGCCCGCTAAGGTTGAGTCTGCCTCCTTGCACAGCCATGATGATTCTCAGAGCTGGTTTGCTGAGGGTCTTCACAGGGTCCTTGGGGCTGGTAAGATAAGCAAACATTAGAGGTATCTTTTAGGCTTTCTAGAGTTTCCCATGTTAAGAAACTAGGCGAGAGGTCTAGGTTTATCTGTGGTTTTCTGTCACCTGGAACTTTTGACCTCTGGAACATTTGTGGTGGGGTTTTATGGTCACAGGGTAGCTCTCTACTCCTGATGTTCTGTGTGACAAATAAAATTGGTCATCGCCTATGTTAAAGCGGGGGTCAGCACAGGGACTTTTGTTTGGAAGGCTGGGTGTTTAGGATGTTCCCCGGAAGGTGGTGACCTTTTGTTTATTCCAGCGAGGATGGGGAGGTGTGGCTGGGATGAGCAGAGGCCAAGATTGGTCCCCCGTAGCAGGCGTCAGGGTGATGCATTTGGCATGCATGTGTAAGTGTGCATGGGCGGTTCTAGGCTTAGGGCTTGGTTCTATGTGTGGGGCGTGGGTTGTAGAATTAACCTATTTTTCCTTTTCAGGTCTTGAGATGGGTAGAAACCAAAACCTCAGACGGGATTTTTTTATTTTTTTCCTCCCCCAGTAGGTTTGGTTTGGTTTGTTTTTTGGGTTTTTTTACGGATTCGAGCCCATCCGTGAGGCGACATTCTTCACCGCCTATGTTTGAGCGGGGGTCTGTGTACGTATGGGGATTTCAGGCAGGATAATTTGGAGGCTTCAGTGAATTTAGTTGCTGAGGATTCACAAAGCCAGGCTCGGGGGGTGTTGTTTTTTTTTACGAAAGAGCACGGGAGAGTTGGTGTGGCAGCCCTTCAGTTGCTGCTGTTGGTGGTTGTTAAGCATGTTTAGGTGCAGCGAGTGTTGTCTGTTGGGCGCAAATAGTTATATTTGCGGACATAGAAAAAACCCAAGTGAGGGGAGGGAGGATGTGTAGAGGTCCTGTTGTAATGACATAGATAGCAATGTTTTTTTTTTCCTGAATTTTAGTATGTTGAGAACATGTAGATTCGAGAGGAGCTCTATCTGTTTCTGGATGACATTTCACGGCATGTAGAAGATTTCAGTTGGAGGCATGGAAGTGGTCCGTGTCAAATGGAAGGCTGCGTTGCCATGTGTAAAAGGATGTCTGCTGATCCTTATGTGAGAATCATAGAATCATAGACTCATAGAATGGTTAGGATTGGAAGGGACCTCAAGATCATCTAGTTCCAACCCCCCTGCCATGGGCAGGGACACCTCACACTAAACCATATCACCCAAGGCTTCATCCAACCTGGTCTTGAACACTGCCAGGGATGGAGCATTCACTACCTCCCTGGGCAACCCATTCCAGTACCTCACCACCCTAACAGTAAAGGATTTCTTCCTTATATCCAGTCTAAATCTCTGCTGTTTAAGTTTCAGCCCGTTACCCCTTGTCCTATCACTACAGCACCTAATGAATAGTCCCTCCCCAGCATCCCTGTAGGCCCCCTTCAGATACTGGAAGGCTGCTCTGAGGTCTCCACACAGCCTTCTCTTCTCCAGCCTGAACAGCCCCAACTTTCTCAGCCTGTCTTCATATGGGAGGTGCTCCAGTCCCCTGATCATCCTCGTGGCCCTCCTCTGGACTTGTTCTAACAGTACCATGTCCTTTTTATGTTGAGGACACCAGAACTGCACACAATACTCCAAGTGAGGTCGCACAAGAGCAGAGTAGAGGGGCAGGATCACCTCCCTCAACCTGCTGGTCACGCTCCTTTTGATGCAGCCCAGGATATGGTTGGCTTTCTGGGCTGTGAGTGCACACTGCTGCCTCATGTTCATTTTCTCATTGTCTAACACCCCCAAGTCCTTCTCCGCATGACTACCATGAATTTCCTTTTTGCCCAACCTTTAGCTGTGCCTGGGATTGCTCCCACCCAGGTGTAGGACCTTGCACTTGGCATGCTTAAACTTCATGAGGTTGGCATCAGCCCGCCTCCCAAGTGTGTCAAGGTCCCTCTGAATGGCATTCCTTCCCTCCAGCGTATCAACCGAACCACACAGCTTGGTGTCACCGGCAAACTTGCTGAGGGCACACTCAATTCCATTGTCCATGTCAGCGACAAAAATATTAAACAAGACTGGTCCCAACACCGATCCCTGAGGGACACCACTCATTACTGATCTCCAGCCGGACACTGAACCGTTGACCACAACTCTTTGAGTGCACCCATCCAGCCAGTTCTTTATCCACCGAGTGGTCCACCTATCAAATTGATGACACTCCAATTTAGAGACAAGGATGTCATGTGGGACAGTGTCGAACGCTTTGCACAAGTCCAGGTAGATGACGTCAACTGCTCCACCTCTGTCCATCACTTTTGTAGCCCCATCATAGAAGGCCACCAAATTGGTCAGGCAGGATTTTCCCCTAGCAAAGCCATGCTGGCTGTCACCAAGCACATTTCTCTTTTTCATGTGCCCTAGCATGCCTTCCAGGAGAATCTGCTCCCAGATTTTGCCAGGCACAGAGGTGAGACTGACTGGTCTGTAATTCCCCGGCAAAGCATGCTACATGTCCAGTGTCTCATGTAAGTAGTAAAGTGTTGTTGGGTTTCCAAGTATGAAGTGTAAACTGGTAACAATGTCTTTTATGTATGTAAGGTGTTGTTGGGTCTCCAACTATCAATTGTAAAATGTGAACAATGTCATTTATGCATGGAAATTTTGTATTTCAGTGGAGGACTTTGTGGTGTTTTTTCAGTGGAGAACTGGACTTTGGGGTTTTTGTTTGTTTCAGTGGAGGACTGGACTTTGGGCTTTTTATTTGGTGTTTCAGTGGAGAATTGTAATTTGGGTTGGTGTTTATTTCAGTGGAGGACTGGAGTTTGGGGTGTTTCTTTTGGTGGAGGACTTGACTATGGGGTGTTTTTTTCAGTGGAGGAATGGACATTGGGGTGTTTGTTTGTTTCAGTGTTTAACTAGACTTTGCGTGGGTGTTAGTTTCAATGGAGGACTGGACATTGTGGTGCTGGTTTATTCCAGTGGAGGGCTTTACTTTTTTTGTTTTTTTTTTTATTTCAGTGGGGGACTGGACTTTGGTGTGTTTGTTTCAGTGGAGGACTGGACATTGGGGTAGTGTTTATTTCAGTGGAGGACTGGATTTGGTATATTAGTATAAGTGAAGGACTGGAATTTGGGGTGTTATTTTAAGTGGAGGACTGGACTTTGGGGTGTTTGTTTCAGTGGAGGAATGTACTTTGGTCTGTTTGTTTCTGTGGAGGACAGTCTTTGTGCTGGAGTTTGTTTCATTGGAGTCCTGGACTTTGGGTTGTTTATTTTAGTGGAGGACTGGACTTTGTGGTTTTTCTTTCAGTGGATTACTGGACTTTGGGGTATTTGTTTCAGTGGATAACTGGACTTTGAGGGGAAGTTTGTTTCAGTGGAGGACTGGACATTGGGGTGGTGTTTCTTTCAGTGGAGGACTGTACTTTGGGGTGTTTATTTCAGTGTACGACTGGACTTTGGGGGATGTTTGTTTCAGTGGAGGACTGGACCTTGGGTTTTTTTTTGTTTATTTTGGTTCATAAGTGGTCTTTGGGGAGATGTTTATTTCAGTGGAGTACTGGATTTTGGGGGGATGTTTGTTTCAGTGGATGCCTGGACTTTGTGGTGTTTATTTTAGAAGAGGACTAGATTTGGGGGTGTTTGATTGTTTTCGTGTCGGTTTCGGTGGAGGACTGGAATTTTGGGTGTTTGTTTCAATGGAGTACTGGAATTTGCAGTGTTTGTTTATTTCAGTGGAGTTTTTGATTTTGGGGTGTTTTTTCAATGGAGGACTGGACTTTGGTGTGTTTGTTTATTTTAGCGGAGGACTGGATTTTGGTGTGTTTGTTTCAGTGGAGGACTGGACTTTTGGATTAGTTTAAACGGAGAGCTGGACTTTGGGGTGTTTGTTTCAGTGGAGGACTGGAATTTGGCCTGTTAGTTTCAGTGGAGGACTGGACTTTGGGGGATATTTGTTTCAGTGGAGGACTGGACTTTGGGGTGTTTGCTTCAGTGGATGTCTGGAATTTGGGGTGGTTTTTTTTCAGTGGAGGATTGGATTTTGGGGTGTTTGTTAGCTTCAGTGGAGGACTGGACTTTTGGGGTGTTTCTTCGTTTCAGTGTATAACTGGACTTTGGGTGGGTGTTAGGTTCAGTGGAGAACTGGACTTTGGTGCTTGTTTCTTTCAGTGGATGACTGGACTTCTGGGTGTTTCTTTCAGTGGAGGACTGGACTTTGGGGTGTTATTTTAGTGGGGAACTGGACTTTGGGTTGGAGTTTGTTTCAGTGGAGGACTGGACTTTGGGGTGGTCTGTTTCAGTAGAGGACTGGATTTTGGGGTGTTTGTTTCAGTGGATAACAAGACTTTGGGGTGATTGTTTCAGTGGATAACAGGACTTTGGGGTGATTGTTTCAGGGGAGGACTGGTGTTTGGCGTGTTTTTGGTGGAGGACTGGACTTTTGGGTCTTTGTTTTAGTCGAGGACTGGACTTTGGAGTGTTTGTTTCAGTGGAGGACTGGAATTTGGGGTGTTAAGTTATTGGGAGGACTGGACCTTGGGGTGATTGTTTATTTCAGTGTACGACTGGACTTTGGGGGACGTTTGTTTCAATGGAGGACTGTACGTTGGGGTGTTTGTTTGTTTCAGTGGAGGACTGGAGTTCGGGGTGTTTGGTTGTTTCAGTGCAGGACTGGACCTTGGGTTTTTTTTGTTTATTTTGGTTGATAAGTGGTCTTTGGGGAGATGTTTATTTCAGTGGATAACTGGACTTTGAGGGGAAGTTTGTTTCAGTGGAGGACTGGACTTTGGGGTGTTTGTTTATTTCAGTGTACGACTGGACTTTGGGGGATGCTTGTTTCAGTGGAGGACTGTACTTTGGGGTGTTTGTTTCAGTGGAGGACTGGAGTTCAGGGTGTTTGGTTGTTTCAGTGCAGGACTGGACCTTGGGGTTTTTTTTGTTTATTTTGGTTGCTAAGAGGTCTTTGGGGAGATGTTTATTTCAGTGGAGTACTGGATTTTGGGGGGATGTTTGTTTCAGTGGATGCCTGGACTTTGTGGTGTTTATTTTAGAAGAGGACTGGATTTGGGGGTGTTTGTTTTCGTGTCAGTTTTGGTGGAGGACTGGAATTTTGGGTGTTTGTTTCAATGGAGTACTGGACTTTGCAGTGTTTGTTTATTTCAGTGGAGTTTTTGATTTTGGGGTGTTTTTTCAGTGGAGGACTGGACTTTGGAATGTTTGTTTATTTTATTGGAGGACTGGATTTTGGTGTGTTTGTTTCAGTGGAGGACTGGACTTTGGGGTGTTTGTGTTAGTGGAGGACTGGACTATGGGTTGGATTTTCTTTCAGTGGAGGACTGGACTTTGGGGTGTTTGTGTTATTGGAGGACTGGACTATGGGTTGGAGTTTGTTTCAGTGGAGGACTGGACTTTGGGGTGTTTGCTTCAGTGGATGTCTGGAATTTGGGGTGGTTTTTTCAGTGGAGGATTGGATTTTGGGGTGTTTGTTAGCTTCAGTGGAGGACTGGACTTTTGGGTCTTTGTTTTAGTCGAGGACTGGACTTTGGGGTGTTTGTTTCAGTGGAGGACTGGAATTTGGGGTGTTAATTTCTTGGGAGGACTGGACTTTGTGTTGGAGTTTGTTTCAGGGGAGGACTGGACTTTGAGGTGTTTGTTTTATTCAGTGGAGGACTGGACTTTGGGGTGTTTGTTTATTTTAGTGGAGGACTGGACTTTCTTTTGTGGTTTTCTTTCAGTGTATAACTGGACTTTGGGCAGGTGTTATTTCAGTGGATGTCTGGACTTTGTGGTGCTAGTTTATTTCAGTGAACGATTTAACTTTGGTGTCCTTGTTTATTTTAGTGGAGGACTGCTCTTTGGGGTGTTTTTTTCAGTGGAGGACTGGACATTGTGGCGTTTATTTCAGAGCAGGACTGGACTTCGGGGTGTTTGTTTATTTCAGTGGAGAATTGGACTTTCTGGTGTTTGGAGGAGGGAGTGCGCATGTCCACCTGTGTTTTTGTATGCATGTCAATCTTGATTCGGAGAAAACTCCAGGAACAAACTTGCCACCAAAGTTTTTAAGCTGTCAAGCAGGTATTCTTTCTTGCAGCGCCAGGAGACAAGTGGGATAACTGATCTTGATGTGTGTCTCTCTATTGCTGTTCCTCCAAGTCTTAGATTTACCCCCAGGTTACAAATTGCCCCAATACTTTTCTTTTTCCCACTCCTCAGGTCCAGTGTCCATCCTGGCCATTCCACCGGTGGAGCACTGGGAGCTGAACTGGGGGGCAGCTTTGTCTGAACATGGGTACCGAGACTTTTTATTTTTTTTTTGCCAAAGTCACTCACCCTGCTTTGCGCGGCTACAAACACCGGCCTGCTTGGCAGTAGCTATAAATGCCTGCCTGCTTCAGCAGCAACCATAAATACCTGCTGGCAACAGCACTTTTGCATTAACCCTTTCTTGCCCGAAATGTTAAACTGCTACGCGTTAAAAACTTTCACATGAACCCGACAACAAAAAATATACAGAACACTGTCTGCCCTCATCACACACACACACACACATATGGGATCCCACAAGCATACTCCACACAACTACAATATTTGAAACACAAAATCCAGACAACCATTGCTCCCACTGCACAGTCCCACATACAGAACGTGGCACAAGGACCTTGTGAAGACTATCAGGAAAACAGCTCTGAGAAGCATCATCGCAGTGTGAAGGGGCAGGCTCAACCTTAGCAGGCGTCCCCGCACAGGCTCTGCCTCCCTCACATCGCATGAGGCTTGGGCTTTTATACTGACTAAAATGCACACTCATTCCGACACAGGTGGCCAGCCTATGTTGGAAGAAGTGGCCAGCCATATCTCTAAAGGTCTCCAAAGGTCGACAAAAACATGGACATACTTATATTTACCAACTTCCAGTACATGATTATCACAGAGAGACTGTACCACAGGAGTTGTATGTGGGGTCCCAAGTACACGGCCTGCTACATTCTGCCCGATACCCCTGATAAGAGCATACGAGAGACCTTCTCACCATGGGTCTTGATCCAGCATATACACCACAGGGAAAGCGCACAACACGTGCATCCCCTACCCATTTCACTTCTCCCTCTACAGTTGCCCATTTATCATGAGGATCTGGGGGATATAAATCAGGCTTCTTTTCCAGGAGAATAGGCTCCAGGTCAAAAGAACTATCCAGGTCAGCATGGGAATGATCAGGCATCAGAATCTCAGGATCAGCAACAGCAGACTGATGAATGTGCACAGGCTCCCTGTCGGGGTCAATAGGACCTGGGTCGAAAGGATCATCTTCATCCGCATCCTCAGTCTTCGCAGCCGCGGTGGTTCGAGGAGAGGGTGGGGTGGGGGAAAAATTCAGCTACCAAGACAGTGTAAGGGAATGTGAATTATTTTACATCCCAAGCATGCAAACTCCCTCACTTCTATCCCTTATTCTTGCAGAGACAAGTTTTTATTATTTTCTCCATTTCTTGCCATTAATGTGGCTTGAATTGTCTTCTGGTCTCCTAAGAGACTACTGTTGTCTATCTTCTTCATTAATCTTTATAAATTTAATTATAAATTATATAATCTTTATAAATTTAAATTAGTTAGTCAGTTTGTAGAGACACCACAACCAAATCCTAAAGAGCCCATGCAACATGATGGGCACATTGGAGGAGCCCTGCTTAGTGTGTTTAAAGTAACCTGGGGGTGAATCTAAGACTTGAAGGAACAGATAGATCAGTTGAAACAAGAACTGCTAACTGAAAAAGCGAGAGGGGTAGCGCAACCACAAGCTTTATCGGCCATCAACGTGGCAGAAAAAGAAAATGAAAATGGGTAATGGCATAGCAAACTCCTTGACTCTTAACAGTGTGGAGTTTACTTCTGCAGCTGCTTCACATTCCTTTTCCATCAGAATGCCTCTGCTTTAAGGAATAACTTTAACCTGTCTACTTCTCAAGAACTGATAACCTTTGGGAGGGGGTATATTTGTGTCCTCCTACCTACATGTCCACGGTGGCTGCCTGCAAAGATTATCAAGCCTTGCCATGAGCTGGACAGATGAGTTGAGGAACCCAATGCCTCAGCTACAGGAGCTAACAGCGTATACCCCAAGCAGAATGAGATACAGGAAGAGAAAAATGAATGATTGCAAAACATCACTTGAGGGCAACTGGAAAGTAACAACTTGAATACATGTGCTTGTAAAGTAGATATTATTAGAGGCTGTGATTTTGTCTATAAAACCACCTGTATTTGCTAGCCAGTTGCTAATAAGAAACTGCAGCTTGTATTGTATAGATTTGTCACTTGTAAAAGGGATGTTAGAGCATGCAAATTTGCAGCAGCTGCTAGAAAATGCTAAGGCAGAAGCTAGAAAGATTCTAATACTGATGGCTTGGCTTCACAAGCAAAGATTTTGGGAAGGGCTTTAAGCACACTTACTACGATCACGATGACGAAAGGCATGTGGGATATGCAAATCTGGTTGGAAAAGGGTGCTTAGGCAATCAGAGAGCACCAAGGACCAGGACTGTCATCTTCTGAGTAATCTCAAGCTACCCATGCATTGGTCTGACTGCATACAAGGTTGAATCTGCAGCTTTCCATGCACTTTGTCACCTGCTGTTTTGACCCTCACCTGTCCATACCGACAAGTGAGAGTAAGTCCTTGCAGCCTGTGCAGGGGACTTTTTTAGGTGAGGAGCGGCTTGGGCAGAACTGGCCCCACCCTTTACACCTGAGGTTTAACTGCCACGGCCTAGCTAGCTAGGACAGTGACAGCAAAGTCCGCAGATTGTAGGTTTTATAAGAGTGTCCTTCTCTTAGATGGAAGACCATACAAGGCTAAACGAGCTCCATCAGCCCAAGTTTGAAGATAGGAGTTTTTCTTCTCCTATGAGAAGGGTCTGTCTTCACTAACAAATATTCAGGGAGGGCTTTAATTCACACATTCGAAGCAAGACTGTCATTTCCTGGGTAAATCTCGAGAGAACACTATAGCGAGCCCACCGAGGCGCTGGCAGTGCTGCGGTATCACTACGTCTAGGCGGGATTCTGACACAGAGGCGCTTAGTCATAAGCCCACAGATGGTAGCCTCACGCCAGTGGCTCCTCAGCCAAGCGCACGCACCAGGGTAGTGTTATAAAGCAGGTAATGGAACAAATTAAGAGAGCGGCACAACTCCACTGGTAGGAAATTTCTTTGGCTAATCCCTCGCTGCCATCAGCATCTTCAACATGCTGCTGAACCCTGTAGTACTGCTAAAGTAAATCTGTGTGTGCTTTGCCGTAGTAGTGACTTGTTACTGGATGAAGCAGGTGAAACTCTGCATTGACAAAAAGGTGCAAGGACTGAGGCTGACCAAATGCCGGCTACCACAGTCAAGGGCAAGACTGGGTTGGCCACTGTGTTTGCAACCAAGGAGAACCTTTAGTTTCGCTGTTGGCTGCAACCCAGCAGGTGTGGAGCGGTGGGGACACATGCCATGCCAGACCTTAATATGAGGGATGACCTCCCCTGTTATCAGAGAGACATCCAGGAGAAAAACGGCAGGCCCAGCAGCCTGTGGTTGGCATATGTAGGAGATATGATCTAGTCCAAATCCCATGCTGAAGTAGGGTCATCTAAAAGATATATAAAACAGAAAAAAAAGGGAATGCAAGGATTTTCTCCACATGACGAACGATTCCTTGCCCAAACCACTGGTTCTATATAAAAACCTACATGATAATGAGTTGAAAGGACCAGTACCATTGCTGACATGGGGTCAAGGATACGGCTGTGTACAGCTACTGACAGGACCATATTGGCTGCCCAGAGAAACGTATAAAGCCCCAGAACTCAACAGCATAAAGAAACGACAATAACTGAAATCTTTGTAATATCTGTTCTATTTTGTGGGACCATGGGTAATGGACAAGTGCCACGGAATTGACTCAGTCAGAGATCAATATGATCAGACAAAAAGCCATTTATTGCAAAGCATTAACTCCTTATATACTATTGCTTACACACACCTACAGCAATTTGGCATATCATGATTGGATACTTGTCTTGAAGACCCTTAGTGACTAACTGTCGTGGTGTAAACCAAGTCTGCACAGCTTGTTCACTCACTCCCCCCCTTGCTCCCCCGACTCCCAGAGAGTTAGGAAGGAGAATCCAAAGAATGTAGCCCCCACGGGTTGAGATAAGCACAGTTTAATAGCTAAGGTATAACACAAATCACTACTGCCATTACTACTACAAATAATAATGATAAAGCGAACAACAAGTGAAGAGAATACAACACCTCACCAGCCACTGACCCATAACTCACCCCCCCTGCCCGACTGAGCACCGACCAATACCTCCTCCATCCCCCCAGCTCCCCCCCTTCTGGCCAACTTCCAGTTACCTCCCCGAGCATGATGTGCTGTGGTATGGAATATCTCTTTGGCTAGCCTAGGTCAGGTGTCCTATCTCTCCTTCCTCCCGGGTTCCCCTCCTCCCTGGCAGAGCATGAGCTCAGAAAAGGCCTTGGACAAAACCAAACATTTGAGCAGTAACTCAAAACCTACTTGCTATCAGCAACCGTTCTCAGCCCAAAAGTCACAACACAGCACTGCACCACCTACCAAGAAGGAAAAAAAATGACTGTTACTACTCAAACAAGGACATTATCCACCCCTTATTCCATACCATTCACGTCATGCTCAGATCCCACATTTTCAATATACCATCACTTAAAGTCCACCCCTTGATCATGAGTCAATCTGTGTTGCATCTCTGGACTAATGGCCTGAAGTATCTGGGCCCACCAGGCTCAAAATCATTCACCATCCCCTTCAGCAGTTCTACAACTTGCTGCTGGGGACTCCATACAGCTGCCTTCCACCTCCAATGCTTCCAAAGCACTGGAGGAGCCCAGTGGACCAGATACTCGCCCATACTGTCCCACATGCCCTGCCACTCATGACTGTCCAGCCTTGGGGACAGTCCCCTGGTGCTCCTATATCCTTGTCTAACACTAGACAAGACCCAAATCTGACTCTGCTTAACTTTTGGGATCAGACAAAATGGTTGTGGGTAGAACACACTCTGTGTGTGTGCCAGCATGCTGATCCCTATCACAATCAGCAGGCAGGTCCCAAGGGCACCCAAAAGCCATTCAAAACCGTCAGAACTCTCAGCTGCTGCTGCTGAACTTGTCACTGAGGTTGATGTAGCTGCCGTGCTTGCCAGCTCTCCCACCACCAGCTTCTCTTCTCCCGAGTCCGGATCTTCCTCCTCTGCCTTGCTGGGAAGTGCTGCGTGGTCTCCTGCATCCTCCTGGGGCTCGGCGGGCGAATTCTGGGGTATACTCTCGGCCGCTGCAGGGTTGGGCTCGGCCGCGGGACTCGGCTTCTCTGCTGCCTGCTCCCGCTGCTCAGCTACCACCTCTTTCCACTCCTCCACCGCCTCCTCCCGCTGCTCTGCTCTACTGCCATTTGGTTCCCGGGGCTGCTCTCCCTGGCAGCTTCAGCCGCCGCTGCCGGCTCCCAGGGCCGCTCCTTCCCGGCTTCACACAGCCTCACACAGACGGAGGCGAGGACAAGGACGGTGAAGAGCAGTGGGACGGCCTGGTACAAGTCCCAGTCCACGGCCACGTCCATCCCCCCCTTGTTGCCGAAGCCTCCCCGTATTACAAGTCACTGCTGTAAAGTACAGTGAAACAAAAACTTTAGCCCAAGCCCCATGATTGATAAACACGAAGACAGCTAATCCATACTCAAAGTACCTGGCAAAATCCTGAAACTGTGAGATCCAGAGAAAAAACTCTGAGAGCCAATAAATTAGCATTGTGACGAGTGACTATAAATCCACTCAGATCCGTTGTTATCTCAACCCCTCGGGCCCCATGTTGGGTGCCAAAAAGAACTGTTGTGGTTTGAACCAAGTCCGCACAGCTTGTTCACTCACTCCCCCCTTCCTCTTCCAACTCCTGGAGAGTTAGGAAGGAGAATCCAAAGAATGTAGCCCCCACGGGTTGAGATAAGGACAGTTTAATAGCTAAGGTATAACATAAATCACTTCTGCTGCTAATGCTACAAATAATAATGATAAAGCAAATAACAAGTGAAGAGAATACAACACCTCACCAGCCACCAACCCATAACTCACCCCCCTACTGCGGAAGCCCTTCTGGGTCTCTCCCGGTTACCTCCTGGGTATGAAGTGCTATGGGAGACTGAGGTGGGGTTTTAAACCACGCAAGCTGTGCGTGGTTAAGCACAGGTGTGAGAACTTGACCTCGAAAGCTTGCCAACAGTTGACAGTTCCCATAACTCAGTGAATTCCAACTTCTTCTTATCCTGCCTGATTAAGCTTCCTCGGGCCTCTCATGGCCTTGCTGTATCTTTCGGAGTTATTCAGAGTTCATGCACCAAATATCCATTCTCCTGTGAGAACACTGTCTCCACATCTCCCCCTTTTTAATTTTGCTAAAGGTTTTTTACAATTTGGCGTGTCTGCTCTGTCACTGCTTGATTTGTGCAACATAACCACCCACTACTCTAGGCAGCATTATTTCATTAAGACTAGTCTGATTTGAAGTCACTTGAACCTTTATAACATGTGGCATACCAGTGAATCCTACACACCATGTAACAGGATGGAATAATGGGGATTTAACAAATGCGCTCAGTATACTTGTCTGTTACCCATGGTCACACATAATAGAACAGATATTACAAAGACATTACAAAGATTTCAGTCATTGCTGTTTCTTTATGTTGTTGAGTTCTGCAGCTTTGTACATTTTGCTAGCAGCCAGTATGGTTCCGTTGATAGCTGTACACAGCCAAATCTGTCAGCAATGGCACTGGTCCTATCCACTCATTATCAGTGTAGGTCTTTATATAGAACCAGTGTTTTGGGCAAGGAGTTGTCCATCAGATGTCACAATCGCTGTATTGTGGAAAGAGAATGTAAACTAGACAAATTTAAAGAATTTAGTACAAATTGCGCTTTTTGCTAACTGTCTGTGGAGAAAATCCTGGCGTTCCCCCTTTTTTTCTGGTTTTTTTTGTTGTTTTTTGGGTATTTTTTTGTTTTTTGGTTTTGTTTTTAATCTTCTTTCAGAACCTACTTTAGGTGACTCTACTTGAGCAGATGATTTATACTAGACCATATCTCCTACATATGCCAAGCACAGGCTGCTGGGCCTGCACTTTTTCTCCTGGATGGCTCTCTGATAACAGGGGAGGCCATCCCTCACATCAAGGTCTGGCATGGCATGTGTCCCCACTGCTCCACACCTGCTGGGTTGCAGCCAACAGCGGAACTAAAGGTTCTTCTTGGTTGCAAATACAGAGGCCAACCCAGTCTTGCCTTTGACAGGTGTGAGAACTTGACCTCAAAAGCTTGCCAACAGTTGACAGTTCCCATAACTCAGTGAATTCCAGCTTCTTCTTATCTTGCTTGCTTAAGCTTCCCCAGGCCTCTCATGGCCTTGCTGTATCTTTCGGAGTTATTCAGAGTTCATGCACCAAATATCTATTCTCCTGTGAGAACACTGTCTCCACAGACAAGTGTACTGGGCACATTTGTTAAATCCCGCATTAGTCCGACCTGTGACATGGTGTGTAGGATTCGCTGGTATGACACATGTTATGAAGGTTCAAGTGACTTCAAATCAGACTAATCTTACTGAAATAACGCTTCCTGGAGTAGTGGGTGGTTATGTTAATTACACAGTGATAGAGCAGACACACCTAATTGTAAAAAACTCTTAGTAAAACAAAAAGGGGGAATGATAGGGGAGACCCCAAATGCATGAATAAATAATGCAATGCTTGTTTTAAATTTTCTAACATTGTCCAGTTCTGATTTACACATGGGGACCAATGTCCCCCCCAGTGATTAGGCATTTTTCTGCACTAACTCATGAAGGCCCAGATCCGATACCAGGGAAAGAATACATTATGGTAATGGTAAAGTCTTTGGAAAATCATAACTGGGAAGGTCCTTTTAGGTTAATTACTTGGGGAATAGGCTGTGCTTGTGTCTTTACAGAACGAGGACCCCAATGGATCCATGTGTGATGTACCCATCCGTTTATACACGTGATGGCTGCCAATGAAGTTTGATTCTGATTCATTGTTGTTTTGAAATTAACCCGTGGTACCTGTGCAAAGTTAACCAGTCTGTTTTTGGAGAACCAGTCAACAGAGAGTGTATCAATGCAGGAGCATATTGCAACTGGACTTTCCAGCCACTAGTAACAGACTGGGAACATTTAAGCCCAGAAATGGTACCACTGGACCACAGGGTTGCTTTTAGACTTTGATTCTGTGAGGCACACCTCACTACAGAACAGAACGGCTGTTGATTTTTATTGTTAGCTCAAGATCATGGGTGTGAAGTTTTTGCTGGTATGTGCTGCACGAATTTATCAGATCATCCACAAAAGCATTCTGGACTAAATAACAAGGACAGCACACCTTCAGGAAGATGAGAGATTGAATTGGTTGAACGAAGTGTTTTCTGTCTTAAGCATTAAAGGATCTCTTTATCTTATTAATTTTGATAGTCTTTTTAGGTATTCTGTGTGCCTTGTTTGCTACAATAGTTAATGGAGAATATAGAAACTTTGGCAAAAGTAGATCATAAATCTATAAAAGCTTTCTTTTACTAAAACAAAAATGGAGAGATGTAGGTGACAGATAGAAATAGTTAACCAAATAGATCCAGGCATTATCTCCCTGGTTGGGCTTAAGCCTTGGGAACTGTGAAGAAAACACCAGGTGTCAATGCCCTGCCTTGGGAAATGTAAAGAGAACAATGAAGGGTAAATATAGGTTAGCAAAACAAAGCAGGGGGTTTGCAAGATAAAGCAGGATGTGCATCTTTGCACTTCTTTAGCAAAGTATTTAGTTAGGATTCATGGTACAATTACAGACAAAGTGTGAATGATTACCTTTATTTTTTATATAAACTAGGGCCAGTTCAATACAGGAAGAAAAACTGAAGTTAATTTTAAAAAATGAGCGCCTAAATGGATGTTGTAATACTGTTAGAAAAGGGTGAAATTTTATGTTAAAAAGAATTATATTTGAAAGTTTGTAAATCAATAGAAGGCCTTTATATATTAACATGTTGTAATTTTGCTGTTCTGTACCTTAGTTAATTGTTTTGTACCTTAGTTGTAACTTTGCTGTTCTGTACCTTAGTTGTAATTTTAGCATGGGTGGATTTAAGAAAGTATTGTAAAACCTTACCCAAGCAGAACATACAGATTGACCAGAGGCAGCCAAGTGAAAACAAGAGAATGCTGGCATCCACATAATGGTTGGGGCCTGTCCAAAGAACGGACAGGTGAAAAGGATAGAGCAAGGAAGACTTCTTGCTTCATCTGAGGAAGACTCCTTACTTCATCAGGACAACCACCAGAGGGGGGCTGCACAAGCGCAGAAGAGGCTGATGTCATAACAGACTGTTGAGGCAATCCCTGATGCATATGTATTAGTCAATGTAGCAATTTAGGTTGAATATGCATTAAATGAGAAACTTTTGATGTATAAATTGCGAACGCGATGTGACGAGGTCGAAGCCAGATTTGGGCAAGTGCCCCTGGTTTCCCAGGGCTGCAATAAAGCACCTCATATAACTATTCCGGTGGTTATGTGTGCATTCTTACGCTAACAATATGTGTGTTCTTAAGACCTTTGGGTTCCATATAGCGTAGTCTTTGCAGCAGTGATTAAAACCCTAATGAGGAGGAATGAGTTAGTGGCCACACACTCACTCTCCCCTCATCTTCCCCTGACTGGAAGGGGAAGACAGTTTGGATCAGTCCACGGCAGATGGACTCTCTCCTGAGATAATCTGTGCCAAGGATGCATGGAGCCTCTGAAGCAGTCACAATAAGCTGCTTTTGCCACTTCTTCCCAGTCAGGCTGATTTCAGACAGATTTTGGGATCCAGCTGTCACTCCAGAAATAGAAATGGGTTCCACCCCTTGGTAGTGCCATGGTTTAAGTCATCAATGTACCTTGATGGCATCAGGGTACCCTGTGCACTGGTATCTACTAGAGCCTTATACTCCTGTGGGACTGATGTACCAGGCCATCTGATCCACACATTCCAGTAAACCCGATTGTCCCTTTCCTCCACCTGCCTGGAAGCAGGGCCTCTCTAATAGTGATCATAAGATTCTTTACTTACTTCTTTTACAAAGGTATTAGCATTTCTAATAACAAGAAATAACAAGGGGAGAGAATACAATTGCTCACCACCTGCCAACTGACACCCAGCCCAACCCCAGCAGAGACCTAGTCTTCTGGGTAACTCCTCCCAGTTTATATACTGGCATGACATGCTGTGGTATGGAATACACCTTTGGATAGTGTGGATCAGGTGTCCTGTCTCTGCTTCCTCCCAGCTTCCCCTCCTCCCTGGCAGAGCATGAGACTGAGAAAGTCCTTGATCGGAGTAAGCATTACTTAGCAACAACTAAAAACATTGGTGTTATCAGTGTTGTTCCCAGACTAAAGTTGAAAACACAGCACTGCACCACTTACTAAGAAGGAGAAAAATGACTGCTACTGCTGAAGCTGATGCACAGATAGACTCCGCAACTAGTTAAAGTTGTAAAGTAGGTGTGCTTTTATTCAGCGCTGAGGTGCATGGGGATAGCTCCTCCAAAGCATGCACACCTCAGGGTTGTTCTCCCTTTACATTTATTCTCTTAAGGTATACATAGATATGAGGTTGCTCAATCCGCCTATACATATTTATTATCTATCCCCTCTTTGTATTATAATGAGCCGGAAGGTCCTTTGCACCTGCGCAGTGCCCCTTCTGGTCATGGGCAGAGGCCTCAGGATGAAGTAAATGAGTCTTCCTCTTCTTCAACTTTACACCTTTTAACCTTCAGACATGGCCTTAGGGTTTGGTCAGCACCCAGTCTGCTTCTCCCCAGCTTTTCAGTAGGACAAAACACCTGTGCTTTTGTCATGGCCTTAAGATTTGGTCGACGCCCAGTCTGCCTCTACACGGCTTATCAGTAGAACCAATCATCTACTTTTGTCCCTTGTCAGTAGAACTAGCATCTGCTTCTCCCCCTCCAGCAGTAATCAATGCCTTGGCAAGATGGCAATGGCAGGTACTTAGGACAGACAATACTTTTGTTTAAGCAAAGGAATTCCTTTCACCCCCTTGTACAATTTCTCTGTATTACCCCCCTGTACATTGGTTACCCCTGTATCAAAGCCAGGGCACTATTACAGAAAGTAAGCTGGTAGATTTGCCAATGGTGCAAAACAAATATAAAAACTGTAAACAAAAAGAAACTATTTCAGTCATTATTAGAAATGTGATTTAGGAAGTTCAAAGCTGAAAATGCCCATTGCAAATTTTTCTCTAGTATATCTATGTTCCAATCCCCTTCCATATTAAATACAGATGCTAGAGTGTGTGGTGTTGGGGGTCGAGCATGGGCGCTTGAACAGGCCTACAGCAAGCTGTGAGAAAGTGAACCTCTGACCCCAGGCTAAAAGAAGAAGCGTCAAGATCAGCAAAGCAGGAATGCAATAACAAGAGGCCAGAAGCATGATGTAACGCTAAGCTGAAGCGAAGGTGTGAAACCAATCAGGAGAGGTAAAGTGGAGCGTGTACCCCTCGTGGGCAAAGTGAAGCAGCCAATCAAGTAATGCGTGATCGCGTGTAAGACAGTATATTAAGAGCAGCCTTGTAATCAATAAACGGAGCATTTTGTGAACCTGCATCGTATCGGTGTTTTCTCCCCTCCACCTGGCCGCGGCATTCTGGTGACCCCGACGTGATACCAGGAGAGAGAGAGACCGCGGACGAGAGAAGGTGGAAATCCCGGCTGCCCGAGAGAGGCAGGCTGTCCGAGAGAGGCAGGAAAGGAGCTCAAATTACGTGGCCACGGCTGACCGGTGAGTCAGGCAGACTGCGGTCTGGTTCGGGATGGGTTTCGCTGTATCAGCGATAGAAAAGGCTACGATAGAAGTGTAGCGAAGAAAACAGGGTACTCGATACCCCGACAGGAACTTGTGGACTTTTTATTTTGGTGCCGACGAAAGGGGTTGTTAGAAAATACGGGACAGTTATTCTCCAAAGATCAATGGCGTAAGATAGGGGAAGAATTGTGGGAGTCGGTGAAGCTTTTAATCTCGAGACTTGGGAGAAAATTACTAAGGAAGAAGCCTCTGATTTATGGATGTTTTCAGTCCTTCCTAAGGTGAAGGGAGCAACCCTTAAAGAGACAGACCTAAAGTTAATGTTGAAATGGTTGAAGACACGTTACCCAGAGATTTATGAGTCTACCGGATTTGAGATATCCTTGTGGAATGGGGCAAGACTTAAGCTGTGGAATGCAGCCACGAAAGGCAATGAAGCTGTGAAAGGAGTTAAGCTGTGGAATGCAGCCACGAAAGGCAATGAAGCTGTGAAAAGTTTGTTAGTCATTTGGAGAACTATTTTAGAGACGTTAAAGTCAAAAAATGAGATCATGGAAACCAGTGCCCCCCCCCCGCCCCCCCGAATCTCCGCCGGTTGCCGCTATGGCTGCGAAGATTGATGTCGGGGATGAAGACGATCTTTTCAACCTGAGCCCTATTGACCCCGAGAAGGAGCCTGTGCACGTTCATCAGTTTGCTGTTGCTGCTCCTGAGATGCCTGATAATGCCGATGCTGACCTGGATGGTGCTTTTGACCTGGAGCCTATTCATCCGGAAAAGAAGCCTGATTTATATCCCCCATATCCTCATGATAAATGGGTAACTGTAAAGGGAGAAGTGAGATGGGTGGGGGATGTGGATGTATTGCACGGTTTCCCGTGGTGTGTGTGCTTCCCACCTGAGATGGGAAAGTCTCTTGTATGCTCTTATCAATGGTATCGGGCGGAATGTGTCAGACCGTGGAGTTGGGACCCCGTGTACAACTCTTTTGGTGCGGTCTCTCTGTGATACTCATGTACTAGAAGTTGGTAAATATAAGTATGTCCATGTTTCTATCGACCCTTGGAAACCTTTAGAGGTATTGCTGGCAACTTCTTCCAACATAGGTTGGCCACCTGTGTCGGAATGAGTGTGCATTTTAGTCAGTAAAAAAAAAACCTAAGCCTCATGCGATGTGAGGGAGGTAGAGTCTCTGCGGGGACGCCCGCTAGGGTTGAGCCTGCCACCTCGCACAGCAATGATGCTTCTCGGAGCTGGTTTCCTGATAGTCTTTACAGGGTCCTTGTGCCACATTCTGTATGTGGGACTGTGCAGTGGGAACAATGATTGTCTGGATTTTGTGTTTCAAATACTGTAGTTGTGTGCAGTGTGCTTGTGGGATCCCACATATGTGCATATATCTGTGTCTGTGTATGTTTGTAATGAGCGCAGACAGTGTTCTGTATATTTTTTGTTGTCAGGTTCATGTAAAAGTTTTAACAGGTAGCAGTTTAACCTTTCGGGCAAGAAAAGGTTAATGCAAAAGTGCAGTTGCCGATAGGCCAGTGGTTTTAGCTGTGCAAAGCAGGGTGAGCGACTTAAAAAAAAAAAAAAACAAAACAAAAAAACAAAAAAAAAACCCAAAAACAGAAAACAAAACAAAACAAAAAAAAGATACAAAAAAAAAAACAAAAAAAAAAAGAAAAAAAAAGAAAAAAAAAACAAAAAAATAGGAAAAAAAAATAGAAAAAAAATAGAAAAAAATAGAAAAAAAAGGTAATGATAACACATTCTAGCTGTTATTAATGACTGTAGTTTTGATGTATATTGCTTCAAGCTTGTTTTCCAGACAATATGCATGTGTAATCCAAAAAAAAAAAAACCCAAAAAAAAAATCACTTGGGGGCAACTGAAAATTAACAGCTTGAATATGTGTGCCTGTAAAGTAGCTATTATTAGAGGTTGTGATTTTGTGTATAAAACCACCTGTATTTACTAGCCAGTTGCTAATAAGAAACTATACCTTGTATTGTATGGATTGAAAAGAGATATTAGAACATGCAAATTTGCAGCAGCTGCTAGAAAATGCTAAGGTAAAAGCTAAAAGATTCTAAGATTATGATAGTGTTATAAAGCAAGTAATGGAACAAATTAAGAGGGTGGGAGAACTCCACTGTAAGAAATTTTTTTTTGTTAGTCACTCGCTGTCATCAGCATCTTCAACATGCTGATGCACTCTGTAATAGTTACTCTGCTAATGTAAATCTGTGTGTGCTTTGCTATAGTAGTGACTTGTTACTGGGTGAAGCAGGTGAAACTCTGCATTGACAACAAGGTGCAAGGACTGAGATTGACCAAATGCCTGCTACCACAGTCAGGGACAAGACTGGGTTGGCCTCTGTGTCTGCCACCAAGAAGAACCTTTAGCTCTGCTGCTGGCTGCAACCCAGCAGGTGTAGAGCGGTGGAGACACATGCCATGCCAGACCTTGATGTGAGGGATGGCCTCCGCTGTTATCAGAGAGCCATACAGGAGAAAAAGGGTAGGCCCAGCTGTGTACAGCTATCAACAGGACCATACTGACTGCCAGCAAAAAGTATAAAGCCGCAGAACTCAACAACATAAAGAAACAGCAATGATAGAAATCTGTGTAAAATCCTTGTAATATCTGTTCTATTATTTGTGACCATGGGTAATGGACAAGTATACTGAGCACATGTGTTAAATCCTCATTATTCCATCCTGTTACATGGTGTATAGGATTCACTGGTATGCCACATGTTATAAAGGTGACATCAAGTAACTTCAAATCAGACTAATCTTACTGAAATAATGCTGCCTAGAGTAGTGGGTTGTTATGTTACACAAGTCAAGCAGTGATAGAGCAAACATCCCAAATTGTAAAAAAACTTCTAGTAAAACTAAAAAGGGGGAGATGTGGAGACAGTGTTCTCACAGGAAAATGAATATTTGGTACATGAGGTCTGAATAACTCCGAGGGATACAGCAAGGTCGTGAGAGGCCCGAGGAAGCCTAAGCAAGCAAGATAAGAAGAAGCTGTAATTCACTGAGTTATGAGAGCTGTGGACTGTTGGCAAGTGTTCGAGGTCAAGTTCTCACACCTGTGCTTAACCAATTATGTTAGTCACTAAGGGTCTTCAAGACAAGTATCCAATCATGATATGCCAAATTGCTGTAGGTGTGTGTAAGCAATAGTATATAAGGAGTTAAAGCTTTGCAATTAATGGCTTTTTGTCTGATAAAAAAAAAAAGAAAAAAAAAAAAGGGGGAGTGTAACTCCTTGACTGTTAACACTGTACAGTTTACTTCTGCAGCTGCTTCACATCCCCTTTGCATTAGAATGCTTCTGGGCATGTGTTGTATGAATCTTTCTGATCATTCTGAATCTATTCACAAGAAATTGTTTGAATTCAAAGAAAATACTGTAGAAACAAATCCTATAGACTCTTGGTTAAAATCGTTAGGAATAAGTAGTTGGTTAAGAAGTTTAATCATGATGTTTAGTGGACCAATAATGATTATGTTGTTAATTTTGTTTTTTGGACCTTGTTTGTTACAATGTACTATGCAACGCGTGCAGCAGATGACTAACGCTTTATTTGAAAAAAGAGGGGGAGATGTTGGGGGTCGAGCATGGGCGCTTGAACAGGCTTACAGCAAGCTGTGAGAAAGTGAACCTCTGACCCCAGGCTAAAAGAAGAAGCGTCAACATCAGCAAAACAGGAATGCAATAACAAGATGCCAGAAGCATGATGTAACGCTAAGCTGAAGCGAAGGTGTGAAACCAATCAGGAGAGGTAAAGTGGAGCGTGTACCCCTCGTGGGCAAAGTGAAGCAGCCAATCAAGTAATGCGTGATCGCGTGTAAGACAGTATATTAAGAGCAGCCTTGTAATCAATAAACGGAGCATTTTGTGAACCTGCATCGTATCGGTGTTTTCTCCCCTCCACCTGGCCGCGGCAGTGTAGTTTGGGGTAGTATTGACTCAAGAACATAAAAATCTTCAGGGGATGGTTACTGAGGATGCTTAAAACAAAGATTAAATTCTCTAGGGAAAAATTATTGCAAAACTCAAAAGGAACTCCTAACAGTCATTAAAGCTGCACAGTATTTTTAACACTGGCATAGGAAGATGTTTATGGTCAGGACAGACCATACATCCCTGAAGTGGCTCACTAGATCCTGCAATACTAAGAAGATTGTCAGGTGTATGTAGAAATTGCAGCACTAATATTTTGCAATTACAACTACTTTGTTTTGTGCTTTATCTTGTTGACTCTTGTGCAGGACTAATTGGGAAGGTGATAAATGGTTTCTGTAGAGAATGAGGATGCTCAGAAGGAGATAAGCCATCTTTTTTTCTTGGCATAAATGAAAATAGTACTGTTTATCCAGGAGAGAATTTTCTGTAGTAATCAATAGCTTGCTAAAGTGGGCATTGTGTCTGGATAGTGTGTAATGGAAAGATGATTTGTCAGTGCAGCTGATACAGGGGTAACCATTGTACAGGGGGATAATACAGAGAAATTGTACAAGGGGGTTAAAGGAATTCCTTTGCTTAAACAAAAGTATTGTCTGTCCTAAATACCTAACATGCCAAGGCATTAACTACTGATGAGGGGGAGAAGCAGATGCTTAGTTCTACTGATAAGGGACAAAAGCAGATACTTAGCTCTACTGGTAAGGGACAAAGCAGATGTTTGGTTCTACTGATAAGTGGGGGAGAAGCAGACTGGGCACCAACCCTAAGGCCATGTGTGAAGATTAAAAGGTGAAAAGTTTAAGAAGAGGAAGACTCATTTACTTCATCTTGAAGACCCCTACCCACAAGAGGAAGACTCATATACTTCATCTTGAGACTCCTGGCCATGACCAGAAGGGGCGCTGCACAGGCGCAAAGGACCTTCTAGCTCATTATAATACAAAGCCGGGATAGATAATAAATATGTATAGGCGTATCGAGTAACCTAATGCATATGTATACCTTAAGAGAATAAATGTAAAGGGAAAACAACCCTGATGTGTGCATACTTTGGAGGAGCTATCCCCATGCACCTTAGAGCTGAATAAATGCATACCTACTTTACAACTTTAACGAGTTGTGGAGTCTATCCGCGTGTCACAATCAGTTTAGAAATGGTATCTTTTCAGAATACCATAGTAAAAAACCTTCTTAGAACAGGAAAGCCCTGAGTGTAAACATGAAGAGATAAGAAGAAACCAACTGATCACTGTGTCAGGTATTAGCTGATTACTAGCTAGTTCTATGAACCATGGACTTAGTGTAAAAGATGTGTTAAGAAGGATCTGGGTTGACTGCTTGCACGATGCAGTCCAAAGTGTTTCACAAAGCGTTTCATGTGCATGGAGCTGGATAAGATCCTTGGCCAAATGGTGTCTGATCTCATGGGTGAGGTTTTACACCTGTTTCTCAAGCTTACATTCCCTATGGGTTATGTATACCACTGAACCTATGCTGACTCTTCGTGTCTGTGCTGTGGTGAGGTAGCTGCTGATAAGAAGAAAGAGTATGGATAAGAGACAGGCGTGTAAACTGTTATGAGAAGGCAGAAAGCTTCATGTACTGTGGGACCATATAATCTGTTTAATGTAAATTGCTGCAGTTACACCTTAGAACTAACAAAGAAAATAGTGTAGGTTTCTAAATAAATTCAGTATGTAGTTATATATTGGGGTGATATTGACTTTCCTTTGGGTCCTGGGTTCAGCAGTAGCACAGAATCACAGAATCACAGTCATTTTTCTCCTTCTTAGTAAGTGGTGCGGTGCAGTGCTGTGCTTTTAACTTTCAGCCTTGCATCAATGCTGATAACACCAATGCTTTTAGTTGTTGTTAAGTAATGTTTACCCTGACCAAGGACATTCTGAGTCTCATGCTCTGCCAAGGAGGAGGGGAAGCTGGGAGGAAGCAGAGACAGGACACCTGACCCACACTATCCAAAGGGGTATTCCATACCACAGCACGTCATGCCCAGTATATAAAAACTGAGGGCAGTTACCTAGAAGGGCTAGATCACTGCTTGGATCAGGCTGGTTATCAGTTGGTGAGTAGTGAGCTATTGTATTCTCTCCCCTTGTTACTTCCCTTATCATTATTATTGGTGGTAGCAGTAGTGATTTTGTGGTATACCTTAGTTACTGGACTGTTCTTATCTCAACCTGTGGGAGTTACATTCTTTTGATTCTCCTTTCCATCCCTCTGGGAGCGGGGAGAGGAAGGGAGAATGAGCAAGTGGCTGCGTGGTTCTGAGTTCCTGGCTGGGCTTAAACCATGGCACTTTGACAGGTATTTCAGTGCAACATGCTGCTGAATTTCTAATTTGAAATGATGCAAGGAAGCCTGTCCATGAGAAGTGCTGACAGTGTAATTTGATTTTATTTGTATTGTTGGCACTTTGTATGTGGGATATTCTTTTCTAGGTTGTTGTTTTGTTGGGTTTTTTTATGAGAAACATTCCATCAGGTTGTGAAAAGAACATTTTCTGTTGCCCAGTGCATAAGCAAAAAACCAAACCAAACAAACCCCAATTTCATAGAGAACAGAGAAATAAAACAAGTTAATAATATTTGACTTCTGTGTATAACACATTGACTTAAAAATCAGTCATTCTATCCATTTAAACAAGTTATATAGTAGTAACAAAGTGCATGAAGCAAATTGCTAAATTTAACTAAGGTATTAAAATAAAAAGTACTTTAGAACAATACTTTAACAGTTTCTTGCCATGATTCCATCATGCATCAACACAAATCAAATCCTGAGGCAACCTATGCCTTTGACAGTCTTTCTGTAATATTATGTAAATAAATGGAAGTAATGATCAAACTTTCAAGAGGATGATGAACATCAAGACAAATAATCTATTTATAACAGAATTGTACTAAAAAAAAGGAAAAAACAGAGTGCACTGCTGGTACATCTCATTCAAACCTTTTTGGGATATGTATAACACAGTGGTGTGATCCAGTCCCAATGGTTTCAATGCTTTGTTTAAGCACCCAGGGAATAAAGAATGATGGATATTCTGTTACTAGCATTACTATGATTAGCATGAAAAATTGTACAAGTATATGTAAACATCTTTTGTATACTGAGAAGGCAAACACTTTTAAATTATCTGATGTGTACAGTACTGGTACTTAATGTTTTGGTGCCAGTAACAGACTGGTCCAGTATTTAGCATTCAGATATATTTCTAATTACAGATAAGGCATATAATGAAAAAGTAAATAAAATGGTTATTAATATCTCATACAGTTCAGCAACCCAACCAGTCAGAATTTATCTTGCCAATTTTAACAATCTTCAAACTCTTGTCTTCCATTTGTAGGTAGCACTGATCTTTGAAAAAGTAGGTGTATCCTGTGAAGGTAAATGAAAAAGCATACTCAGATTATGGAGTACATAATTCTTGATCAAAGCCTTTTTGCCTATTTGATTTCATGAAGTTTAAAGAACTGGAAAACTTATTTCAAAAATATTTGCACACAATAAAAAAAGGTTTATTTTAAAAATACTTAAAAGTTCCCATCCTGGAAAAGACAGGTCTTGTTGAATGGAAAATGAAGCCATGTTACCATTTTGTGAGTCAGAATTTTTCTGGGAAGAAATGTTTGCTGGCAAAGTAGATGTTAAAAATGTAATCGAGTCAAGACTCACGCGATACCAGCAATGCTTCCAGACATGCAGAGCATGAGAGACTGAAAAGTCCTTGATTTAGAGTAAGCACTACTGAGCAACAACTAATGCATTGGTGTGTTATCAGCATTATTCTCACACTAAATCCAAAACACAGCACTGTACCAGCTACTAAGAAAAAAACCCTTCCATCTCAGCTGAAACCAAGAAAGCCCTAAATGTTTCATTTTAAAAAGTCTAAGCTGTGATTAGTAGTAGGGTATTCATCAACTAATATTTAATGGAAAAAAGAGACAAAATATTTTGTTTGAACTGGTAGTTTACAAATCTGAATGGGAATTTGACTTAATTTGGCTCCTACTCATAGACCACAATAAATTAAAGTCTCCAATAAGTTTCACAGCAAGCAAATAAGAGAGCTTGTTAGTGATTTAGATTGGAATTACAGCTTACCACTGTCACCAAGACCCAGGACAGCATCAAGGTTATCTGGAATGCCATTCCAAGAGTCTGCAATGAATTTAGGGGACAAAAGCTCCATTTTCTTCTTTTCCTCATTGTACCTGAAAAAAGTTATGTCCCTGTGTTGCAAATCTGTATTTATTGTTAAAATTTAACATAACTTTTTATCGTGTCCTCTCAAACGTGACCATATAAAATAATCAAATAGAAATATACTAAATGAGTTTTTAACATTGTTTCTATTTCATTACAATTATTTCTGACTTCTTTCAAACCCTGTGAAATTTTACATATTTTCTTTTGGAAATGCAATTCTTGCTGAATTGAAAATACACTTTCTAAGCAAAACCCTTCTCAGAAATGTAGCTTTAAGATTCCAGACATAATTCTAGGAAAGGTATCTTTTTTCAAGCAGCAGCCAACATCTGAAGATAGCAGATTTTAATGTGAAATGGCTATCTTTTCAAAACTGTATTTGAAATATGCTTGTAGATTACTAATTACTTTCCCTAACATTTCATTAAAAATCCATACTATTTTCACACATTCTCTCTCTCTCTGATGCTTTTTTTGGGGGGGTGGAAGCAATCACAATCTATGCTTTCAAGAGGAAAATTTCAGGTGATGTAAATCCACCTAATGTCATGGAAGTTGGATCTAGTTTGCAATGTCCTTCAGGAGTGAGTGGATCTGTTGGTGTCCATATCTGCAGATGATTTGTTTCATTTACCCTGCATGCTTTCTGCTGTAGAATGCAAAGATAGATTTGTGTAAAGCCAGTTTTGCACTCCCACAGACACGTAAGTCCAGGATCTCCCTTTCCATATATAGAGAATAAATATCCCAGGCATGCAAGGTCCTTGAGAGTGAAGATCAAAGAGCAAGACTGTGGACTGTTTTCCTCATTTTTCTGATCCATAGATGGGAGTCAGTGCTGAGCAGAAGTGGAGATGTCCTAAGGAGCAGTGACATGGGATATAGTTTGAACCATGCTTCCAATGCATGTGAGGCCTCAGTCACCCTAGCAGCACCTCTTCAGGAGCAGTGGACTTCAGAGAGTTCATCTTTCGCTAGTACTGGATGAGGATTTATGTTCTTGATTTCTATTAATTCATATCTGTACGTATCTCGGATTGCCTTTCCCTCATTACTGTATAGACCTGGATTCTATCCAAAGTTAAACCAATAAAAATTAGCAGTAGGTTGGCCAAAATCAATTCAAATGATTAATTTAATTACTTACTATTTTTTCCTAGAATATTTAAAGAAAATCTAGTACCTTTCTGGGTAGCTTTAAAACCTCAGCAGTGGAATCTGAGCCAACTCCTGTTCATCTCCCTCACAAAACTTTGCTTAACAATCTTGTTATGATAACACTAAAATAGCTTGGGGATGGAAGGAGAGAGAGGAGAAGGTTTCCAAAAATCCATTTAAAGTAAGTATGATAATGGCACAGGAAGGACTATGGTATGTAACTAACTGTTTTGCTTCCATGTGGCAGAGTCCTTGTATAAAACAAAATAAAACACACTTAAGGGTTATAGCATATGTGTTAAACAGATATGTACTTTTTCTGAAATATTTGTCAACTACTTTCTTCTTTACACAGATAGGAATCACTTAAGCTTATTTTGATTCTTTAACAATAAATTATGTTTTCTGCAGTGACTGCAGTTGATAAGGTACTTCGATAGAAATGCTGTCTGTGATTAGATTGATGAATTACTTGGAGGCCCTGGAGTACAGTTAGTCAAACCAATAGTTGGTACAGAGGAGACCTGCAGGTTTGCTGACTCATAGGTATGCAAATGGCTGTGTTAGAACTACTTGTAAATGTGTTAGATGGTCTCTAAAATAATATAACATTAAAAATTAATGATGTTTATAGTTTTTAAGGTTTTGGTCTTCTTTTTTTTTTTTCTCAAGGTAATGGAGAAGAGTACTGTCCTCAAAGTAATTAAAAGTTATGATCAAGTGGCAATTCTGAAAGAGTATTTTACTTACTTAGAGGAATCCACAGCCATTAGGATATAATAAAGACACTCATCCAGTTTGATCATAACATGAAATTAATGTTCACATAAAATGGACTCAATTATACTGAGACCTCATTTAATATTTTATATGGAATATCTCAGGAGGAATCCTTATAGCTTGGAGAATCTTTTAGATTTCTGGTGGGTGTTTCTGATGTTATGATAATGAAATTCTATTAAATACAATTAGTAGATTCTTCATCAGGTATAATGTGGGATATTTATTTCTACCACAGTAATAGCCTTGAGACATTTTAAGGACATTCCTTCCTAATCTAAGAGTCCACCATATTTCCCGGGTAGAGCATGGCAGCAGGTCACCTGAGTTTGGTTGCTTACTTTGCATCATATTTTGCTTCGCATACAGACTTTAGAACAAGAACCATAGTGCAAATACAGAGTTACTTGCATTTGTGGAATATCATTTCTTTGCAAGAAAAACTTATTTGAGCATGTACTGGAAACATGAAAAGGATTGTAGAGACTCTCAAAATGAATTGAAGCTAAGGTTGGATTGAGCAAGAATGGATTGAGAGCAACCCTGTGGAGAAGGACTTGGGGATGTTGGGATGACAAGAAGCTCCCCATGACCCAGCAGCATGCACTTGCAGTCCAGAAACCATCCGTGCCCTGGGCCACATCCAAAGGAGTGTGGCCAGCAGGTCAAGAGAGGGGATTCTCCCCCTCTACTCTGCTCTTGTGAGACGCCACCTGGAGTACTGCATTCAACTCTGAGGCCCTCAACACAAGAAGGACATGGGCCTGCTCAAGTGAGTCCATAGAATCATCAAATCAACTAGGAAAAGACCTTTAAGATCATCAAGTCCAACTATTACCCCAGGAGTGCCAAGACCACCACTAAACCATGTCTCTGAGGGACTCATGTACACGGTTTTGAACACTTCCAGAGACGATGATTCAGCCACTTCTCTGGGAAGCCTGTTCCAATATCTGGGCACCCTATCTGTGAAGATTTTTTTCCTAATATCCAGTCTAAACCTCCCCTGGTGCAGCTTGAGGCCATTACCTCTTGTGTTATCACTTATTACTTGGGAGGAGAGACTGATCCCCACCTCACTACAACCTCCTTTCAGGTAGTTGTAGGGAGTGATAAGGTCACCCTGAGCCTTCTATTCTCCAGGCTAAACAACCACAGCCATTCCCTTAGCCATTCCTCATAAGACTTATTCTCCAGGCCCTTCATCAGCTTTATTGCCCTTTTCTGGACCTGCTCCAGCACCTCAATGTCTTTCTTGTAGTGAGGGGCCCAGAACTGAACACAGTACTCGGGGTGTGGCCTCACCAGTGCTGAGTACAGGGGGATGAGCACTTCCCTGGCTCTGCTGGCTACACTATTTCTGATACAGGCCAGGATTCTGTTGGCCTTCTTGGCTGCCTGGGCGTACTGCAGGCTCATGTTTAACTGTCTGTCAATCAGCACCCCCAGGTCCTTTTCTGCCAAGCAGCTTTCCAGCCACTCTTCCCCAAGCCTGGAGAGTTGCATGGGGTTATTGTGGCCCAAATGCAGGACCCAGAACTTTGCCTTGTTGAACCTCATACCACTGGCCACAGCCCATTGATCCAGCCTGTCCAGATCCCTCTGCAGAGCCTTCCTATCTTTCAGCAGATCAATACTCCCAGCCAACTTGATGTCATCCACAAATTTACTGAGGAAGCACTCAATCCCCTCATCCAGATCATCAATAAAGATATTAAACAACACTGGCTCTAACACTGAGCCCTGAGGGACACTACTAGTGACTGGTTGCTAACTAGATGTGATGCCATTTACCACTACTCTTTGGGCTCAGCCATCCACCCAGTTTCCAACCCAGTGAAGAATCCACCTATCCAGGCCATGAGCACCCAATTCCTCCAGGAGAATGCTGTGGGAGACAGTATCAAATGCTTTACTTAAGTCCAAATAGACAATGTCCACAGCCTTTCCCTCATCAACCAGGCAGGTCACCTTATCACAGAAGGAGATCTAGTTGCTCAAGCAGGACCTGCCCTTCATGATCCTGTGCTGATTGGGCCTGATCCCTCTGTTTTCCCACACATGCTTTATGGCCTCACTTAGGATCACCTGCTTCATGACCTTCCCTGGCACTGAGATCAGGCAGACAGGCCTATAGTTTCCAGGGTCATCCTTCCTGTCCTTTTTGTAGAGAGGCTAGCCAATCTCCAATCCCCTGGGACCTGTCCACTAGACCAGGACTGCTGATAGATGATGGAGAGTGGCTTAGCAAGCTTCTCTGCCAGCTCCTTCAGCACTCTTGGGTGTAACCCATCCAGCCCCATAGATTTGTATATGTCTAAGTGGAACAGGAGGTCTCTATTTCTCCCTGAATTATGGGGACTTCAATCAGTTCCCCATCTCTGCCATTTAACTCAGGGAACTGAGTATCCTGAGGATGGCTGGTATGACTATTAAAGACTGAGGCAAAGGCAGCATTAATGAACTCAGCCTTTTCCTCATCCTCAGTCACTAGGTTTCCACTAGTATCCAGCACAGGATGGAGGTTCTCCTTGGCCCTCCTTTTATTGGTAATAGATTTGAAAAAGTACTTTCTATTATTTTTTATGGCAGTGGCCAGATTTAGTTCCATCTGTGCCTTTGTCTTTCCAACTTTCTCTCTACATAACCTAACAACATCCTTATACTTTTCATGGGGTAACTGTCCCTTCTTCCACAGGTGATAAATTCTCTTTTTTTTTCCTGAGTTCCAGCACAGTCTCCCTGTTCAGCCAGGCTGGTCTTCTTCCCTGATGGTTTGATTTTTGGCACATAGGGACTGCCTGCTCCTGCACCTTAAGTATTTCATTCTTAAAGAGTGTCCAGCCTTCCCAGACTCCTTTGTCCTTCAGTAATGTTTCCCAAGGAATTCTGACAACCAGCACCCTAAACAGGCCAAAGTCAGCCCTCCAGAAGCCTAAAGTAGAGGTTTTGCTGATCTTCTTCCTGACTTCTCCAACGACTGAAAATTCAATCATTTTGTGATTGCTTTGCCCAAGATAGCCTCCAACCATCACATCACCCACCAGTTCTTCTCTGTTTGTCAACAACAAATCTAGCCAGGCATCTCCTCTAGCTGGTTCACTAACCAGCTGGGTTAGGAAGTTATCTACCACACCCTCCAAGAACCTCCTGGACTGTTTCTTCTCTGCTGTCCTGTACTTCCAGCAGACATCTGGTAGGTTGAAGTCCCCCATGAGAACAAGGGCAAGCAATCGTGAAACTTCTCCCAGTTGTTTGATGAACACTTCTATAGCTTCATCCTGGCTGGGTGGTCTATAACAGACTCCTACCAGGACATCTGCTTGGTTGTCCTTCCCCCTGATCTTCACCCAGACATTCATCGTTCTCACTCACAACACTGAATTCAAGGCAGTCAATGCACTCCCTGACATACAATGCAACCCCACCACCTCTTTTTCCTTGCCTATCCCTTCTGAAGAGCCTGCAGCTATCCATTTCAGCATTCTAATCATGCAAATCATTCCACCACATTTCTGTGATTGTGATTATGTCATGATTTCCCTGCTGCACAATGGCTTCCAGCTCCTCCTGTTTGTTGCCCATGCTATGGACACTGGCATAGATGCATTTAATAAGTTGTTCTGTGGATCTGGACTCCAACAATGACATGCTACCTCATGGCTCATGTCTAGTGAACCTGGTGTTATCCCCTTCCACCTTAAAACCTAGTTTAAAGCCCTTTCTGTAAGCCCTGCTAGCTCCTGGGCTAGAATCCTTTTCCCCCTTTGGGACAGGTGTACCCCATCTGCCACCAGAAGGCCTGGTGCTGTATAAACTGACCCATAGTCAAACACCCCAAAATTCTGGTGCCAACTCTAGTCACGGAGCCAGGAATAAATTAATTAGACTTTTCTGATGCTACCATTGACATTGTTTGTGACTGGCAGTAGGGACAAGAACACTACTTGGGCTCCCAAACCCTGAACCAGTCGCCCCAAGGCCCTGAAGTCCAGAGGAGGGTCATGAAAATGCTCCAAGGGCTGGAGCACCTCTCCTATGCAGACAGGCCGAGAGAGCTGGGCTTGTTTAGCCTCAAGAAGAGAAGGCTCTGGGGAGACCTTAGAGCAGCTTCCAGTGCCTGAAGGGGCCTGCAAGAAATCTGTGACAGGATAAGGGGGGATAGCTTTAAACTGACAGAGGAGAGATTTCAATTAGCTATTAGGAAGAAGCTCTTAACTGTGAGGGTGGTGAGACACTGGAACAGGCTGCCCAAAGAAGCTGTGGCTGCCCAGTCCCTGGAAGTGTTCAAGGCCAAGTTGGACAGGGCTTTGAGTAACCTGGTCTAGTGGAAGGTGTCCCTGCCCGTGGCAGAGGAGGTCAAAACTAAACAATCTTTAATGTCCCTTCCAACCTAAACCATTCTATGATTTTCCCAGAGTACTAAGATACACTTCTTGTGGTTTGTTCATATCTCCTCAATGCCAAGTCTATTAGTAGAGCAGATGTGTTAGTGACTAGAACATCAGCTGCTGAAGGATTTCAGTCATCTGCAGCATGCCCTGCTAGTCACACCGCTGTTTCTTTTACATCCAGTGCCTCCATACCTGATGGCTTACTGAAAGAATTTCTAAGGCAATCTGGCCAGTCTTTGGCTTAAAGTGACTGGAGGTCAGCCCATTTCTAAAGAATTCCTGCCAGAGATTTCTCCCAGCAGCTGTAAGTTGACAGCAGGGACAGCTTACCCCTTTTAAGAGTTTGAGACTGATGTGGGGCAGTTGCTGGTTCACAGGGGTTGAAGGGTGAGTTGTTAGTGTGAGCAACCAGACAGGGCCTCCCAGATATCCTCTTCCATTGCAAGATTTTTTCTCAAGTACTCATCTCCAAGAATGACCCCCCCTGTGTTTGGTTCCTGCCTCCTGAACATCAGTGTGTATTCAGCCCTAGAGACAGCTTGGCTAACAGTGTACCACCACCACCACCTCTTCAATATTTCTTACTTCCAGTATCTGTCTCCAGCAAAAATGTATGTCCTCTTGTTTCTGCCCCAGTTGAAAGCTGCATCAACACGTTGCACATCTGGGGTTAGTCCCAGGTTGGTGAGTTTCTTTGGATAGCCCCTATCCAAGTTACTGGCTGAATAAACCCAGTACTCATTTCCTAGGTAGGGGAGAAAACAAGCCAAACAAACACTTTATTAATCAGATACAGAGGAGTATTTCTTCTTTTATGCTTTGCTATGCAACTTTTTATTGCACTAACTGTATTATCGGTCTTTCTAATATTTTACCATCTGTGAAACACCAGATTAGAGTGCAGGTGTACTGTGAATACAATTTCTGCTTTTGCCTCTTAATTGTTGCTTGCCTTTTGGCAAAAGACATCACCTCAGCATGCTCTTGCTTCCTCCCTTATTAGCTGTCTCATCTTTGAGGCAGACAGTATCTTAATACAGTTGGGGTTATGTTAAAACAAATAGTTAATATTGGTAATTTTTTGCATGCTGAAGATGGTTTGAAACCAGGCATGGGCACCTGAAGGTCAAATGCAGATGCTCATGTTCACCCTCCATGTGTTTGAGCAGTTATATTAAGTGATCAGAAGGAAGTTTTTGTGCAGCGTTCCTGTTTCTGTTGTCTCTTGTCATACAACATTTTCTAATGACTCTCCAAATACATACTAATGGCATAGGTACTAGTAATCTGTGTTCTTTACATGGAATTAGTTTACTTAATAAATGCCTTCACTAGATTCACTGAAAGCCAGGAAAAGGTTCATTAATGAAAGGACATTTCCTTGATTCTGTGCTAGTGGGAAAATAAGTCAAGTGTTAATATGAGAAGTGTAAAATATAGTATTTGAGTTCCTGAGAAGTTACTAACTCACCATTCAGCCGCAAAGTGTTGGTCTCAGTAATGTTTTAAGATAGTTGGGCTATGTGTAACTTTCAAAACAATCTTTCTTTTATAGTTATTATTTATTTATTTAAAAGCAGGTTAGCTACATTTTCCTGGAAATTATAAAGAGAGGGACAGAGGTTTAGATTCAATAGGATTATATATAATATATGCAATATTTCAAGTGTTTTGGTTTACCTAAAATAAAACTTTTTAAGCTGCTTCTTCCCTCCATGTAAACTAAAGCAAAAGGCCTTTGAAGCATATGGAATAGATTATCATTACTTTTTTCCCTCCTGTACAGAAAATGTACAGCAGCATCAGCCATATGGTTTTTAAATGATTGGAGGTGTTTAGTCATGTTTTTAGTAGATACTGGAGCCCAGTTTTTGCTGGGTCAGTTCTTCATGTTGAAAACAGTTTCCCAGATCCACTAATTTGGCCAGTATAGGGGAACCATGTGTGACTTAAGATGGACAGAGCAGTGCTTCCTGTTAGCCTTCTTTCCCATCTCCATGGGAAAGCAGCTAGCACTGCTGCCTGTATCCTCTGCCAGATGAGCCACAAGGAAGACACTTGGAAGCCAGAGTGAAAGTCAGTCTTCGGCAAAAGAGGAGACAAGGAAAGGCATGGGGAGATCTAATCTCAAGCAACATGTACAGAGACAATAGCTTGAAATGAGAGGAAATAGAAGGAAAACAGAGCAGTGCCGGATGAAACAGAACTCCACTTTTGCTTTTTTTTTGTTTTAAATAATTACTTATTTAGTCTTGCTTATTGTTGAATGTATCATTTTAGATGCTTATAGCTCCCCTTTGTTGTAATGGAGGCTGAATGATGTTCAGATCCAGCTGTTGTCCTAATATACTCAGCATGGGATGTTTAACATCTGTCATGCATACCTGATAGCTCTTAGGCAGGCCATTCCTTGGCCCAGTTACAACTGGGAGGAAACTGAGTGCAAATGCAACATCTATGTAAATGATTACTTACATTTTACAACTTAAAACCAATACCTGAAAAAAATACAGCCTTCTCATCCTGAGGGGCCTCATAGACAGCATCGATTTTCTCTGGCAGATCAGGCCAGAATGTAGCAACAAGAAGAGGACCTGTGGGTTTTCCTCGGGGGTTTACAGTCCTCCACATGAATCTGAGCAGAACAGAACATTGTATGAGATTTACAGTGAACTAATTTACTAGCACATCTGTTTCTTATCATTTCTGGCAAAGGCTGCGTAGGCGTGCACATACACAGACGTGTGCACACACACGTTAGCAGTAACACGTTTGTAACTGTTTTCCTACAATGACTGAAAAGTCAAATCATTCATTTGGAAGCCTGTTGCTAAAACAACTACACAGTAATCTGCATGCTGGACTGCAGGTGAAATTGCTTGCAATGATTGCACTGCTTGCTTTGGAGTTTCTGTTGCTTTTTACATCAAGGCAAAACTTATTCTGTGCTTTGAGTATACAAATAAACCCTTTTACAAGGCATTTAAACTATTAGAGCTCTCCTGCTATTGTGTATGGAGCAGATGGATGAGTGAGAAAAGCAGAGATTTATATTCCATGAATTGCTCTTGCAATTACTATTGTAGTGACTAAAAGTTCAAATTTAATGACAGTATATCAAACTGCTTGGAAGTGAGCTTGGCCGTAAAAGAAACTGCTAGCACTAAAAATGTTCATTACAGAAATGTATAGGGTATTTTATTGGCTATTTTATGTATAAGTAGGATCATAATTTGATTTAAGCTTTAAAAAGCTGCAATTATCTTTAAATGGCAGACCTTTGTGCTGAGGGCTTTTGGTTAAAAATGGCACTACTATTTCTTCCTCCACAGAAGGAACAACTTTTTTCCTTAACAGAACAAAATTTTGCAATGGTGATAAAATGAAAAATCAGCAGCTCTTGCCCTGAGCTATAGATATTAAATTCTCAGGTCAAACAGCTTTTACTGTTATTGTGTTACTGGAGCTCAAGGTGCTACTGGCACCTTATTTTATCCAGACTATAAACAGTCATTACCCATTCCTACCTAGAATACTGATCCCTTTGAGAAATCCAGGATCTGAAACTGAATTTTGGTTGTGCCTAAAACTTGGAGGAGAGATCCTAAATTAATTTAATAAATTGCTGATTTTTTATCTGCAGAAGTTTGACTGCAAACAGAGCTAGCTAGGACAAATAAAACATCTTGAAATGCATTTGCAAATATAATTAGTTGCTGCATACTGAATTAAGATATAGTGTTTGATATGAGAAAGAGTAAACTGGCAAGTGCACTGGTTTTTGTCTCAATTAAAAAACATTAATTTAATCTGACATATGGTGCTAATAATTAAGACAGTAATATGCTAACTTACTTTCATTTTGCATACATATATGTATTTTTAACAAATACAAAAATATCTCTGAGCATAATTCATAATAATTTTAATTTTTAAAAAAGAGGCAAGGAATAAGGCATTTAGCTAATTACTCTTGCTCTTGACAGGGCATAAACACATTTGAAGCACTGTGAAAGGTAATAATATGTTTCATGCATCTCTCTTTAGCCAGAAAAGCAGATCCAGTATGGTATGAAATGGAAATCCCTATAACAAATCTTTCTAATACTGCATTCATAAAAGTATCTATCTCCTTTAAAAATCCAAGTTACAGAATTCTCAATCAAATTTGGACTTGAGTTATAGCTGAGTCAGCATTAATAATTACTATCTGCATAAATTCCAAACTCTCCAGAGCCAATGGAGACTTGAACACCCGGCTTTTATTAAAGCACACATTTCAAGGGGCTTGTTAAAATTGTGAGGTTTTCTCGTAGAAAGGGAAACTTGGTCAAAGCTGAATTTATTTTTGCTTTTGAATCAGACAGGAGGTATTTCTGTTGCTACTCATCATATTGAGGAAATGGTGAAATTAATTATTTGGCTTTCTCATTTCAGTTTGAACATTTTGAAATGTTTTAACTCATTCAGGTTAAATTTTAATTTTACCTTTATAGACAGATTTAATATCTTATTACAGTAAGTATTTTATATCATATTTTAACATAATCAAGATTTGCCATTATTAGTATTATTATTATTAGCAGGTATCTAAAGGGACCAAATCAGTGGGTCTTTCTAAATGTCTTGGTAAGCTTCAGAAGTTTGAATTTTTGTTCACTTTCAGAACAAAACCATCTGTATATATGCTGTACTAAGGCACTCTGGTTGCTTGAAGGATTCTGTTCCCAGTGGAAAAGTTCAACTGTTCTCTATGGCCAGTAGCACCTCCAGTGATTCCCTTTTATTTCTTTACTTTGAGGTGGAGGGGAAAATACTTTTTTGAATTAATTTATCTTATCCGACCTCCTTTTTGCTAGCTGTTCCTTTTGCCTGTGTAATATGACAGTTGGATGTTGTGGTTATTTTCATGAATAGTAAAAGTCACACGACACAATAGACATTTGTTATTTGAATTCCAAAAGTGAGTCATAATGCTGTGTGCCTGATGTTTGGAAAGCTGCAAGACTGACAGGCAAAGCCATTCCAGAGTAAAACAATTCAACAATTGTCTGCTTTTGCTGCATGTTAGATAAAGCATGAGTTGGTTGGAACAGACTCTTTTCACATTTGCATAGTTCTTTGATCAACTCTATCTGAATGTGAAATAATTCTGTTGGGATTATATAGAATACTAAATCACTTCACTGATTTAGGAGTAGATTTAAAAGAATTCCTTGTTGGATCAAGCCTTGTGTGATTACCAGTTAACAAAAGCAGAAGCAAGGTGAAGGTCTAACTGAAAACCAAGGCCCACAAGCAAGCAGAAGAGGATCAGTACTGTAGCGATAGGACAAGGGGTAACAGGTTGAAACTTAAACAGCAGAGGTTTAGATTGGATAAAGGGAAAAAATTCTTTACTGTTAGGGTGGTGAGGTACTGGAATGGGTTGCCCAGGGAGGTTGTGAATGCTCCATCCCTGGCAGTGTTGAAGACCAGGTTGGATGAAGCCTTGGGTGATATGGTTTAGTGTGAGGTGTCCCTGCCCATGGCAGGGGGATTGGAATTAGATGATCTTAAGGTCCTTTCCAACCCTAACTATTCTATGATTCTATGATCAGTACACTGTAGATACGGTGGAACTTGGAACAGTTTCTACTGCTCTGAGGATATATTTTTCCTTTTGAAGGCACTGAGCTGAGGTGGATACTTCATACTTCAGCTCTTTGATGACTGTGCTAGCAAAAGTGGGTACCAGTTTTGATAAGCTTGTTAGTCAAGTGGGTGCTGGGGCCAACTCTGTGCAGCTTGTTGGTGGAAGGCTCCAGTGCTGGCATTCTGTGAGACTGGTCTGTTGGTACTGTGGGACCATTTCATGGCCAAGAAAGGACTGTTTCTTGCCACTAGGGATCACTGGATTGTAAAGAATCTTATCCTGCCACTGACAGGGCCAAGAAGAAAAGTACAAAAAGTATAACAGGTCTCCCCACAGTTGAATAAACCCTTTGTGCCCCTAGCAGCTGTAATAGAAATGGGGAACATTATGCTCTTACATCCAGAAATTTTAAATCCTATTTCTGCATTACTAAAACAGAAGCCTGTGATAAAGATTAAGTTAAACTTCAAACTCAAAGCACCATTATTCTGGGTATCACATAGATGGAAACTAGAAATAAATGCATCGAAGGAATTGCTGTGTACCACAGCCTGTAAAATTACCCAACTGACCATGACTTTTTGTTATGAAAAGCTGGTGAGTAGAGTTAAACCATGCAGCATAGTAATAAATCCTTCATATCTTCTAGCTGAAAATGTAAATCTGGAGGAGATGGCTGGACTTTACAGCACCAGGAGATACAAGTAACTGTTAAACTGCTGTTTTGTGAAAGGGACCTTGTTTATTGGTTCCTGCTTCCTTTTAAATTTCAGCTGACATCTGGGAAGATCAGTTCTAATACTTGCATCAGCTTCAGATATTTGTGTATGTTTCTATATGGTAGGAAATAGCATTTGATTTAGGTATGCGCAGTGAATGTACATGGGCTCATATCTTCAATGGCTTTGGATTCAGGGGAATTGAGGATAAATTATTTCAAATTGGCATTGATTTATGGCAGGGGAAAAAGGAGCTTTAGTGTCTCTCACCATGGTGCTGCCAAGTCCTGTACTCCTTAGGAGATGCTCTTCATTGCCAAGCAGCTGGGTAATATAGGCCCTGGCAAAGGCAGTGGGAACTGCAGCTGTACAGCCACCTCAATTTATCAGGAATGTTTCTGTTCTTGCATCAAAACTGCCTTTTGTGTCTGCTTTGTGTCCACTTTTGTGTCCCCTAGGCTCCATGTGTGCAAGGCCTGCTATCCCAATCACCAGTATCCTTGATATGTCATTACAGCAGCCACAAGTCACATAATACTGATAATGATTTTGGACTCAACCTGGATTAAACTACTCAGGAACAAGACTTTGCTCATAGACTGTATCTTTATGGACGTGGGGACTAGTCTATCATAATAAAAGTTATGCTAGAACTGGAGATTTGCTAAAACAGTGTCTCTATGGTGGAAGAGGCATTTGAGATTATTGCCACTAGATTCGGATGAACTGTTTTTTTTGAGGACTATTCCTAGAAGTTAAGAAGGGAAGTTTTCCTGCAATTAGATTTGAAGCTTTTCCCAGAGTGCAGACTACATGAATTAAATCAGGAAGGATAGTTCTTCCAGAGCTCTACTCCACTGAAAGTAATGGGATTTCCATTGCTGAATTACAATCCTTGTAGGTTTTGCTGTAAAAGGTTTCTTTAAATACTTTATAGAGAATGAATCCTTCTTTTGCAGGCAGTAGCCTGGCTAATGCATCCCTTCCATTGCTAATTTTGTGATTAACATTACAGATTGATAAATCTCTAATGAGAAGTCTGGATGTGTCTCCCAGCTACTTCCCCCTTTTTAGCAACCCTTGCGTTGCTAAAAAGTAGGGCTGACACCAGGGTTAATTTTTGCTCCCCAATCTGTGAAGTTGGGCAGAAAATATCTTGAGAACAAGCTTTTATGTGAGGTTTGTGGCATTTCCTTGTCCTTATTTTAGCTAGAACTACCACCAATCATAGCCTTGACTATAGAATCATAGCATCTTGGAATGTGCAATCCCAGTGTAGGGCAGAAATCAGAAATTAAAAAACACCACAAAATTGCCTAAAATAATGACTGAAGATGAAAATAACACATTCTCAGAGAAGTTTGAGAGGAGCTCTAAGAAAAGGTGAATTTAGGTGTAATCACCTCACGTACCTCTAATTGCACACAATCTTTTGGACATGAAGGCGGTTGGGAGTAGTCAGCATAGATTCTCAAATGGGAAGTCATGCTTAACTGTGGAGGCAATGTTCTCACAGGACAATGGATATTTGGTACATAAACTCTGAATAACTCAGAAAGATACAGCAAGGCCATGAGAGGCCCGAGGAAGCTTAAGCAAGCAAGATAAGAAGAAGCTGGAATTCACTGAGTGATGAGAACTGTGCACTGTTGGCAAGATTTCGAGGTCAATTTCTCACACCTGTGCTTAACCAATTATATGTTAGTCACTAAGGGTCTTCAAGACAAGTATCCAATCATGATATGCCAAATTGCTGTAGGTGTGTGTAAGCAATAGTATATAAGAAGTTAATGCTTTGCAATAATAATTTTTAATAGTTTCTCTGTGATACTCGTGTACTAGAAGTAAGTTGGTAAATATAAGTATGTCCATGTTTCTATCTACCCTTGGAAACCTTTATAGATATTGTTGGCAACTTCTTCCAACATAGGCTGGCCACCTGTGTCGGAATGAGTGTGCATTTTGGTCACTATAAAAGCCCAAGCCTCATGCGATGTGAGGGAGGCAGAGCCTCTGTGGAAACACCTCCTAAGGTTGAGCCTGCCACCTTGCACTGCGATGATGCTTCTCAGAGGTGGTTTCCTGATAGTCTTCACAAGGTCCTTGTGCCACATTCTGTATGTGGGACTGTGTAGTGGGAGTAATGATTGTCTGGATTTTGTGTTTCAGATATTGTAGTTGTGTGGAGTGTGCTTGTGGGATCCCATATGTGTGTGTGTGTGATGAGGGCAGACAGTGTTCTGTATATTTTTTGTTATCAGGTTCATGTGAAAGTTTTTAACCTGTAGCAGTTTAACATTTTGGGCAAGAAAGGGTTAATGCAAAACTACGACATGTATTTATGGTTGCTGCTGCTGAGAAGGCAGGCAGCTGTAGCTGCTGCTGAGCAGGCAGGCTGGCTGCAAACAGGCCGGCATTTTTAGCTGTGCAAAGCAGGGTGAGCGACTTTGAAGAAAAAAAATAAGGGGGGTGTAATGATGGAGCAAACCCCTTGACTGTTAACACTGTGCGGTCTACTTCTGCAGCTGCTTCACATTCCGTTTGCATCAAAATGCTTCTGCTTTAAGGAATCACTTTAACCTGTCTATTTCTCAAGAACTGATAACCTGGGAGAAGTGGTATATTTGTGTCCTCCTACCTACAGGTCCATGGCGGCTGCCTGCAAAGTTTGTCAAGCTTTGCCATGAGCTGGACAGATGAGTGGAAGAACTCGATGCATCAACTACAGGAGATGACTGTGAATACCCCAAGCAAAATGACATAGAGGAAGAGAAAAACAAATGATTGCAAAACATCACTTGGGGGCAACTGAAAAGTATCAACTTGAATATGTGTGCTTGTAAATTATTAGAGGCTGTGATTTTGTCTATAAAACCACCTGTATTTACTAGCCAGTTGCTAATAAGAAACTATACCTTGTATTGTATGGATTTTTTCACTTGTAGAAGAGACGTTAGAGCATGCAAATTTGCAGCAGCTGCTAGAAAATGCTAAGGCAAAAGCTAGAAAGATTCTAATATGATGGTAGTGTTATAAAGCAGGTAATGGAACAAATTAAGAGGGTGGGAGAACTCCACTGTAAGAAATTTCTTTGTTTAGTCCCTCGCCGCCTTCAGCATCTTCAACATGCTGATGCACTCTGTAATAGTTACTCTGCTAATGTAAATCTGTGTGTGCTTTGCTATAGTAGTGACTTGTTACTGGATGAAGCAGGTGAAACTGTGCATTGACAACCAGGTGCAAGGACTGAGGCTGACCAAATGCCTGCTACCACAGTCAAGGGCAAGACTGGGTTGGCCTCTGTGTTTGCCACCAAGAAAAACCTTTAGCTCCGCTGTTGGCTGCAACCCAGCAGGTGTGGAGTGGTAGGGACACATGCCATGCCAGATCTTGATGTGAGGGATGGCCTCCCCTGTTATCAGAGAGCCATCCAGGAGAAAAAGTGCAGGCCCAGCAGCCTGTGCTTGGCATATGCAGGAGATATGATCTAGTCCAAATTCCCTGCTCAAGTAGGGTCATCTAAAGCAGGTATTGTTAGTCGATAACAAAAAAAAAAAAAGGGAATGCCAGGATCTTCTCCACGGACAGTTAGCAAAAGCCCAGTTTGTACTAAATTCTTTATATTTGTCCTGTTTTGGTTCTCTTTCCACAATAAAGTGTTTCTGACATCTAACAGACAATTTCTTGCCCAAACCATTGTTTCTATATAAAGACCTACAATGATAACGAGTGGAAAGGACCAGTGCCATTGCTGACATGGGGTCAAGGATATGGCTGTGTACAGCTATCAACGGGACCATACTGGCTGCTAGCAAAACGTACAAAGCTGCAGAACTCAACAACATAAAGAAACAGCAATGACTGAAATCTTTGTAATGTCTTTGTAATATCTGTTCTATTATGTGTGACCATGGGTAATAGACAAGTATACTGAGCGCATTTATTAAATCCCCATTATTCCATCCTGTTACATGGTGTGTAGGATTCACTGGTATGCCACATGTTATAAAGGTTCAAGTGACTTCAAATCAGACTAGCCTTAATGAAATAATGCTGCCTGGAGTAGTAGGTGGTTATATTGCACAGATCAAGCAGTGACAGAGCAGACACGCCAAATTGTAAAAAAACTTTAGTAAAACTAAAAAGGGGGAGATGTGGAGACAGTGTTCTCACAGGAGAATGGGTATTTGCTACATAAACTCTAAATAACTCCGAAAGATACAGCAAGGCCATGAGAGGCCCGAGGAAGCTTAAGCAAGCAAGATAAGAAGAAGCTGGAATTCACTGAGTTATGAGAAGTGTGGACTGTTGGCAAGCGTTCGAGGTCAAGTTCTCACACCTGTGCTTAACCAATTATATGTTAGTCACTAAGGGTCTTCAAGACAAGTATCCAATCATGATATGCCAAATTGCTGTAGGTGTGTGTAAGCAATATTATATAAGGAGTTAATGCTTTGCAATAAATGGTTTTTTGTCTGATCATACTGATCTCTGACTGAGTCCATTCCGCAGCACTTAACCAATCTGATAATCTTCTATGATGAAATGGCTGGCTTGCTAGATGAGGGGAGAGCAGTTCAGAAAGGTTTTTGACCCCCATTCCAAAGAGGTTCTCATAGAGATACTGTTGAAGTATGTGTGAGGTAAGCAGACAGTGAGGTGGACTGAAAATTGGCTGACTGTCTGGGCGTAGAGAGTGTGGTCAGAGGTTTGAAGTCTAGCTGGGGGCCAGTAAGTAGTGATGTAACTATCCCAGGCATTAATACTGGATAGAAGACTGTTTAATGATCTGGGTGACGGGGCAGAGTGCACCTTCAACAACTTTGCTGATGACCCAGTACTAGCAGGAGTGGCTGATACACCAGGGAGGCAGAATGGGAGAAATGGGATGACAGGAACCTCACACAGTTCAGCAAGTGGCAATGCAAAGACCTGCACCTGGGGAGGAACAATCCCAAACACCATTACATAATGGGGGCCAACAGGCTGGAAAGCAGCTTTGTAAAAAAGAACCTAGGGGTCCTGGTGGAAACCAAGTTGACCATGAGCCATCAGTGTACCCTTGTGGCAAAGAAGGCCATATTATTCAACCATAAAACCAAACTTCACCATCTCTTTCCCTTAGGAGTTGACAGGACACTGCTGTCTCTGAACACACAAAAAACCCGGCATAGACAGTGCCTGATCATAGAATCATAGAATAGTTAGGGTTGGAAAGGACCTTAAGATCATCTAGTTCCAACCCCTGCCATGGGCAGGGACACCTCACACTAACCCATGCCACCCAAGGCTTCATCCAATCTGGCTTTGAACACTGCCAGGGATGAAGCATTCATAACTTCCCTGGGCAACCCATTCTAGTGCCTCACCACCCTAACAGGAAAGAATTTCCTCCTTATATCCAATCTAAACTTCCCCTGTTTTTTAACCTTGTCCTGTCCCTAGAGTCCCTAATGAAGAGTCTATCCCCAACATCCCTATAGGCCCCCTTCTGATACTGGAAGGCTTCTATGAGGTCTCCATGCAGCCTTCTCTTCTGCAGGCTGAACAGCCCCAATTTTCTCAGCCTGTCTTAATACGGGAGGTGCTCCAGTCCCCTGATCATCCTTGTGGCCCTCCTCTGGACTTGTTCCAACAGTTCCATGTCCTTTTTATGTTGAGGACACCAGAACTGCACACAATACTCCAAGTGAGGTCTCACAAGAGCAGAGTAGAGGGGCAGGATCACCTTCTTCAACCTGCTGGTCATGCTCATTTTGATGCAGCCCAGAATATGGTTGGCTTTCTGGGCTGTGAGCACACACTGCCGGCTCATGTTCATTTTCTCATTGAGAATGAGAATAAATGCCTAGATTTTGATGAATAGGTCTGACAGGTTCCTCCACATTGGTAAGCAATTTATTTCACTTACCTATCTTTGAAAAAAAAAGTTTCTCCTCTAATTTGTGCAACTCCATCAAATACAATGTCATGCTTGCAGAGCTCTGGAGTGACAGGTCCAAGGGTTGGATGTGGGCTGGGTCCTGGCCCTGGCCCAAGTTCAACTTCGGTTGACACTTCTGTAATGGTGAAAAGAGATGTTCTGTTGCACTGAAATACAATGCTGCATAGGTTCCACAGAGCACACGAACTGTCATAATTCCTAGAAGGGGAATAATTTGTATTTGAAGTACTTGAAGGAGCAAAAAACCTTATAATTAAATGTTTTCAGAAGGGTGATCAAATACAGCTGAGAAGGCCTTAGCTTCCAGTCCTGCCTTAACCTGCTGCGTGGACTCATTCACGCTGCCTGTGTGACTGTCTATCCATGCTGCACTAACTTGAAAGATGCTCAGAAGTTACTATACTGTGTATAAATGATCAAATTACTGTGCTTATTTCACTGGCTTCTAAGAAGATGAGAAATGCATTTCAAAGTCCTTCTATTCAGAATTGTCTTCAACTCCGCTGAGAGAGATGTCAAAGTGGATTTCTGTTTTTTGAAGAATGCCATTATTTTGCAAGTTACAAAGATGCTTTCTGAGCCATTTATATGATCATTCTGCCCTTATCAATAATCAAAATGTGTTCTTCAGAATATGCACTTTGCCATCTGGTTTGTTTTGTTCTGTTTTATTATTTAGCTGCTGCTGTATTGCCTTATGAGGCATTTGCCTTTTTTCTTAAACATCAGGTTTATTTACTGTATGAAACAAAGTGGAGTGCAGCTGATTTGAGATAATAATAATGGAAGAAAACAAAGGGTTTTTTTAATACTTGTTTTACGTAGAAAGCAGTTTGTAAAGGGTTCTATCGGTTATAAAGAGGCAAGAAAGATAGTTTTGTCTCGGGTTTTGAAGTGTGCCTTGAGACAACTGAGTTAAATTCTAAACTCTATCAAAAATATGCTGTGTGAGCTTCAAAAGTTCATGGAATCTTGCCCACGTATCAATTCTCAGTCTTAAAGCAGCTAACAACAGGAAAAATGAAGATTCAAATCAGATTTTTGATAAAAAGGTGTCTCATGTGGTAATCATTTGGTATATTCCTATTATAATTTCTAAGGCATTGAATACTATAGAATATAGTCACAATTAGGAAGATATGTCAGTAGAAAAGTGGAAAGCACACAAAAGATGACATAGACTTTCTCTGCTTACTTGACTGTAGTAGATTTGTGCCTCTACAAGGTAGAAAATATATACATAGAAGGAATTTTAATCATAATAATACTTATGCATTTTATTAAGAGTATCTGTGGAGAAAATAATACATTTTAAAGATGTGCCAAGATAAAAATACTTAAGTCCACTATTTCTCCAGGAGCTTGCCAAATACATTTATGCCAACATATCAGCTCCCACACACTCTGCAAATGTTATTGTGATGGTACAGCTTGGGTTATTGTGAGCAGGCAATGTGAACTGTTTCCAAGCTAGGACAAGAAACAACTTTCTTCCCCTATCCTTACAGGGAGTTGCAATTTGTTGCAATCAGAGTGTTGTAGACAACACCCAAACCCACCCACAGCAGGTATTTTAGACTGGAGAAGAGCACAGCATTTCATTGTCCCAGTAAAAGTATTAGAAATTTTAATCTAAAACTTTGGTTAAGGGATGTTTTGGGGCTTCTGTTACTTCAGTAGATTTACCCCTCATCGTTAAATTGTGTTTTTTAAAGTAGGAGCCTCTTAATAACATGAAGCAGGGAGAAAGGAACAGAGGGTGTTTCTGGCATTGGTGATATTGTGCAGTATGTCATTTACTGCAAGTTCTGAGTTCCAAATTTCAACCTGCGCTGCATGCTTTTCTGATGAGTTCTGCTGCAGAGGGAGGACCTTACCATATAGCTCCTGTATCCCTTTAATGTCATCCTGAGAAAGTCGAAAGTTCTTGGTGTAGGTGTAGATGGGGGCCATCAGAGCTCCTGGATCCTCTGAGTGCTCTAATCCCATGGCATGGCCAAATTCATGAGCAGCAACTAAGAAGAGACTGTATCCTAAATAACACAGCAAGATAGTATTAGCTGCTTGCATCTAAATAGAAGTGTACCACACAGGTTATTCATAGTCTTATAATTTTATTTTCCTTGCTACCCATTAAAAATCTCCCAACAGTAAATAACATAATTATTTATAGTCTGCAATGGTGAATGTCATACATATTGCCAGAAATGACATTTTAATAGAGAGATTTTAAAAGCTTTTCTATAGCTGATGCTGCTGTCTCAAATGCAAGTGACTTTGACCATGGTATTAATACTTCTGCAAAAAAAAGGAAGTGTAGCAAATAAAATCAGACTTTTTTTTTTAAGAAGAATTAAACTTGCAGTCTAGACCTCAAATCTTACTTTTCATCATGAAATGGCATGCAAATGATAAACAGGTCTGTATATCTGTGTGTCCATGAACAGAGCCTGGATCACTACTGTTGTACCAAATATTGTTCACTTAAAAAAATCTTTTCTCATAGGATGACATTTTATCAGTTATCCCCAGTCTCTGAAATTTGGCAGTTATTTTCCTCCTAAAAGGAAATCCTGAATCTTGCATTTGTTGGTACACGTGTAAAAAGCCTTTTGCTATATTTAAGTTTATCCATGTTAAAAATAAGGACAAATCTTAACCAAAATAATTTTAAATATTCACCATATATACTTCATACTGTCTCACTTTTTAAATGTGTTTTTCATCTTCAGCAATATCAGTCACAAATGTATTAGTTTTTTACATTTAGTGTTTGTTCATAATTTGTCCAATGTCAGAGTATAATTATTACGTCCTAGTGAAATACTATAGTGCTTGTGGCTTTTAGCCTTGGATGGAAAAGCTGGTGATGAGAAAAACATTTATTTACTTAAAAAAATATTTTTTGAAAAGACACTTCATAGTTAAAAATTATAGAACAACCAAATGTTTCAGGCAGATGAGCTCTGGGACTGACTCTTTAACAACACTCTCCCATTTAAATGTAGGGATTTTGCTCAGATTTTGGGCTGGGGAGGTGTATTGTAACCATACAGGAGTGCTAAATATGAGGATGAAATCATCCTAAGTGTGATGTCATCGGTGAGGTCAGTATGCTGGTTTTGCTGTGATAAACTGTTACCTTGATCTGGACAAAAGCCCCACTTGCGGTCATCATCATAGCTACTGGTAGAAGCGCACCACAGCTTGCCATCATTACGACCTGCACTCGTACAGGACTCGTATTTATTCCCAAGGAAGATGAAGGGGAATACACAAGGGGCTCCCTCTGAATTTCCACCAACTGTTGACATAGCTGTGGAAAATGACAAGAAAACATAGTGAGAAGAGAATCCCTTTTGTGAGATTAAGCTGATGCACCTTTTCCTAAGCCACACACTAAAACCAGAATGCAAGCAGAAATTTTGCAATCCTCATAAGAACATGAGAAGTCAGATTAAAAATAATTGAAAACAAGATTGCCTGGTACAGAGGAAATGGAAAAGGTCTAGGCATTGCCACTGCAATGAACTTGACAGTAGTTTTGGTGGGAGTAAGAATGAGCCCCAGACTTGTGTTCACAGCTCTGAGAAAACAGCAGTTAACAGTGTTTTGTGGAAGATGATTGCAGAGCAAGCATCTTTTGATGGTCTGTCCTAGTGATTGTTTAAAGTGCGTATAAAAGGTAGTTTTAGCATGAGAAAGGTTAAAGGGTATCCACCTGGTTAGTAGGTGCCCCACTGAAGAAGGAGCTTTGGAGTTAAAAAAAAAAACCCAAAAGGTCTAGAAGAGAAGTTGTATCAAATAAACTGACCATTTCATTGTTTTATGCTGACAGCAGGGAACAAGGACTCGAAAAACAGAATACACGTGGGCTTGCCTGTAGCTTCAGGGGGCTACAGGGTGTCATGTCACCTTGGCTCTGAAAGGGTCTGAGATTTTAGAATGGCCATAGCTAACTTATACAGTCTAAATACCTACGACTCTAGTTTGTATCATAAAATTGAACACCTGCCAAGCTATACAAGACTATAAATTAATTTTTGTTCCTTTAGGTAATAAACCTCAAGTTTAGAAGTATAAAAAATAGTGAAGAAAGCAGAAATTTATTTTCCTGGCTAAACCGTTTCACTTAGTTCGTTTGAATTGCTGAAAAGATCTATTAACGCAAGCTTAACATAGTAAACAGAATTCCTTTTTTTTTAAAGTGTAAATGTAAGTATTAAGCTAAAATATCATTCATGCTTTCTTCTATCACATGAGACTTCTCTTCCAGAGCCATTAGCAAATTGTAATCTACATGTAATTATTCTGTAGTGGTAGACATACAGTCCTGTGGTTCAATGACATTTGTGTATCTTGATAAACTTGGTGGGCTGTGGCATAACGTATCCTTCACACAGACCTGTTCTAGTTAATTCCTTGACCACCTATAGAATCATAGAATCATAGAACAGTTAGGGTTGGAAAGGACCTTAAGATCATCTAGTTCCAACACCCTTGTCGTGGGCAGGGACACCTCACACTAAACCATGTCACCCAAGGCTTCGTCCAAACTGGCCTTGAACACCGCCAGGGATTGAGCATTCACAACTTCCTTGGGCAACCCATTCCAATGCCTCACCACCCTAACAGGAAAGAACTTCCTCCTTATACCCAATCTAAACTTCCCCTGTTTAAGTTTTAACCTGTTATCCCTTGTCCTATCACTACAGTCCCTAATGAATAGTCCATCCCCAGCATCTTTACAGGCCCTCTTCAGGTACTGGAAGGCTGCTATGAGGTCTCCACACAGCCTTCTCTTCCCCAGGATGAACAGCCCCAACTTTCTCAGCCTATCATCTTCATACAGGAGGTGCTCCAGTCCCCTGATCATCCTTGTGGCCCTCCTCTGGACTTGTTCTAACAGTTCCATGTCCTTTTTATGTTGAGGACACCAGAACTGTACACAGTACTCCAAGTGAGGTCTCACGAGAGCAGAGTTAGAGGGGCAGGATCACCTTCTTCAACCTGCTGGTCATGCTCATTTTGATGCAGCCCAGAATACAGTTGGCTTTCTGGGCTGCAAGTACACACTGAAGCTGGCTCATGTTCATTTTCTCATCAACCAACACCCCCAAGTCCTCCACAGGGATGCTCTGAATCACTTCTCTGCCCAACCTGTAGCTGTGCCTGGTATTGCTCCGACCCAGGTGTAGGACCTTGCACTTGTCATGGTTAAACTTCATGAGGTTGGCATCAGCTCAACTCACAAGTGTATCAAGGTCCCTCTGGATGGCATTCCTTCCCTTGAGTGTATCAACCAAATCACAGAGCTTGGTGTCATCAGCAAACTTGCTGAGGGCACACTCAATCCCACTCTCCATGTCACTGACAAAGATGTTGAACAAGACCTGTCCCAGCACCGATCCCTGAGGGACACCACTTGTTACTGGTCTCCAGCCGAACACTGAGCCATTAACCACAACACTTTGCATGCAGTCATCCAGCCAGTTCTTTATCCACCGAGTGCTCCATCTATCAAATTGATGTCTCTCCAATTTAGAGACAAGGATGTCATGCGGGACAGTGTCAAACTCTTTGCACAAGTCCATGTAGATGACGTCAACTGCTGTACCCCTCTCCATCAGTTCCATAGCCCCGTCATAGAAGGCCACCAAATTGATCAGGCAGGATTTGCCCTTAGTGAAGTCATGCTGGCTGTCACCAACTACCTTGTTGTTTTTCATGTGCCTTACCATGCCTTCCAGAACAATCTCCTCCCAGATTTTGCCAGACACAGAGGTGAGACTGACTGGTCTGAAGTTCCCTGGGTCATCCATTTTCCCCTTCTTGAAAATGGGGGTTATATTTCCCTTTTTCCAGTCGTCGGGAACTTCACCTGACTGCCATGATTTTTCAAATATGATGGACAGTGGCTTAGCAACTTCATTTATCAGCTCCTTCAGGACCCGCAGATGGATTTCATCAGGTCCCATGGACTTGTGCATGTTCAGGTTCTTAAGATGGTCTCAAACCAGATCATCTTTTACAGTGGGCCTAAGGTCTTCATTCTCAAATATGCTGAAATGGTGACTAACTCTTCAATTTCTGTGTGCTCTGGTGAAGGTGTAAAGGTGTAAAAAATGAGACTGTTTTATTTACTTTGCTTTGCAATGACAAATTAGACTGTGTTATGTAAGCAACATTCCCCATACCAGTCTCTGGACAGAATCCATATTTCTTATCTCTGTCATAGTCTTCAGTGGTTCCACACCATTGGTATCCATCTGTCCTGCCTTCAGTTGTGCACTGGTCATAGGACTGGCCTTGAAATTTAAAGGGAAATTTGCATGGCTGCCCCTCACTGTTGCCACCCATTGTAAAAAGTGCTGTAGGGAGAATGAGAGAGAGAAATGTCAATAGGCAATGCTCAATGTCAACAAGGAGTCACTGTGTGCCAATGGTAATGTGCAAATGTCTTGACAGAGATTAGACAGCTGTTGTGTGTGGTGCAGTTCACACCAAGAACCTCTATTTTACACCAACAATGAAATGCTTTGGCAAGATAGACAATCTCACAAGTGTGTAGAAAGGAATGATTGGTTGATCTTTATAAATGAACTGGGAAAGAAGAAAATTCTATCAAGCTGTTTGAATGTGGTTTGAAATGCATATATCCTTTATAGCCTGCCTCATATAATAAAATTAATATCCCTTCTTGAAACAACATTTAGAAAGAGGATTATGAAAAAGTCACTCATGTGCCTTAGTGCTCTGCTGATCCATTTACCTTGCATCGAAAATGTTAGCTAGAATGGCACTGACATGAGTGACAGGTCAGATTGTTTTTTCCTAATGGCTATCCATGTACATTTTCAGTTTCTTTAAGGTGCTGACATACAGTAGAGTTAAGTGGATAATAACCTGTAGGCTTTTCTTCTGTACTTTGCTTCTCATTTCTGAGAATCCCTATAGCTATGCTCAGGCACTCGGATGATAAGCAAGAGAGGACAAAAGTGACTCCTCTGACAAAGCTGGGCACTGGAGGTCTCTCCTGTCTTTTGCTTGGTTAATGTTTCTGGAGGTAGTGTATTGGTCTTCCAATTGTTTATTGTCCATTCACACACACAAACAAGGCCCCATGGCTCAACCTGAGAACCAGAAATATCTCTTGTGGTGAAGGACTACAGATTAAACTGAGTTAAGAGTTCTGGGATCTGTTTTAGGATTTTAGTAAACTTTCTGGAGTATCTAGAGGAAGACAGATAAAATATCTCATGCTGATAGTTAGGAAAATATATGTCCAAATTGAATTACATGAAAATACAGATGTTTTGGAGCATCTGCCATCTTGTGAATCTGCCTGTGTCTTCTCTTGGCTGCTCTGTGTGAATCCTCCATGGTAAGACAGCGTCTGTGAGTGCCATGTGCAGGTGAGAGGAAACCATGAGTGCAACAAACCAGACCAGGCCTTGCACTGAACAGACAGAAAAATCCTTCATGAAGCCATGCACTAATTCCCCTTGAGATTTAAGAACAGCACCTCAGAACGAAATGTCTGTCTGAAATCCCGGTGCAAAGTATGCATGATTTGGCCTTTTTTAAGGTGCCATGGGGGACATGGCACCCTCTCCTTCCCCAGTTTAAAGCTCCAGCTAAAACCCAAATGTGTACATGGGAAGGCTTGGCAGGTTATTGCTAACTTTGCTGTTGTAATTTTTGATTACCAAAAAGCCATGATAGCCTCAGTGTCTTTGTGTAGGACTTGAGGGGTTTTGCTTTTGCTTAGTCTGATATATCAATGGGAAAAGTAATTGTGAGCATGATTCACTTTTTAGAGTAGCAATAAATGAAAAGCCAAGGCCTTTACTTGCTGAAGGGTGACTGAAAGTATTGTGATACAGATGATTCATTTTGCCTTTCCATACCTAAAGTGAGCTGTTGGCACTGCTTTGTGAGGAAGAAACTTAATTTCTAAAAATGTCAGTGCTGTCCTGGCTAGCAATTTGCAATGTACCAACATATAAATAACTTTGCATCAGCATAGACACTCACTTGAAATGCAGTCATTATTACTTTGAAAAGCAGTATGAGGTCATTTAAAGAGTGTTTTGTGACAATAATAGTGTCACATTGCAGTAAAAGGGCTGCTAGACTCGGAGGGCCTGGGCCAACAGTTGGTAAAACTGGTGTGCAGTGTTAGAGGTTTGGCTTAATGGGTTTCATCTTTAAGTGCTACTTTTTGTCAGTCACTGCTCTTGATGGAGATGCAACTTCAATTGTTTGTGGAATGGCCTGCAGATTAGGAAGAGATTTCTGTCATTTAGTGTGCTCAATGATCTACTGTCCTGGATTCAGCTGTAGCAGTAATTTTTCTCCTTCCTAGTAGCTGGAGCAGTGCTGTGTTTCAGCTTTAGTCTGAGAACAGTTCTGACAACACACTGATGTTTTTAGTTGTTGCTAAGTAATGTTTAACCCGATCAAGGACTTTTCAGTCTCATGCTGTGCCAGTGAGGAAGGGCACAAGAAGCCAGGGGGAAACAGAGAAAGGACACCTGACTCAAACTAGCCAAAGAGGTATATCATGCCACAGCACATCATGCCCAGTATATAAACCTGGGGGGAGTTACCCAGAAGGCACAGATCACTGTTCGGGTAGGGCTGGGTATCGGTTGGCAGATGGTGAGCAATTGTATTGTGCATCACTTGTGTTTATTGTTTTCCTTTTCCCCTTTTAGTTTCTTATTCTTTCCCCCTTTTTTTTTTCCCTTAACGTTACTATTATTGGTGGTGGTAGTAGTAGTAATTTTGTATGGTACCTTAGTTATTGGACTGTTCTTTTCTCAACCTGTGGGATTTACATTCTTTTGATTCTCCTCCCCATCCCTCTGGGAGCAGGGGGGAGGGAAGAAGGTTGGGGAGTGAGCAGCAGATGCATGGTTCTGACTTACCGGCTGGGCTTAAACTACATCTACTTACACTCGTGGGGACAAAAGCCATATTTGCCATCTGCATCAAAGTCTTTGGTTGTGGAACACCAGAGGAATCCATCACTACGTCCTGCATCTGTGCAGCTGTTGTATTCCTTGCCATTGAACAAGAAGGGAAATTTGCAGTATTCAGCATCTGCATTTCCATACTTGACTCTAACAACTGTAAAGAGAAAGACACAGAGGTGAAATTAGCCACCAACTGATATTAAAAAAGTACAGTTTCTGCAAATCTTTTCCTGGAGGATACTGGTATAGAAATGCAGTCTGAATTTCCACTTTGAAATTCAATGTGCTGCTGGTCTCTCTATGGGCAAGATGATCATATCTGAAATAATAACTGGTAATTTTGAAAGAATTTAATCTATATTACTCATGGGGAAGTGATAGAATGAGCAGTCCTTAAAATCAGCCCAGAAAAATGCATATGATGCTGTTACTATGGCAAGGCAAACTTATAAACATTCTCTTAACACATTTAGTAATTTAGTTTCTTTGTTAATATGGTCTAAAAAGTTGAGTATAGTTTGAAAGGTTCTTGGCAGCAGTTGAGCATGAGCTGAACATGCTTTGTGCCTGTTAAACCACTTTGGTATTTCCAATTTGCCTTGAATGAGATCTGCACTGGGGCTTAGGGTGGTACCCTAGCCCAGGCTGTATTTTAGTTTGTTTCATGTAGTCTTACGACTAGAGTACTGGCGCTGTAATATCTATTGATGTACAGATAATTCATGTATCCATAGAATTTCTTCTAATGGCAGTAACTAACTGGATGCTTGTGCAGCATTTTCACTAATCCATCCAGATGGACGTTGACACGCTTGAGAGGTGGGTCAATGCGAACCTCATGAAGTTTAACCATGACAAGTACAAGGACCTACACCTGGGTCGGAGCAATACCAGGCACAGCTACAGGTTGGGCAGAGAAGTGATTCAGAGCATCCCTGTGGAGAAGGACTTGAGGGTGTTGGTTGATGAGAAAATGAACATGAGCCAGCTTCAGTGTGTACTTGCAGCCCAGAAAGCCAACTGTATTCTGGGCTGCATCAAAATGAGCATGACCAGCAGGTTGAAGAAGGTGATCCTGCCCCTCTAACTCTGCTCTCGTGAGACCTCACTTGGAGTACTGTGTACAGTTCTGGTGTCCTCAACATAAAAAGGACATGGAACTTTTAGAACAAGTCCAGAGGAGGGCCACAAGGATGATCAGGGGACTGGAGCACCTCCCATATGAAGACAGGCTGAGAAAGTTGGGGCTGTTCATCCTGGGGAAGAGAAGGCTGTGTGGAGACCTCATAGCAGCCTTCCAGTACCTGAAGAGGGCCTGTAAAGATGCTAGGGATGGACTATTCATTAGGGACTGTAGTGATAGGACAAGGGGTAACAGGTTAAAACTTAAACAGCAGGGGAAGTTTAGATTGGATATAAGGAAGAAATTCTTTCCTGTTAGGGTAGTGAGGCACTGGAATGGCTTGCCCAGGGAGGTTGTGAATGCTCCATCCCTGGCATTGTTGAAGGCCAGGTTGGATGGGGCCTTGGGTGACATGGTTTAGTGTGAGGTGTCCCTGCACATGGCAGGGGGGTTGGAACTAGATGATCTTAAGGTCCTTTCCAACCCTATCTATTCTATGATTCTATGAATACTGGAAAAGAGTTTCTTCCTGTTTGTTGCTAGTCTGGGGCAGGGATACAGTCTGGGTGGTACAGCTACTGGTCAGTGCTTCTGCTAAAGTTAAAAGAAAGCCAAACAGAAGGAAGTAGACTATTTTGGAATTAAAGTTCAATTATTTTTTAAATGGGAGGACAGCTGAGGAAACTAGAATTTGAAATGAAAGCCAAACATGAATTTGCATTCTTATTCTGAGTTTTCCAAATTATTTTACAGTACAAGAATTATAATTAGCCCTATATGATTGTGGCAAAGTTCAGACAGAAAGAAGAGGTTCCAAACTACTGTTACTTGATCTTGTTGGTCTAGTTCAGGTGATATTATCTGGACTTCAGTTGTTTTCTTCTAAAGGATATGGCAGCTGCCTGTTAAGGATTCTTGGAGATGCTCATAATCCACTGTTTGATGACAATTTTGTTTCAGTCATCAGCATGAGGCATCTACATTCTATTTGGTTTTGACAGATGTCATGAGTATCTAAAAACTTATTCATTAGGATGGTTCGACTTTTAACAACTGGAGCCACAGCTTAAGTCATCTTAAGAAGGGTATGTCAGCAGAAGAGCCCTGGCCAGTCTTCCTCTTACACATGAACTTAAAGATGATGTAGTTGGAGTCCTTGAGAACTGAAGCATTCAGAATTATAGCCGAGGCTTTTTACTTTTCCCACGATTCATGAAGGATGTGCAGCATCAGGACCCATTATTAAATCAGGTTTTCAGTGGGCAACAGTAGAGGAACAGAAAGGGCAATAGTAGGTAACATTTATGGAATTACATAAACATTGTAGAGAACATTTTAAACAGTATATATTAATTTTCACATACCTAACATTACTGATATGCCAATAAAAGCATTTAGTGCAGTGCCTAAAACAGCACTGAAACATCAGCCAGTATGCTATATGTTCTGAAACATTAGAAAGTCTGGTACCTTGCCCCTCTCCAAGAGTCCACAGTTCATCATCATCAAAATGGGAGTCTCCTCCAATTCCTGGCCCCGGTGCAAAGGCATGAGCCAGGAGACCATCTTTACCATCAAATGGATAGCCATCACCATGTTCTGCAAGAGGAAGCAGGCAAAAAAGAGCAGTTTCTAATGACCTTACCTCTGTCAGAGTCTATGTATGAATGATGATCATCATTCCATCCAAGACAGCAGCAGAATAGTCTAGTGAGTTGGTTTATTGGTGTGGGTTGTGCTGGAAAGACTAAACTAGAATGGAAGAAGACAGTTCTTGCAAAGAACATTAAGTGTCAGTACTGCAACATGTTATTTTATATCTTATAAGTATTGTGGAAAGGAATCAGAAGGTAAAGAACAGTGAAATATTGTCCATTAGATGTATGGCTGCATACACACTGCTGTTTCTCAATGGAGACTGGTAGGCAGCTGTAAAATAAACATTGTAGATGAGGGGTATTTTCAGATAATTCTCATCAGTCTCCAACACAGATATTGGAAAGTAAAGGCAAATTTCTTTCTGCAGACTACTCTTTTTCTGCTACACCTCAGATTGCTGTGATCTTTGTGCAGGATACTAACTACTTTAAGCTGGAAAGCAAATCAGCTGAGTGTCTTAGTAGTGAGTCTCTGGAAAGCCAGCTCTGAGTACTGTGAATGAGCCTATTCCTCCTTCACATCAACCACTCTTGGGCAGCTCACATGGCAGCAGCAGCAGGTTAAGCAGCTCCTCTGTTATTACACTGTAAGCTTTTCTTGGAAGTACACTGCATGTGGGTAAGGAAGGATGGCAAGGGCATAACCCTGGTATTCATAACTTTCCCACTACACTGACCTGTGTATCGGAGCTGGCTGCCAATATCTGCAGTTGCATCATTTCAGGCCTTTTGGTCTGATGTCTTGCCATTTAACAGAAGCCTAAATACACAGGCCTGATTCTTTGCTCTGTTACACTGATTTAATGCTTGTGTCACTCTCTTAATACTGGTTCAGTTCACTAATTTCAGTAGTGTGTCAGTTGTCAAGGACAACATTTTGATATATATTAGATGCTCTACTCCCATTTATTTCAAATTAGATCCATGCTTAACAAAAAGCTTAAAAAATAAAAACCTTGTTGTGGAGACAGTGTTCTCACAGGAAAATGAATATTTGGTACATGAGCTCTGAATAACTCCAAGGGATACAGCAAGGCCGTGGGAGGCCCAAGGAAGCTTAAGCAAGCAAGATAAGAAGAAGCTGTAATTCACTGAGTTATGAGAACTGTGGACTGTTGGCAAGCGTTCGAGGTCAAGTTCTCACACCTGTGCTTAACCAATTATATGTTAGTCACTAAGGGTCTTCAAGACAAGTATCCAATAATGATATACCAAATTGCTGTAGGTGTGTGTAAGCAATAGTATATAAGGAGTTAATGCTTTGCAATAAATGGCTTTTTGTCTGATCATATTGGTCTCTGACTGAGTCCTTTCCGTGGCACCTTGTGAATGTCCCAGCTCCTGTGAATCTGACATACAGTTAGTGATAAGAATGAATGAATGTAGAGGAAGCTCTTCTCCCACTGTTTCTGAGCTGACCAGTACTAAACCCAGGAGAAATACTTCTGCTTTTGTGAGACTTCTGTTTTGCAAACCAGGCCAGCCTGGTTGAGGATCTGAAGTTTTGAGTTCTGTACAGAATCTCTGAAGCTTTTCAGGTAAACTCATCAGTAGCTAAAGCACTGAAAAACAGCTGGAAATGGAAGTTTTTACAAAGAGCTCTGTTTATTCTTTAAACTGTTCACTTCCAATCCCAAGTGATTAGCTGCACAAATATCTTCATTAGTATTAAAAATTCTGTGACTCTGCATAAGAAGTTAAAATGCCCCAGGTTTACACTGAAAAGCTATAAACCTTTTTTCAGGGAAAACCAAAATTAATTGAGAAGTCATGTACAACAAAAATGAATCAAATAATCTATCATCAGCTGGATTCACACCATAGTTCAGCTTCTGATCCATATTTTTAAGTTCAAGACCAAAGATTGCATTGAAAGCCTGCATTCTGCTGTGCTAAAGAACAGAGACCAGATAAGGAGTCAAAATTGAAAGGCACAAATCCATTTTTAAGCTCCAATATGTTAGGACTTCCACCATTATCACTGGAAAACTGAGTATGGAGCTACAAATAGTACAATGGCATTCCATTCTCTTCCATGGCAGGAAGCCAGCTCACATCATCTGAAGATTTGTACCAATATTTCACAGTTCTATTTCTGATTTGTAAATTTAAAAATAAAATGTTGCCCCTAGAAATTCTCTTTTGGAAAGATGAATATAGTATAAGGAAACTGTAGAAATACTTCTCTCTCTCTCATGTATAAGAAAGAAAAACAAACCTTAGTGAAATTAGACCTTAGCTTGTATAAGCCAAGTGCAAACTAAGACAAGGTTTGCCAGAAAGGTTCACAGGTACTACTTATTGAGGGTAGATCATTCCAATACTTAGGATTAATGAGAGGATCAAAACAAAAACCATATGTAAAAATAGAAAAATATACCCCATCGGCCAAAATTAATCATAATGTCTGCTTCTCCATCGTTTATTCGGTTAAATCTCAACGGTGTGACATCACTCCAGACTTGAAAGGCTCGAGCAAAGGCATCATCTACTGTCTCAGGATCCAAATCTGGGGTATAGCCCATAATCCTTAGTGGTAAAAGGAAGAGTTAAACAACACATAAACCCCCTCCCAGTATTTGTTGTTTACTGATCAAAATTCTGAGTAGGCTCAGTAGTGAAATTAGTTAAGAGGTAATGCTGCTGCATGCAAGATGTGTGTTTAGATGTGGTGCTTACTATTTATTTTCCTTTGGTATTGATGCAGTAAAATGAAGAAAGTTACACGGCCAGGGGCTGTAAGGCCTTCATGGCAGTAAGGCCTGCATGGCAGTGAGCCCTGCACAAAATATTCAGGGCTTTGCATCAGCACTGAGGTGCTGGCAAGTCATACTGTCACCTTAGACATGAACATACAAGGACATCTTGATATGTAAGATTTATTTGCCAGAAGAAGAGCTCAATAATGAGGTGAAAGTTTCAAGTGTGAATTGTTTTGCTCTTTAATACTAACAGAAAAATAGCCCTTCTCCCTCACCTTTGTAGTTAGCTCTATTTCCCTGTTTCATCTGGTATGAAAGCTGTTAACTGTTTCATCCCAGTTGAATGCTAATCCTTTCCCAGTATGCTGGTTACATTGGCAGTAGGATACATGGAGAGAGAGGAGGTAAAAGCATGTAAGACAGAACCATAGGCCTGACATGGGAAAGCCACACATTGCTTTCCTCTTTCTTCTTAGTGCCTTATATTATAGCCAGCTAACCTCCATGTAAAGACAAGTTTCTAATTCTTTGCTGCTGGGGTTGTGCATAGGGAGGGAAACTACTTCGTGCCTAAGGAAAATGAGGACGAACCAGAGGAAGCACGTCAGCAAGTGGGGACTGTGAGAGCTTCCATGGGTTTTTCAGTGTTTATTAGGCTAGTCACAGCATAAGGTATTCTTTGAGTCCTAACTTGTGAGGGAGCAGCAGAAGAGATCAAGCAGGTAAGACAAATCTGCCGTTTTGTTCTCATTGGTGCTAAAAGTTTGTTCTTGGACTACCTAAGGTAGTGAGAATCTTTATTACTGACTTCAGTGAGAGATATATTAGTCCCTAACTTCAGAGTAAGAAATTAAAACATGCCAAACCTATTGCAATAGGTTTGCTTTAAATCATGTCTTTATATGTATTCAAAATATGATTATTTTATTTTAAAATTTATTTGATGACCTCCATTTTTATGACTGCTGAATGCAAAGGAGTTTGTCCTCCTACATGGCCTCTGCAGTCACTAAGTACTGTGGATCCTGCTGAGCAGATGAGACATTGCTGCTCCAGTTCCCTTTGGATGCTTGCAGCAGAGCAAAAGATAAAAACAAAATCTCTTTAATCCCAACCAGAACTGTAAAGTTGATCATTAGATGATTACTGCTGAAATTTTACAATGTGAAGTTTCAGAGGTGTTTGCTAAAGCATCTGGTAGTTATTCAAACACAGAGAGATCCTAATTCAAGAAATCCTGTCTAGCCCTCTAAGCAGCTACTACACTTCCAAATGTCTGGTTTGATGGGTTCTTACAAGTGCTATGGTTATAGGTAAGCAAAACCCAACACCACTGGTCAGTACCTGTATGTTATATGATTCTTCTCCCATTTTGGCTTTCTTGGAAAGAAGTTGTAATTGGCTACATCAGGGTTACCACAGCGAGGTTTCTTCATTGTCTCAATAGTGTTTTGATCCAAATCACCCGTTTCAGGCAGCCCAAAAAACTTCTGCATTTTCTTCAAAGTATCTTTCAGGACAAATAAATTGCAATTGTCTTTTGGGCACCCATAGTATTTATTCAGGTATTGCTTGGGAAAAAAGCACAGAAAAACTACTTTAAAATTCATAAAAGAAATAGTTATTACAAGTAAATACTGTAATTCCATGTTAGCTTTCCATCTATAATTTGCAAGTTTTCTTTTCAAAATTACTGTTATTAGTAACTGAGGGACCAGCAGGATCTCCTTAATTAATACAAATCAACCTTAATCACACAACATTGCTAATTAAGCAATCATTTCCACTATTAGCTATCAGCTTTACTTATTGAGTTGCTTTATTAGTAAGTAGAGCACAGAGCTTTAATGTAGAACTACAAAGTAAAAATGGGTTTATCTTTTTGGTTTTCTTTATGATGCATAAATGTGCTTACAGTATTTTTTTTCTTGGAAGACTCTGGACTATTGAGAAACTTGTCAAGGTATCAAAGCAACCACACAAATGAGACCACATTAATTGCAAAGAAAAAACTACACACCATTGTCAAACCATGTAGAGCTATTTGAATCTTATATGAGTTTGCTTTTGAGTCAAACATTGCAAAGACCTGAAGAAGAAGGTCGTTGGTAGCAACTCAGTTGCCTGGACACTGCTGCCAATCAATATCTGCATACTTAAAACTCCATCGAATTCTCCAGAAGATCATGACAAGGCTGATGTTTGTGATACACCCATGATGGTGATCACAAAATTCTCTCTCCTCTGAAAACAGTGGCCATAGAGGATCAAACAGAAAGCACAAATCCCCTTATTTTAAACTCTTATCTAAAATAATACCTACCAAAGTCTCCTCCACTTTCTATTTTGATCAGTATGGCCTAATCAGAAGGTGTAGTTCAGTAAAAAAAGAAAAGTATGTCTCTCTGCTGCTGCCTTTAATCCCAAAGGAGCAATAGGTTAGTCTATTCCCTGGCAATTCTTCCAGGTAAGCAGCCATGTCTTTCAGATGTATGTTGGCAAGTTGTGTATTTATGTTAAACTGTAGATAAGCAGTTGTGGTCCTGATTATCCATATATGGTCCCCATCTTCTGTACAATACACATGTTAAATCACACAAACAATTTAGTATTTTTATTTTTTTCCCTTAAGTTCAGTGTTGACTGAATAACTATGAGCTTCTCGGGGTAGGGACCAACCCAGAGAGAATGCCTGGCAGTCTCTAGCATGTGGTGAAACCCACCATAAAACCATAGTCATACAAACAAAAAAAAGTGATAAGAAGTTATATATTCAGCAACTGCCTAAATCCTTTATCAATTCTGTTCCTAACTGGAGACTAGCAAGCATGGCCACACAACAGGCTGCTGGCCAGCTGCGGGTTTTGGATTCAGTGTTTGAATCCAGGCTGAATTTGAGAAAACCTGTAGCTTGAGCTGTTGCCTTAGCTTGGACTGTAGCACAGGTGGGCTCAGTCATGTTGGTTAGATTGCATACAACTTTAGAATGTTAAATTTATCTCCTCACTGAGGAGTAGATAAATGGATTATGATGAAGATGTTAGTTTAGGTATTTCTATAACGATAATAACATCTCATTACTTAATTATTTTCATTCACATGTTCTAAACAGCTTGACTAAGCTATCTGGAGTTGTAGGTTTTATCCACTAAAGTGGATCTTATGATTCTCTTTCTCACAGATTTCAGGAATTCCACACTCAAGTGGGTTTGCAATAGTTTTATGCCTAGGTCTAAAAAAACCAAGCTACAGCCATGTCAAAAGGCAAATGTTCCCAAACTGATGTGTAGGGCAACCAAGCTGGTGATTACCATGGCACAGAGCTGATAAATGTCCTTGCCAATGATGCTGTTAGACAGGAAGGTTGCAAGTTATGGTAAACCAGTCTATAGAAGAGGAAGAAGCATCCTTCAGGTATTGTATCCAAAATATTAACTACAAATCCAAGGTAGGAAAGCATCCTAAATAAGGCAAAGGTATATTTGCCAAAAATATATCAGATATCAGGGAGAATTATTTCTGAGGATTACAAGAAGCCTGACAAAATGACTGCACAAAGTTCTTGTGCCAGGAAGTATTTCTGAGGGAAACCTTACTGTATGTACCTAATTAATTGACTGAAAGTCACCCAGGAGACGGGATAAGACCACTACATCAGCAAAATGCAGCAAATGTTATTTGCTGACTGTGGTTGGTCAAGCTCGTATTTCACCACCTTCCTCATTAAGTCCTGATGTGCCTCATCTGCCCTGAATAGGAAATGGTTCAGAGCTTACTCAAAATCAAGATTTTACACCATTTCCTTCAGCAGGTCCTCCATCCATCTACTGACTAAACACAGACTGTGCCTTGGTTTTGTGATTTTTATAACTTCTGATGTGCCATTTCTCCAGTGGAGACTGGCACTGGCAAATAACAGACACAGAACGGTTTCACCTTTGCTACCACTAAGCTTCTGACTACTCATAATTAATGGGGCCTGGTGGAAATTATGTGAAATGCATTAAGAACATAATCAAACAAGCCAGTCTGGAGGACCTGTTCCTATCCCAATTTTCATTTTAATGTAGCATAATAGATTTTCTTATGCTTCTATGTGCATCTCCCAGTGAGCTACCATAATATAATATAGACTATACATCAGAACTGAAGTTTACTGAAGAAGCAGGATGCTGCTCTTGCCATTTTAGGTTTGGGAGTAAGATACACAACCAAAAATATAAGATGAGGCATGGTAAAGAATTTTACTTGCTAGGATTACAAATAAAAGCTAACCCCTCTCAGTTTTTCCTAAAATGGAGTTTTTACTGAAGATGAAAAATGAACATAACCAGATGTTCTATGAGAAGAAAATGTAGTATAAACCACATCTTGGCCTAGGCTGTGCAATTCAGTTTCCCCAGAGTCATCAGGGAGCTGTGGTGATCTGGAATTTTGATCCAGCCCATTAATGAAACAGGGTCCAGCTGCAACATAGCAACTTGTGTTCTGATGCTGAGTGTTGGAGCTGTTCCAATGGAGAGTGTGAGGGATAGGCAGCCAGTTAGCATTACCCAAGAATACTACAAGGAAGACAAAGAACTGCAATGTTAAACCAGCTTGTAATTTTCCTTTGAGTACACATAATAAATAGGTTATTCAAAAGAAACGGAGATGAGGGGAGATGTGGATTGCTGTTATTGAATAAAGGCCTGACCATGTCTTAGAAAACAGGTTATTTAAGAGTGGTTAAACAACTATTAGATATCTGGGACCCCACTTTCCCACATGCACTGCCTCCCACCCCTTGGTTGCTGTGCTCCCAAGGAAAATCCTTGGATGAATTTGTTTTGTTAAAGGCAGAGGAGTGTCCTTTAGGGGTCAGTTTGTGTTTTCCCAAACTTTCCCCCACAGCTCCTATCTGAAAACACTCCCTCTACCTTCCCCCAGACCTTCTTTAATCTGGCAAGCTTTACCAAAATGCACACCAACTCCTGAGGAAAAGTGATCCATTTTCAAACCTTTATGTCCTAAAATAAGAATAATTTATCTCAATCTTCCTTAAAACAGACTTACTGCTGAAGAAGAGAAATGTCTATAATTTACATGCTAAAATAAGGATAATCTATCTCAATCTCCCCTTAAATGGACTTCCCCATAATGTCATTTTTATGAAGGTCCACAGGGCTAAACTAAGGTTAGAATAAAATGCTGTAGAGTTATAGCTATAATTTGCTAATGTCACGCAAATCCAAACTCCTTTTTTTGTTCCAGATTGAATTTGGAAAAAAATATTTCTTTAAGCCTCTGATGTGATTTTTTTTTCAAAGTCGAACTAGTCACAATGGCTTCTGAGCCTCCAGCCAGCCTTCGAGTGTCCCTTAAAGCTGTGTTTGTGCTGAGAACTGTGATACATGCACTGAGTCTCCACAGCCCTCACTTCTACTTATTTAAGTAAAAATATTAGATGGCTCTTATTTGCCCCTCTACCCTCTTGCCATTTCAATCTTCCAATTATAATCGTGATGATTTAATGAAATTATTTTGTATGTTCAGACCTAAGGAAGAAAAAACCCCCAAACTTTCTTTGCTGGCTTTAAAAAATTTGAGAGGAAACTTTACTTGGCACTAGTTTTAACTTTTGAAAGCTGATAACTTTGCTAGCTAGCTAGCTGGCACTTCCAGAGATTCTGCTATAGTCATTCCTTTGCCTCAGCTGAAACAAGAAGCAAACATCTGCTTATGAAACAACAATAGAAATCTGAAGCAAAGATGAAACCAACACTTACCATTGCTAGTTCTTTGTCTGTTTTGGGCATGCTGTCTCCAGGAAACTTAATGATTGGTGATGGTGCAGCTAAAGCTTTGTTAGAAAGATACACTTGAATTAATAGCACTTTAAAAATTAAGCCACAGACACTGTAAGTCTTCATTCTGCCTAAACTTGTGCTCTCCTCTTTGGAAAAAGCTTTTCCCCTCCTGCCTGTCCCTTCCTTTAGCCACACAGTGCACCAGTTGCTTATCTACACATTTTAACTCTCTGCACCGTTTTCTCTTTTGCTTGCTCTAGCAATTCCTTTGTGTTTAAAACATCCAGATGCGTAGCCTCAAGCTACCACAAGAGGAAGTCTGAAAACTAGTGGAAACATGAGAAAAGGGCAGTTACCAGATGTGATTGCTGTGATTTTAAGGTAGCAACAGGCAGATACTTATTACTGCTGAAAGAAGCTGCGTTTTCTCCTCATTTGCATATGTGAAAGTGTTTTGTTATGCCAGAGAGCAGAAAAAGGCAAAATCTGACTTAATCTTGAAGGTGAAGTGTTCTACATATATTTTAAATTAAAAAAAAAAAAAGGGCATATGTGGTTGCACTCCTTCACAGTGCCTTACAGGAAACATTTTGATGACGGATTCTGAGGCAGAGCCTGCACAGCTCAGGGAGGCTGCTTGCCCCGCTGCTGCTCAGGCTGCACAAACTGTAGGTCTGTGTACACAGGGCTCACCTGCACTTGGTGCCAGTGTCCTGCCTCCCTGCTCTGTGCAGAGTTCTGAATACGTTTCTTGTTGCTTGTTTGGGTTTAAAACCAGCTTGAGTCTTTGCCACCAACAGGCACCATGTATCACCTTAATCTGCAGGGTGAGAGATAATCGGGCAGATTCAGCAATAGAAATTATCCTCAGTGATCGATGTCAGGGGAACTGTACAAAACTCAGGGTTTCTACATTCTGGGATTTAGTCTGTTGGTGCAGTCGCCTAAGTCTGAAATTTTTATGTAAAACAGCCATTGTCACAGACAGTCTTTTATTGCGTCATTTATAATATTGCCAGTTTTGAGATGTTATTACAAGAGGAATATTTTTGTAGCTGGATATCCCTAATCTAGGCACTTGGCTCATGACTTTTTAAGACAGGAGGCTGGCAGTTCTGCATGAATGCAAGCTGTGTTCTGGCTAACCAAGTGTCTACAGTTTTTATTAAGCATGAGTCCAGCCATCTCTGTTCCTCTGAGCTCTATGTCAGCATAAAGGTTATCACAGCTTTCCACTAAACAACTCTTGTTACCAAATAGGGTGGTAATGAATAGGAAATATTTTGCTGGTGTTTAGTATTCATATTATTTTGATATTTAATTGTAAATGGTGATATTGACAGTTCTTTGATTTAAGCTAATATCAAGCTATTTTGCTAACTGCACCCCATCATCCATCGATAGGAAAGGACTCGTTTTAGTGATTGTTAGCTGAAGCAAACTGCCAAGTTGAGCAAAACCATACGTATGTCAAGAAGGAACAAGACAATGGGTAAAGAACATTCTTTGGCTATCCAGCTCATTGAACTGAGAACCATTCCTCACAAAGCCAGAAGAGAAGCCAATCTAAGACCATAAAAGGAAGATGAGAGTTCAGGCGAAGGTCAACAAAGATCCCACCACCAGGGGTCCCAAAGACCCTTGGGACCCTCACCCAAAATAATGGCACATGCTCTAGTGGGTAGTAACCTATGTTAATTAGTTCTGGGAAGATATTATAATATGCATAAGATTTCTGGCAATTATCATGTATATAGAATAATGTATGAGATGAATACCTATAAGCAAGAAACCTGTAAGAATCAGCATGCACATTGGGAGGAGCTATCCCCTATCCAGTACCGTAATAAATGATGCCTGCTTCTTACTGCTATATTGATATTAAGGAGTTTTATTCTCCCAACTTTTGGTGACACCAAAAACTGACTAGTCTCATAAAAAGGGAAGGATTTCAAAGGGTGGGCTGAAGGGTTGAGGGAGGAAGCATTAGCAGGCATTTTTGCTTCCCATACAGTTCTACTGGCAACCCAGCACGGCAGTGGTATGCATGGCCACTGGATGAATCAGCCATGGGAAGCAGCACTTAATGCTCAAGCAGAAAAGAGGAGTTATAGGGATGTACATGAATTGAGCTTTTCTTGTAAGCTTTGTACTTACGCCCTCTCATTCTTTCTTGTGTGAGTCCAATGGCACTTGAGTTACAGAGAAAAACTTTCCCCTATCAGTTTGGCTTTGAAATGACATATTTTTTGCTTTTTCCCATGCTTGGTCAATGAGAAACTTAACATGAGCTGGCAGTGTGTGCTTGCAGCCCAGAAAGCCAACCGTATCCTGGGCTGCATCAAAAGGAGCATGACCAGGAGGTCCAAGGAGGTGATCCTGCCCCTCTAACTCTGCTCTCGTGAGACCTCACTTGGAGTACTGTGTACAGTTCTGGTGTCCTCAACATAAAAAGGACATGGAACTGTTAGAACAAGTCCAGAGGAGGGCCATGAGGATGATCAGGGGACTGGAGCACCTCCTGTATGAAGACAGGCTGAGAAAGTTGAGGCTGTTCAGCCTGGAGAAGAGAAGGCTGTGTGGAGACCTAGCAGCCTACCAGTACCTGAAGGGGGCCTATAAGGATGCTGGGGAGGGACTATTTATTAGGGACTGTAGTGATAGAACAAGCGGTAATGGGTTAAACAGGGGAAGTTTAGATTGGGTATAAGGAGGAAGTTCTTTCCTGTTAGGGTGGTGAGGCACTGGAATAGGTTGCCCAAGGAATTTGTGAATGCTCCATCCCTGGTGGTGTTCAAGGCCAGGTTGGACAGAGCCTTGGGTGGCATGGTTTAGTGTGAGGTGTCCCTGCCCATGGCAGGGGGGTTGGAACTAGATAATCTTAAGGTCCTTTCCATCCCTAACTATTCTATGATTCTATGATTCTATCAGCAAAACCACACAGTCATTTCTAAGAGTTGCCTTAATAAACAGTAGTTCTTAAAATATGATACAGTTTTTCCACAGCCCTGCACTTGGTTGTGGAGAATAACTCTCCTGCTTTTTGATGACAGCTCATCTTCATGTCCAATCACATGTAACTGTAAGAGAAAAAAGGCTAAGATGTGCCAGGTTAGTCTTAGCTTCTCCTTAATTAAGGAAGTGAAAATGCTGTGTTTTGTTGCAAGTTTCTGCAGTCATCTCTGTTCTGCATTAGGACAAGAGCTACTGTAAATCTTAAAGCATAAGAACAATGTCATTTCCATCAGAATGAAAAGCTAATTTATTATGGTTTAGTAGCTTTCATCTGGCAGTGAAACCAAATGTTTCCTGGCACATTCCAGTTGAACTCAGAAGCCTCACAGAAATCTAATGAATGCTCAATTATCAGTGTGTCCTAATGAATGTCAAATCAGAAATGGACAAGAAAAATTTTGAATGGACCGTGAGGTCTGCCAAGTTTGAAAATCTCCTGTATTTTGTTTCTTATCTTTGATGGCAGTGAGTGTAGGTTGAGGTCACCTTCTAAATACTTTTTCTCAAAAAAATCAGCAGAACAGAAACAGTACAGACCTGCAGCAGAGCATTGTTTCTCACCTTTGATTGCAGTTTTGCTGGTAAACTTCAGCTGGTGAGCAGTTAAGCAAGTTATGTTCAATTAGAAAACATAATAAATTATGGAATATTGCGTTTATGGGTTCTGGGTGAACCAGTCTACAAAATTTCTGAACATTCAGTGGAAGGTGTTCTCTTCCATTAGCACAGGGAATCAGCAGCAGTTCATTAGATCCTGGCTGAAGTGCCCCCTTTCAGATAAGCAAAGCAAAATAAACACTGCTGACAACTGTCAGAGTGCAAGTCCTATCATATTGCAACTAAAAATATATCCTGGGTTCAGATGTAGCAGTCATTTTTCTCCTTCTTAGTACCTGGTGCAGTGCTGTGTTTTCTAATTTAGTCACAGAAGAGTGCTGATAACACACCAATGTTTTTAGTTGTTGCTTAGTAATGCTTACCCCGGTCAAGGACTTTTCAGTCTCATGCTGTGCCGGTGAGGAGGGGCACAGGAAGCCAGGAGGAAACAGAGACAGGACAACTGACCTAAGTAGCCAAAGAGGTATTCCATACCACAGCACGTCATGAGACAGCATATAAACTGGGGGGAGTTACCCGGAAAGACCAGATAGCTGCTTGCGTTGGGCAGGGTATAGGTTGGTGGGTGGTGAGCAAATTGTACTGTGCATCACTTGTGTTTATTGTTTTCTTTTTTTTCCCCTTTTATTTTATATTCTCTCCCCTTGTTATTTCCCTTATCATTATTATTATTAGTGGTAGCAGTAGTAGTTTTGTTTTATGCCTTAGTTAGTGGACTGTTTTTATCTCAACCAGTGGAACCAAATTCTTTAGATTCTCCTCCCAGTCCCTCCGGGAGCGGAGGGAGGTAGAATCATAGAATCATAGAATAGTTAGGATTGGAAAGGACCTCAAGATCATCTAATTCCAAACCCCCTGCTATGGGCAGGGACACCTCACACTAAACCATATCACCCAAGGCTTCATCCAACCTGGTCTTGAACACTGCCACGGATGGAGCATTAACAACCTCCCTGGGCAACCCATTCCAGTACCTCACCACCCTAACAGGACAGAATTTCTTACTTATATCCAGTCTAAACCTCTGCTGTTTAAGTTTCAACCCATTACCCCTTGTCCTGTCACTACAGTCCCTAATGAATAGTCCTTCACCAGCATCCCTGTAGGCCCCCTTCAGATACTGGAAGGCTGCTATGAGGTCTCCACGCAGCCTTCTCTTCTCCAGGCTGAACAGCCCTAACTTTCTCAGCCTGTCTTCATATGGGAGGTGCTCCAGTCCCCTGATCATCCTCGTGGCCCTCCTCTGGACATGTTCTAACAGCACCATGTCATTTTTAAGTTGAGGACACCAGAACTGAACACAATACTCCAAGTGAGGTCTCACGAGAGCAGAGTAGAGGGGCAGGATAACCTCCTTTGATCTGCTGGTCATGCTTCTTTTGATGCAGCCCAGGATACGGTTGGCTTTCTGGGCTGTGAGTGCACACTGCTGGCTCATGTTCATTTTCTCATTGACTAACACCCCCAAGTCCTTCTTCGCAGGACTACCATGAATTTCCTTTTTGCCCAACCTGTAGCTGTGCCTAGGATTGCTCCCACCCAGGTGGAGGACCTTGCACTTGGCATGGTTAAACTTCATGAGGATGGCATCAGCCCACCACACAAGTGTATCAAGGTCCCTCTGTATGTCATTCCATCCCTTGAGTGTATCAACCGAATCACAGAGCTTGGTGTCATCAGCAAACTTGCTGAGGGCACACTCAATCCCACTCTCCATGTCACTGACAAAGATGTTGAACAAGACCTGTCCCAACACCGATCCCTGAGGGACACCACTCGTTACTGGTCTCCAGCCGAACACTGAGCCATTAACCACAACACTTTGCATGCAGTCATCCAGCCAGTTCTTTATCCACCGAGTGGTCCACCTATTAAATTGATGACACTCCAATTTAGAGACAAGGATGTCATGTGGGACAGTGTCGAACGCTTTGCACAAGTCTAGGTAGATGACGTCAACTGCTCCACCCCTGTCCATTGCTTTTGTAGCCCTGTCATAGAAGGCCATCAAATTTGTCAGGCAGGATTTTCCCCTAGCAAAGCCATGCTGGCTGTCACCAGGCACATTTCTCTTTTTCATGTGCCCTAGCATGCCTTCCAAAAGAATCTGCTCCCAGATTTTGCTAGGCACAGAGGTGAGACTGACTGCTCTGTAATTCCCCAGGTCATCCATTTTCCCCTTCTTGAAAATGGGTGCTATATTTCCCTTTTTCCAGTCGTTGGGAACTTCACCTGACTGCCATGATTTTTCAAATATGATGGCCAGTGGCTTTGCAACTTCATTCAACAGCTCCTTCAGGACCCGCAGATGGATTTCATCCGGTCCCATGGACTTGTGTACATTCAGGTTCTTAAGATGGTCTCGAACCATATCCTCATGTACAGTGTGCCCAGGGTCTAGGTTTTCACAGTCCCTGCATCCGCCTTCCAAGACTCGGGTGCTGCGGTCAGAGCCTTTGCCAGTGAAGACCGAGGCAAGGAAGCCATTCAGAACCTCAGCCTTCTCCAAGTCCTGTGTAGCCAGTTCTCCCGAAAGTTTCCGGAAGGGCCTACATTGTCCTTAGTCTGTTTTTTAGCCGCTACATACCTATAAAATCCCTTCCTATTATCTTTAACATCCCTTGCCAAGTTTAGCTCCAATTGGGCCTTAGCTTTCCTAACTTGGTCCCTAACTACCCTGACAACATCCCTGTATTCATCCCAGGCCACCTGTCCTTGCTTCCACCTTTTATAAGCCTCTTTTTTCATGTGAATTTTTCTCAGCAGCTCCTTATCCATCCAAGGGGGTCTCCTGGCCCTCCTGCTGCACTTCCTTCTAGTAGGGATGCAACACTCCTGAGCTTGTAGCAGGTGATCCTTGAATATTAACCAAGAGTCTTGGGCCCCCTTGCCTTCTAGGGCTATATCCCATGGAACCTTGCTAAGCAGGTTCCTGAAGAGTCCAAAGTCTGCTCTCTTGAAGTCCAGGGCAGTGAGTTTACTGCATGCTCTTCTCATTGTCTTGAGGACCTCAAATTCAACCATCTCATGATCACTGCATCCAAGACTTCCCTGGAGGGGGAGAGTGAGCGAGCACCTGCATGGTTCTGAGTTAGCCGCTGGGCTTAAACCACAACAGTTCTTTTTGTGGCCGAAAGTGGGGCATGAAGGGTTGAGATAACAACATATCTGAATAGAGTGTGTGTAATGGTGTTTTTGGTAAGTATTTGTTCTTTTGGACTAATAGTCACTAGTCACAATTTTGATTTATTTGCTCTCAGAGTTGCTGTGCTTGGTCTCAGAATTTCAGCAGGAATTTGATAGTTTAGTGTTTAGTAGCTCAGGGCCTGGGCTAAGGTTCTTTTTTCAATGGACTTCATGGTAATAACCAATACAATACAATAGACTCATTATATAAAAATACAATATAAATATATATATTAATTATAATAAATATAAATTCTATATAATTAGAATAGATACAATAGACTCATTGATTATGAAACTAGTCTGGCATGAGTTCTCAGCGTGATCATCACCTCTATACTTTGGGAGGCATAGGGAGGCATATGATATGCGGATAGACTCCACAACTAGTTAAAGTTGTAAAGTAGGTATGCTTTTATTCAGCGCTGAGGTGCATGGGGATAGCTCCTGCAAAGCAGGCACACCTCAGGGTTGTTCTCCCTTTACATTTATTCTCTTAAGGTATACATAGACATGAGGTTGCTCAATCCGCCTATACATATTTATTATCTATCCCCGCTTCGTATTATAATGAGCCGGAAGGTCCTTTGCACTTGCGCAGTGCCCCTTCTGATCATGGGCAGGGGTCTCAGGATGAAGTAAATGAGTCTTCCTCCTGTGGGTAGGGGTCTTCAAGATGAAGTAAATGAGTCTTCCTCTTCTTAACCTTTACACCTTTTAATCTTCAGACATGGACTTAGGGTTAGTTGGCGCCCAGTCTGCTTCTCCTGCCGCTTATCAATAGGAACAAACATCTGTGTTTTTGTCATGGTCTTAAGGCTTGATCGCCCAGTCTGCTTCTCCCCGGCTTATCAGCAGGACCTTTCATCTGCTTTTGTCAGCAGAACTAGCATCTGCTTCTTCCCCTCCAGCAGTAATCAATGCCTTGGCAAGGTGGCAATGGCAGGTACTTAGGACAGACAATACTTTTGTGAAAAACTAAAGAATAAGGTATTGTTTATTAAGATATATGTTAGGTATATATATGTTAAGCCCAATATAAAGGTTAGACAACAGAAGATATGAAATTGCTTATGCACACAGTTAACGGACACAGTTTATGCAAGATAAGATAAACCACAATCGCTTACACCAATTAAACCAGAAACCGTTTATGCAAACATAAGATGACCACAAGGTGTTACAGAAACTGGCTTGCAAGATGTTCCAGGAACTGGCAGAAATAAGACAAACCACTCCATATAAGGACATAAATGAAGGGTCAACTATGGAACAAAGGAGGAAGACTTCTTACTTCGGCCTCACCGACCACCGGGAGGCAGAGGTCGACCCCCTAGCAACAGCTGAAGCATGCGCAGAGTACCTCAACTACGTCATGAACACGGAAGTAAAAGATGTATAAGGGAGGGCTTTTTGAACTGCTTAGTACGGCAGTAGGCGGAGCGCAGACTCCCCTGTCGTCCAGCGCTGTCTTTGCTCATATTCTACTTGCTATAATTAATAAAATCCTAATTGGATTATGATCCGTTGTGGTCTCAATTTATAACAATTTCTGGTGCCGTGACTCGGATAAGGAACGGTGAGCTTTGGTCCTCCGGGGAGGCGCCCCGCGACATTTCGTGGCCCCGCGACCAACAGCTTACCTCAACCTTACCGACGAACCTAAATTCTAGAATAATGAGCAAAGGAAAAACCGGTAAAATCCCATAAAAATTCTGTGCACGGGAGTCCGGACGAAGACTCAGGACGCGTAAGTATATTGCGAAATTCGCAGAGCGGAATTGTTCGCGGCGAAATTGTTCGCGGGTTTACCGTTCGGGCGGGATTGGGTTTCCTGGAATATAACGAATGAGAGGTTCGATATACTGAACCAAGCGAGTGTGGACCCTTAAGTACTGCGTTTTCCATCTCCCGCGAGGGACTGGGCCAGGAACAAGGGGGAGCGAGTGAGCGTATATTTGTGGATATTCCAGAAGATGGGGGGCGAAGGGCAGCAAGCCTTCGACTCACATGAATACCCCTTAGATAATTGGAGAGATTTCCCTGGAACCCTAGGGAAAGATAAGCAAAAAAATGATAGAATATTGTACTAAGATATGGGGAGGGAAGACGGGTCCCAGTAGAGTTCCCAGTCCCGGGGGCCCAGGCAGAGGTCCCCGGAATAAGACAATGGGTCAGAGTAAGAGTCGTAATTATAACCCAGGAAAGGATCCAAGGAGAGATCCTAAGAATAAAGCAGGGAGCAGCCCACCGGATGCACCACTGGACGGTCCCCTGGGGTTAATGATAAAGTACTGGGACATTCAGCCGTCCCAGGAAGGAAAAAAGAGTAAGGAAAAAAATGGTCCATTACTGTATGGGCAAAAGAAAAAAATTCGACCCGATATTTGGGTCCGCAAGACACAGTGGGTGTCTTGTACAAAAAGGTTTTATGCACAAGAGGCAGCGGGCGTCCTATGGTTTACAATCACAGGAGGCAGTGGGCATCTTGTAGTTAGGATCCTGCAAGACACAGTGGGTGTCTCGTAGAAAAAGTTTTGGTTTTTAGGCAGCAGACATCTGATGGTCTGAATCCTGCAAGATACAGTGGGTGTCTTGCAGAAAAGGTTTTGAGGATTTCAAAGGTATGTGCTGCATGAAAGTAATCTGACCATTCTGAATCAATCCATACTAAGCTGGGAAAACTGCAGGAGAATATGCAAAAGCTTAAAATTGTTGGAAGTGGATTGGATAAGGAGTTACTGGATGGTTCAGAGATATACTTAACCAAGGCCTTCTCCAGGTAACATGGATAGGTCTGTCATAAATAATAGAGTAAAAGAATTTACTCACTTTATAGAAAAAGGGGGAACTGATACACGGGTAACCAATGTACAGGGGGGTAATACAGAGAAATTGTACAAGGGGGTGAAAGGAATTCCTTTGCTTAAACAAAAGTATTGTCTGTCCTAAGTACCTGCCATTGCCACCTTGCCAAGGCATTGATTGCTGCTGGAGGGGAAGAAGCAGATGCTAATTCTACTGACAAAAGCAGATGAAAGGTCCTGCTGATAAGCCAGGGAGAGGCAGACTGGGCAATCAAGCCTTAAGACCATGACAAAAGCACAAATGTTTGGTCCTATTAATAAGCGGCAGGAGAAGCAGACTGGGCGCCGACTAACCCTGAGTCCATGTCTGAAGATTAAAAGGTGTAAAGGTTAAGAAGAGGGAGACTCATTTACTTCATCCTGAAACCCCTGCCCGTGATTAGAAGGGGCACTGCGCAAGTGCAAAGGACCTTCTGGCTCATTATAATACGAAGCGGGGATAGATAATAAATATGTATAGGCGGATCGGGTGAGCCCAGGTTTTCGCTATATCCCAAGTTTTGGGAGCCAGGACGGACCTGCTAGGGGGGCAGGTGAAGGGTAAGCGAACCCACCAGGTTTCTGCTGTATCTCAAATTCTGAGAACCGTGAGGAGGGTAAGCAGAACCATAGTGTGAGTGAGGGATCCCATGTGTAACTTTGTGTTTCTGTGTGACTGAGACGTAGCATAGCTACGAAGCGAGTGTGGAGTCCCAATCCGCGGTTCCGTGTCTCCGCGAGGAGAGCGGCCGGAGACGGACGAAGCGTCTATATTTTTTTGCACCTGTGTGTCCTGTCTGTGAGCGGGGGGCCTGGCTGCCCCTCCCGCTATCCTGTCTGTGTAACCCTGTGTGTGTCCTGTCTGTGAGCAGCTTAGAAAAGGGCGGAGGGGGAGTGTCCGGCTGCCCCTCTCGCTGCTTTTTTTTTATCCTGTGCATCTTCTTGTGTGTGTACAGCCATTAAATTATAGATACCCAATCGGTAATTCTCTGAGAACAGAAATAAAATGATTATTTTGTGGAAAAAGCCACAAAAGTTCTGGAGGATCCTCTGGGAGGGTAAAAAAGGAAAACTGGGAAAATATTTGTAAAAAAAAAAAAAGTATCAGAAAATTTGAAGAGGCATGATTGTAAAGGAAATTTTGCTGTAACCGAAACTATGATCTAACAACAGGGGAGCTGATCTTCAGAACCCAGAGATATTATTGTACTGACCCCCTTAAGAATATCATACAACTTGTGTGTAGGTGCTCTCATTTTTATAAGTGCATTTGCAGAGCACTGGGGATGAGAAGCTATAGAGATCTAGAAAAGATTGGCTGAAATGGGAGCCGGTCAAGACAAGGAAATTCTGAAGAAAAGCCCATTGGGTTACATTTTGGCACATTGGAAAGAACTGAGAGGGTCTTCTGGGGCCTCTGTAAACAAGAAAACGTTGGTAAAATATTGTAACCAATGCTGACCTTCATACACTTTAGAAGATCAGGAAAAATGACCTAAAATGGAACTTTGAATTATTATACATTGTTATAATTAATGTTGTTTTTGAGGTGATAAGGAAAATGGAATGAAGTAATGTATGCAGATATGACAGAGTGCAAAATTAATATACCTCTTCCTGATGCCTTAATTTTGACTTTGGAAAAGGACAGGAAAAACTAAAAGCTAAAGAGATGTTGTTCAGATTGTGATATTGGGGAAAGATGTTAAGAAGTTAAGATGTTAGAAGGAGAGAGCTCGAGCAGCTCCTGTGTTTGAGCATGGAATGTGTGCCGGGATAGGCAAACAAATGGAAACAGACATGTTGATAGATGGGACTGAAGGGTTGTTGGATAAATGTGGACTGGGAGTAAAGGAGGAAACATGGAAAGTGGATAAAAAGAAAGCGGTTGCTTTAAAACTGGTGGAGAAGGAATGTTGAACAGAGGTGGGGGAGTAGGCTCTTCTGTGGAACCGGATCTGTGTGTGTGCTATGAGGAATCTGGACCCTGGAAGTGAGACTGCCCTGGAGGGGAGTGCCATGGGGCGGCTGCAGTGAATGAATTAGAACTAGAATTACATAAAAGCTGAAAAGAAGAGAGTTTATCCCCTCGTTGGGAGGGACCATTTCTTGTTCTTTTAACTACAGAAACGGCGATAAGAGCTGCTGAAAAAAGGTGGACACACGCGTCTCGAGTAAAAGGACCCATAAAAAAAATGGAAAGTTGTGACTGAACCCGGAGACACCAAGCTGACCCTCTAGAGGACTTGGATAAGTAACTGAGAGAATTCATATTGACTCCTGTAAATCTGATATGAGAAATGAAGATATAGTTGAAATTATTTTAAGAAACCATAGGATAAGGGCCAGTATTAGTCCATGTCCTCCTATATGCAAACACTGCAATTTGTATATTAGAGCCAAGTGTCCCAATTGTTTGAAGCATATTATTACTCATAGGAGAGACCATGAACAATTTTTGAGAAATCTATTACAGTTCTTTTTGCATTCAGTGTGAAATTACCACTTCGTTGGAACAGTTGTTGTGGGTCAAATACTACTGCCATAGTAGCCGACGGGGAATATACCTTTAACCTACCAGAGAGGGCAAGACCGGAGGGAATCGGTGCTGCAGCTGAAAAGGTCTGCCGAGGGCTGCAACCCCTGGGGCTGTGACCGCTGAGCACTATGATCCTGACCGGACCTCTTTTGGTGTCGGTTCTGATAGGAACCATATGGGAAGATGCCGTGGCTTCTAAAATCCTTCACAACAACTGTAGTGAATGCATTACCACAACTAGACAAGGGAGAGTAACCACTCAAATGCTGGTCTACCACACCTTTTATGAATGCAAAGGAACAAAGACAGGCAGTTGCATATACAATCAAACTCAGTGAGAACAAATTCAGAAGGGAGATTAATTGGAATAAGTTATAATGAAGTTATAACCAATTTGAGTACCTCGCTATCAATAATTTTTGATGCATGTGATATTATAGATGATGATTTAGATACTAATAGTGGAAGTTCAGAGTGGAGGCAGTACTACAGTAGCCAACCAAAATATATTTGCCCAGGTGGATACCAATGTCATATAAATCCTGATTATGTACCTAATCAAACAGCTAGGTATCAGTCATCACACCTTTGTGGAAGAAAAGGATGGTCTTGTGTATGCTGGGATACTGCAGGCTAGGGATGTGATTATCAATGTAAGACTTTACAAGCTTCAATAGCAAGAATGCAAACAAACAATAACTGTACAACCCGTGCCTGCAATCCAATAAATTTAACTCTCATAGATTTGAAAAAAATTGGAAACAGAAGCAAGTAACTAAAATTGGACTTAAAATATATGGAACTGGGGAAGACCCAGCTATGATTATTAGTATTAAGATAAAAAAAAAAAAAAAACTTGAGTCCAATATGAAATTCTCACAGTTGCTAAAAATCTCCTTGTAAATCTTGCTGAAAATATATCTAAAGCATTGAATGTAACTAACTGCTATGTTTGTAGGGGAACTAACCAGGGAAAGAGATGGGCCTAGGAGGCAATGGAGAGTGATATAAGCGACCCTACAATCTGGAAAAATCGAAAAGGAAACAAAAGGAGACAAAAATGGATCTTGCAAACGAGTATAATCTGAAAAAGTTGTTGGCAAAATTTAGAAAATGGTGTAAAACCAATAGGAAATTTATTTTGTGAAGGGGGTTATATGTGGAGGAGAGCAAAGAAAGACTGGGGAAGATGGGGAAATCCCATAGAAATAAATCACCAATTCAGTAGCTGAACTAATGGAACTAACATACCAAACAGTTGGCCTACTCCAAATGGATATTATTGAATCTGTGATAAAAAAAACCTTTGCATTTTTACCCCAAAATTGGACAGGTTCATGTATATTAGGAATGATCAGATCTAGTTTCTTCTTATTAAGGAGAAAACAATATAAAAGAGAGCTACAAAAATGGAAAGACAATGAGTGGCCATCTGAATGAATAATCTATTATGATTTGACAACTTGGACAGAAGATGCATCCTGGGGATACAGAACTCCTATATGTATGTTGAATAGAATTATAAGGTCACAAACTGTGGCAGAAACAGTAGTAAATAAAACAGAAAATGTATTAGGATTAATTGCAAAGCAAAATACTAAAATGAAAACTGCAATATATCAGAATCGTGTGGTTTTAGATTGCCTGTTGGCTCAAGAAGGAGTGGTCTGTCGAAAATTTAATCTTAGTGATTGCTGTTTAGGATTAGATCTATTGTTCTTAAAAGAAGGAGGGTTATGTGTAGCTCTCAATGAAGAATGTTGTTCTTTTGCTGACCATACTGGAGTAGTCCAGGACACCATGTCTGAACTCCGGAAAAGGTTAGATCAACGTAAGAAAGATCGTGAGGCGGGCAGGTCATGGTATGAAAACTGGTTTAATGTTTCACCTTGGCTAACCACTTTGTTGTCCACTTTAGCAGGACCGCTTATCATGTTGATTTTGGGACTTATATTTGGGCCTTGTATATTATGCTATATTTTACACTTTATTAGGGAACGATTTGACATAGCTAAACTGCTTATTTTAACTATGAGGTCTGGGGCAAATTATAAGAGTGTATCTATTGATGAGGATGAAGATTGTTGTGAATATATTATGTCACGTAGGGGCTACACTGATTGTAATTGTGAGGTATTACCCTGTGAGTGTTCTGATAAATGTTGGGATTGTAGAAAAAGGTTTATTTGCAGTGCTGAGAATGAAAGCAGCATCTAATAAACAATAATAGGATAACAAGAAAAGGGGGGATTGTGAAAAACTAAAGAATAAGGTATTGTTTATTAAGATATATGTTAGGTATATATATATGTTAAGCCCAATATAAAGGTTAGACAACAAAAGATATGAAATTGCTTATGCACACAGTTAACGGACACAGTTTATGCAAGATAAGATAAACCACAATCGCTTACACCAATTAAACCAGAAACCGTTTATGCAAACATAAGATGACCACAAGGTGTTACAGAAACTGGCTTGCAAGATGTTCCAGGAACTGGCAGAAATAAGACAAACCACTCCATATAAGGACATAAATGAAGGGTCAACTATGGAACAAAGGAGGAAGACTTCTTACTTCGGCCTCACCGACCACCGGGAGGCAGAGGTCGACCCCCTAGCAACAGCTGAAGCATGCGCAGAGTACCTCAACTACGTCATGAACACGGAAGTAAAAGATGTATAAGGGAGGGCTTTTTGAACTGCTTAGTACGGCAGTAGGCGGAGCGCAGACTCCCCTGTCGTCCAGCGCTGTCTTTGCTCATATTCTACTTGCTATAATTAATAAAATCCTAATTGGATTATGATCCGTTGTGGTCTCAATTTATAACACTTTTGTTTAAGCAAAGGAATTCCTTTAACTCCCTTGTACAATTTCTCTGTATTACCCCCCTGTACATTGGTTACCCGTGTATCACATAGATATTATTTTTTTTCTCATTGGGGGTCAATGTATGAAGGAGACATTCCCGTCTTCCCCCACCCCCCCCACCCCCCGGTTTCACGTGCTGGGCTGGATGTCCAAAGGCAGGGTTTCCTTTGCACATAATGCAACCAATGCTAAATGGAATAAGTTAAGTTGCTGAGGTGAGTAGCTTGAGAGAGGACGCCTGCAACACCGGAGCGGAGTGGGGAGAGATCAGTGTCCAGGAGCCTCACCTCAGAGCTACAAGAGCCACTGAGGAGGGAGCCCCAAGTCCTCAACAGGACTTGCCCAAGAGCCGGCTGCTCAGCTCACACGAGGGGCTGACTCACCGGGGGCGGAGCCAGGAGGACTGGCACCAGCTGTGAGTGGTTAAAAACCTACCCAGGGAGCGCGGCGAACAGAGTGGGTCGACGCAGTTTGCGTGGCAGTTCACGCGGGCAGGCAAGCGGGCTGGCAAGTGGGCTAATCGCCTCATCAAGAGGATTTGCCTGGAGTGCAGGAGGGGAAGGAGTGCTTGTTTGTGTGTTGAGATGTAGACGGATCGATCGACCAGATAGATCATGGTTACAACATGATCAAAAGCGGTACTGAGTAATAATGTGGGTATCCAGACGGAGCCTTCCTGCAGACATGCGGCCGTGCAGTTCTCTGGCTGCAGTGAATGCCTGAGCCCGGCACTTGTATTGGAGGGAGCCAGTGACACTGCTTGTGTTCACTGTGAGCAAATAAATGATCTGCTCAGGAAGGTGGTTGAACTGAGGGAGGAGGTAAAAAGGTTGAGAGCCATCAGGGAATGTGAAAGTGAAATAGATGGGTGGAGCCACACCCTAAGGCAAGGGCAGGGGTAAGTGGTTGAACAAGTGATGGATCCCCTTCCCTCCTACCATCAGACAGAAGGAGAGAACTTAAGGGACAAGGATGTATGGAGGGAGGTTCCTCCTTGGAGAGGTAAGCGAAAACCCTCGCAATTTCTTCCTCCCTCCCAGTTGCCCTTGAATAACAGGTATGAGGTCTTGGAACTACAGGGCCAGGTAAATGGAGATGGAGAGGTAAATCTATCTAGTGAGTCACCTAGGGCTTGTCACTCACCCCCATGCCTTAGAACTTCCCCAACCAAGAAGAAGAGTAATTGTGTAGGTGACTCCCTTCTGAGGTGGACAGAAGGGCCCATTTGTTGACTGGATCCATCCCACAGGGAAGTCTGCTGCCTACCTGGGCCTCGGAATATAGATGTTAAAAAGAAACTCTCTGATCTGGTGCAGCCCTCTGACTACTATCCGCTGCTGTTTTTTTCAGGATGGCAGTGATGAAATTATTACAAGGAGGGCAAGGGCAATGAAGAGAGACTTCAGGGCCCTGGGACGGCTGGTTAAAGGGTCTGGAGCGCAAGTGGTGTTTGCCTCCATACCTGTTACAAGAAAGGGTGAAAAGATAAATAGGAAGATTCTGCAGATTAATGTATGGCTACGTGACTGGTGCCAAAGGCAGGGTTTTGGGTTTTTCAGTCATGGGCTGCTATATGAGACACCTGGTTTGCTGGTGGCAGGTGGGATACACCAGTCCCAGAGGGGGAAAAGGGTTTTGGGGCAGGAGTTAGCAGGGCTTATTGACAGGGCTTTAAACTAGATATGAAGGGGGGAGGAGATTTAACTGGGCCTGTTAGGGACAAGCCCAAGAGAAACATGCTAGGGCTTGAAGGATGGCAGACTAGGGAGGACCATCAATCTATTGTTTCATTTGTGGGAAAGGGTAGTTGTTTAGACCCTGTCCTGCAGGGGAGAAAGGGTACTAGGACAAGAGTTAACAGAGCTAACTCACAGAGCTTCAGGTTAGATTCAAAGTGTGAGGGGGTCGTAGCTGGACTAGTGGGGCATTGTTCTAGTATTAATGAAGACCAGAAGGCCTCCTTCCTCCCGAGAGTGCCATCAGTGTGCTCTGCTCGCTCCCTGAAATGCGGGTACACCAATGCACTCAGCATGGGGAATAAACAGGAGTAGTTAAAAGTCTGTGTGCAGTCTAAAGGTTGTGATCTAGTGGCAATTACAGAGACATGGTGGGACAGCTCACATGACTGGAATGTGGTCATGGATGGCTATGTGCTTTTTAGGAAAGATAGGTCAGCAAAGCGAGGTGGTGGAGTTGCTCTTTATGTGAGAGAGCGACTAGGATGTATTGAGTTGTGTCCAGGGGCAGATGAGAAGCAAGTGGAATGTCTGTGGGTACGAATTAAGGGACAGACTGGTACGGGTGATACAGTTGTGGGAGTCTATTATAGACCTCCTGTGGAGGCAGTGTTCTCACAGGAGAATGGATGTTTGATACATGAGCTCTGAATAAATGTAAAAGATACAGCAAGGCCGTGAGAGGCCTGAGGAAGCTTAAGCAAGCAAGATAAGAAGAAGCTGAAATTCACTGAATTATGAGAACTTTGCACTGTTCGCAAGCGTTCAAGGTCAAGTTCTCACACCTTTGCTTAACCAATTATATGTTAGTCACTAAGGGTCTTCAAGACAAGTATCCAATCATGATATGCCAAATTGCTGTAGGTGTGTGTAAGCAATAGTGTATAAGGAGTTAATGCCTTGCAATAAATGGCTTTTTGTGTGATCATATTGATCTCTTACTGAGTCCATTCCGCAGCAAATGGCGCCCGAACAGGAAACCTCTATAAGTTCACATTGAAACGGAAGAGAGTGTGAATCGCGGTGCTGCGAAGAAATCGGCTGGAATCGATCTAGCTGGACCAAGATCGGGAGGCAGAAGCCTCAGAGGTGAAATCCTCGGATAGGAGCCTTTTGAGCCCGGAAGACACTGCGCAGTGCAAATAAGGTGAGCAGCCAGATGGTTGGAAGGGAGCTTAAGGATGAAGAAGACGTAATACTTAAGCTCTTCCAACATATCCTCTCTGTGAGAGGGACAGACTATGATGAAGCGATGCTAAAAAGATTGTTGCTCTTGAGTAAGAATGAGTTAATTGCGGGAGTTGGCAAAGCCTTTAATCTCGAGACTTGGGAAAATATTACTAAGGAAGAATCCTCCTTTTTATGGGTGTTTTCAGTCCTTCTTAAGGTGAAGGGAGCAACCTTTAAAGAGACAGACTTAAAGTTAATGTTGAAATGGTTGAAGACTCATTACCCAGAGATTGATGAGTCTACCGGACTTGAGATCTCTTCGTGGAATGAGGCAGGAGTTAAACTGCGGAATGCAGCCACAAAATGCAATGACACTGTGAAAAGTTTGTTAGTCATTTAGAGAACTGTTTTAGACATGTTAAAGTCAAAAAATGAGATCATGGAGACCAGCGCGCCCCCCTTCCCCCCCCGAAACTCCGCCGGTTGCCGCCAAAGCAGCGAAGACTGCAGATAGGGATGAAGACGATCATTTTGACTCAGGCCCTATTGACCCCTACAAGGAGCCTGTGCACGTTCATCAGTTTGCTGTTACTAATCCTGAGATTCTGACACCTGATAATGCCGATGCTGACCTGGATAGTCCTTCTGACCTGGAGCCTGTTCATCCGGAAAAGAAGCCTGATTTATATCCCCCAGATCCTCATGATAAATGGGCAGCTGTAAAGGGAGAAGTGAGACGGGTGGGGGATGCAGATGTATTGCACAGTTTCCCATGGTGTGTGTGCTTCCCACCTGAGATGGGAAGGTCTCTTGTATGCTCTTATTAGGGGTATCGGGCAGAATGTGTCAGACTGTGGACTTGGGACCCCATATACAACTCCTTTTTATACAGTCTGTCTGTGATACTCGTGTACTAGAAGTTGGTAAATATAAGTATGTCCATGTTTCTAGCGACCTTTGGAGACCTTTATAGATATTGCTGGCCACTTCTTTCAACATGGGCTGGCCCCCTGTGTCGGAATGAGTGTGCATTTTGGTCAGTATAAAAGCCCAAGCCTCATGTAATGTGAGGGAGGCAGAGCCTCTGTGGGGATGTCCGCTAAGGTTGAGCCTGCCACCTCGCACTGCTATGATGCTTCTCAGAGCTGGTTTCCTGATTGTCTTTACAGGATCCTTGTGCCATGCTCTGCATGTGGGACTGTGTAGTGGGAGTAATGATTGTCTGGATTTTGTGTTTCAAATATTGTAGTTGTGTGGAGTGTGCTTGTGGGATCCCATATGTGTGTGTGTTTGTGTTGAGAGCAGACGGTGTTCTGTATATTTTTTGTTGTTGGGCTCATGTAAAAGTTAATGTGTAGCAGTTTAACAGTTCGGACAAGAAAGTGTTAATGCAAAAGTGCGGCACGAATTTATGGTTGCTGCTGCTGACAAAGCAGGCATTTATAGCAGCTTCCGAATAGGCTGGCCGTGCAAAGCAGGGTGAGCGACTGAAAAAAAGAAGAAAAAAAGGAGGGGAGAAGTTCACTGGACCTTCTGGGATCAGTTGATGGGCTGAACCTGCCTTCTCCCCATAGGGACACCTATTGGATAAGAATTTTATGCATGCTAAATAACTCATTCTGGCTGTTATTAGTGACTGTAGTTTTGTTGTGTATTGCTTCAAGCTTGTTTTCCAGCCAGTGTACTATCAACAGCACGTAAGGGATTTGATTCAGTGATGCTGAATAGGTTAGTCAAATCACCCTCTGATACAGTGGGCTGTCCAGTACGGTTCCCACAATGGGATGCAGACAGGCAGGTCGGACACAAGGGTCTCGTCCTTCTTGGGACACTGACAGGCTGATCAAAAATAAGGGTTCAAGGAAACCCCACTTATAATGTTACAATGTGGTCTGAGCCATAGGGGTTAAGAAGTATTGCTTTTGATTCTGCTTATGTGACAGAGAGAGAAAAAAAAGGGGGCACTGATTGAACAAACTCCTTGACTGTTACACAGTATCACAGAATCCCAAGGGTTGGAAGGGACCTCGAAAGATCATCTAGTCCAACCCCCCTGCAAGAGCAGGGTAACCTAGAGTACATCACACAGGAACTTGTCCAGGTGGGCCTTCAATATCTCCAATGTAGGAGACTCCACAATCTCCCTGGGCAACCTGTTCCAGTGCTCTGTCACTCTTACAGTAAAGAAGTTCTTCCTGATGTTAACGTGGCACCTCCTATGCTCCAGTTTACACCCATTGCCCCTTGTCCTACCACTGGATATCACTGAAAAAAGCCTAGGTCCATCATTCTGACACCCACCCTTTACATATTTGTAAACACTGATGAGGTCACCCCTCAGTCTCCTCTTCTCCAAGCTAAAGAGACCCAGCTCCCTCAGCCTCTCCTCATAAGGGAGGTGTTCCACTCCCTTAATCATCTTTGTGGCTCTGCACTGGACTCTTTCAAGCAATTCCCTGTCCTTCTTGAACTGAGGGGCCCAGAACTGGACGCAATATTCCAGATGCAGCCTCACCAAGGCAGAGTAGAGGGGGAGGAGAACCTCTCTTGCCCTACTAACCACACCCTTTCTAATGCACCCTAGGATGCCATTTGCCTTGTTGGCCACAAGGGCACATTGCTGGCTCATGGTCGTCCTCCTATCCACCAGAACCCCCAGGTCCCTTTCCCCTTCACTACTTTCCAGCAGGTATGACAATGAGATATTGCAACCAAGCAAAACAATAATAAACACACAATTTAATAAATCATTATTCTTCCCACAAGTATGTTAAAAAATAAACTCACTTAAAAACTAGAGGAAAAAATAACATGCAGTAAGTGACATAAGTGAATTTGAGTCTTTTGGTTGTAACAAAGAAACAAAACAGCATGCTAATATGACCTTTACAAATTATACCTAATCGTGGCCTAATTAACTTATTGTGTTCTTACTAAACTAGCATACATATTATATTAGAAGAAAAACACTTATTTGTTCAGACATTTGCATATTTAAAAATTGTTAATGTTTTTAACCAGAACCCATTACTATTTATAAAAGACTAATTTAAAATATAAGATCAAAGATGCAACATTAACTTTTCTTTTGTCAACTGTCTTTGTTCAGTGGCTCAAAGAAGCAGTTTTATAGTGACTGATATATAATGAAACATCTGCGATTATTCTGAATTACAGCAGAACGTACTAATAGTCAAGGGCTTTTCTTTATTTCTTGTACACCAGTCAATATTGAAACAAGGGGGACACAAAATCACAAAATGGAATATATAAAGCTTTAGAATTAGTTTTAAGCATTGTTAAGTTTGATGGCTTTGTAACAGTAGCAATGGAAAATTACTGAGGTGCATGATACATAGAAAAAAAAAACAGAGTACAGATAGAGAACATACTGAGAATTCTTGTCCAAGATAAATTGTTATAGTTGACACAGTTTTAAGAAATACAGTCTAGAAGAACAGGACACAGGGATAAGGAATATCTGGGAATGGAAGGTGTCCAGGATGGGCTACAGTTAAACTAACTGATAAGTAGGAGGATAGGAGTATTATTATGTCTCTGGTGCTAACCAACCAATTAAACTGGTATAAGCATCTACTGCATGTGCTTCAAAGGCTGCCAGAAGTGATGAAGATCGTTGGAAGAAGTAAATGACCCTCAGAGACCACCACCACATTTTTGTACGCATGTGGGGAACTTTCTGGAAAATAATGTAATCCATACGCAGCCTCATGAATATGTATGTATGCCCAGTGACTATATAAGGACAGCTTGTGTAGCAATAGGGAGACACGTGTTAGGAGGAGCTATCCCCCGTGTCTCCTAGCGCTGCAATAAGGAATACCTGCTTGTCAGCTTGAAAACTTTGTTGGCAAGTTTGTTCCTGGAGTTTTCTGCAAATCAATATACTGTAGGGACTGCTCCAGCAGCACTTGAACATGCCTTTGAAATCAATGCATGGTTTTCCTGAGTCAGGAGTTCAGGATCCACCTCTCTAGAACAGGAATACCACTTTCTTTGAAAGGCTCCAGATATGAGCCAACTTTAATTGATGTTGGGGGTCGAGCATGGGCGCTTGAACAGGCCTACAGCAAGCTGTGAGAAAGTGAACTTATGACCCCAGGTTAAAAGAGGAAGAAGTGTCAAGATCAGCAAAACAGGAATGCAATAACAGGATGCCAGTAATTGCAAAAGCATGATGTAACGCTAAGCTGAAGCGAAAGTTTGAAACCAATCAGGAAAGGTAAAGGGGAGCGTGTATGCCTCGTGGACAAAGCGAGGCAGCTAATCAAGTAATGCGTGATCGCGTGTAAGACAGTATATTAAGAGCAGCCTTGTAATCAATAAACGGAGCATTTTGTGAACCTACATCGTATCGGTGTTTTCTCCCCTCCACCTGGCCGCGGCAAATTGATCTTGTAAACTGTGCAAGAGCAGGAAATGAAAGCCCAGGATTAGGGAGCGAGGCAGCAAATAAAGCCTGAGGGTTCTCTGCTAACCAGGAGGTAAGTGACAGCCAGTGCCATGATGTTGCTGCTCACCACACCCATGGACCCCGTCTGCCGCTGGGCAACTTGTGGTTCCTTGTACATGAATCTGGAGCAGCACTGGGTCACTGTTTTACACATGGTAAGCAAGGTAATTTGCCAGCTCACCAGGGATCAGAAAAGAAAAAAAAAGTGTAATGATAACACATTCTAGCTGTTATTAATGACTGTAGTTTTGATGTATATTGCTTCAAGCTTGTTTTCCAGACAATATGCATGTGTAATCCAAAAAAAAAAAAAAAAAAATCACTTGAGGGCAACTGAAAATTAACAGCTTGAATATGCATGCTTGTAAAGTAGCTATTATTAGAGGTTGGGATTTTGCATATAAAACCACCTGTATTTACTAGCCAGTTGCTAATAAGAAACTATACCTTGTATTGTATGGATTTGTCACTTGTAAAAGAGATGTTAAAGAATGCAAATTTGCAGCAGATGCTAGAAAATGCTAAGGTAAAAGTTAGATTCTATTATGATGGTAGTGTTATAAAGCAGGTAATGGAACAAATTAAGAGGGTGGGAGAACTCCATTGTAAGAAATTTCTTTGGTTAGTCACTCGCTGTCATCAGCATCTTCAACATGCTGATGCACTCGGTGATATTACTCTGCTAATGTAAATCTTTGTGTGCTTTGCTGTAGTAGTGACTTGTTACTGGATGAAGCAGGTGAAACTCTGCATTGACAACAAGGTGCAAGGACTGAGATTGACCAAATGCCTGCTACCACAGTCAAGGGCAAGACTGGGTTGGCCTCTGTCTGCAACCAAGAAGAACCTTTAGCTCCACTGCTGGCTGCAACCCAGCAGGCATAGAGCGGTGGGGACACATGCCATGCCAGACCTTGATGTGACGGATGGCCTCCACTGTTATCAGAGAGCCATACAGGAGAAAAAGGGTAGGCCCAGCTGTGTACAGCTATCAACAGGACCATACTGGCTGCCAGCGAAACGTACAAAGCCGCAGAACTCAGCAACATAAAGAAACAGCAATGATAGAAATCTTTGTAAAATCTTTGTAATATCTGTTTTATTATGTGTGACCATGGGTAATGGACAAGTATACTGAGCACATCTGTTAAATCGCAAATATTCCATCCTGTTACATGGTGTGTAGGATTCACTGGTATGCCACATGTTATAAAGGTTCAAGTGACTTCAAATCAGACTAATCTTACTGAAATAATGCTACCTAGAGTAGTGGGTTGTTATGTTACACAAGTCAAGCAGTGATAGAGCAGACACAACAAATTGTCAAAAACTTTTAGTAAAACTAAAAAGGGGGAGATGTGGAGACAGTGTTCTCACAGGAAAATGAATATTTGGTACATGAGGTCTGAATAACTCCAAGGGATACAGCAAGGCCGTGGGAGGCCCGAGGAAGCTTAAGCAAGCAAGATAAGAAGAAGCTGGAATTCACTGAGTGATGAGAACTGTGGACTGTTGGCAAGCGTTCGAGGTCAAGTTCTCACACCTGTGCTTAACCAATTATATGTTAGTCACTAAGGGTCTTCAAGACAAGTATCCAATCATGATATGCCAAATTGCTGTAGGTGTGTGTAAGCAATAGTATTTAAGGAGTTAATGCTTTGCAATAAATGGCTTTTGTCTGATCAAAAAAAAAAAAAAAAGGGGGGGAGTGTAACTCCTTGACTGTTAACACTGTACAGTTTACTTCTGCAGCTGTTTCACATCCCCTTTGCATTAGAATGCTTCTGGGCATGTGTTGTATGAATCTTTCTGATCATTCTGAATCTATTCACAAGAAATTGTTTGAACTTAAAGAAAATATGAAAAAACTCACTGTAGAAACAAATCCTATAGACTCTTGGTTAAAATCGTTAGGAATAAGTAGTTGGTTAAGGAGTTTAATCATGATGTTTAGCGGACCAATAATGATTATGTTGTTAATTTTGTTTTTTGGACCTTGTTTGTTACAATGTATTATGCAACGCCTGCAGCAGATGACTAACGCTTTACTTGAAAAAAGAGGGGGAGATGTTGGGGGTTGAGCATGGGCGCTTGAACAGGCCTACAGCAAGCTGTGAGAAAGTGAACTTATGACCCCAGGTTAAAAGAGGAAGAAGTGTCAAGATCAGCAAAACAGGAATGCAATAACAGGATGCCAGTAATTGCAAAAGCATGATGTAACGCTAAGCTGAAGCGAAAGTTTGAAACCAATCAGGAAAGGTAAAGGGGAGCGTGTATGCCTCGTGGACAAAGCGAGGCAGCTAATCAAGTAATGCGTGATCGTGTGTAAGACAGTATATTAAGAGCAGCCTTGTAATCAATAAACGGAGCTTTTGTGAACCTACATCGTATCGGTGTTTTCTCCCCTCCACCTGGCCGCGGCAAATTGATCTTGTAAACTGTGCAAGAGCAGGAAATGAAAGCCCAGGATTAGGGAGCGAGGCAGCAAATAAAGCCTGAGGGTTCTCTGCTAACCAGGAGGTAAGTGACAGCCAGTGCCATGATGTTGCTGCTCACCACACCCATGGACCCTGTCTGCCGCTGGGCAACTTGTGGTTCCTTGCACATGAATCTGGAGCAGCACTGGGTCACTGTTTTACACATGGTAAGCAAGGTAATTTGCCAGCTCACCAGGGATCAGCATAAGGATTAGCAAAGCTTGAATCCATTTCTCCTACCCAGCCTACACCAGACACTTGCTCATAGAGCAGAAGGCCTGGGCCAGCATACCGTGTATGCATGATCCCTCAGTCATGTCCATGCATCAGCAAGTGCCAGATCCAAAAATGTTTTTAGGGTGTCTCTATCCTGCTCTGCCACCTCCAGCATAGACATATTCTAGGAGGAGTAAGATGAAAAAGAAAACCAAAGAGACCTCGGAAGGAAATCTGAAAACTCAAGGAGCTGTAGCAAACCCAAGGTAATCTTACATTTGCTATCTCTGGGCTAAAGTGGAAAGGATGTCATATGGAATTGAACCTCTCTTCAGGAAGCTACCCCAGGGATTGTCATCCTAGGGCTGCTTTGTCCATGTAGCAAAGGCAGAGTGTACTCACTTGTCTCTCTCCTTCCCTACCCAACCTGCTCTGCTTGTCTTGCTAAAAATCCAAGACCAAGGAATTCCTGTGGCTGGGCAATATCCTGCTACACTTTTCAGAACAAGCTAGTAAAGCTTGTACTTCCTCCTCAGTCAGCTAAATACTTAGATTTATCATTTGAAACAAAAAACTCCCAAAGAAAACATGTGACAAGCAGAATCGTTATTTATGAGAGTAAACAATGAAAAAATAGCAAGTCTGCTGAACTGTAGCATTAACCAAATGAAAGTAATAGTTTACCTCAGTCACCAACAGAGGTTTCTGGAAGATTTTAAAGAGTTCTGAGCAAGAGCTTCAGTACCAATCACGCACAAACTTTACTAACTAGAAGTAACAGGTGAACAGAATGTGGGCAGCAGTTTGAGCTGTGCAAGGCTGAAGATGACTCTTATTGAGAAGAGCTGTGTGTGATCACAGCACCAACACCAGGTTTGGATGTCACCAACTGCAGCTTCTCCCTGTGCTCAGAGAGCTCTCACCTGCATTTTTGGCAAGATTAGGCAGGTCTCACAGCCCTCTCCCTTGGGAGGAACAGCTTGTGCCAGCATCATTCCCCAGCTCCCCGCTGCATCGCACCAACTCCCTCGCAGCAGTGAGCGCATTTTCCGGTGGCCTCCACCACAAGACTATGTTACTTCACATCAAGGGGTAAAATTGGAAGAATATGTACAAGAAGTATGTGCACATTTTGAAAGCCTTTGTGGTTTCAAGACATACACACACAAGCCTGTGGCCTGCAGTGACATCTGCCTGTTAAAATTTCAGGCAGAGGCTGTGTGACATGATTTCACCTGTGACTCTGCTGGCTGGTTAAAAGCTCAGTTCTTCCATGAGAACATCCTCTGTGCCTCCATCCCAGCACCTATCTGTGTTAGTTAAGATGAAGGAAACTTTGTACCAAGAAGCTTACCATGCTAGATGTCCCCACGGGACACTGATGTCAGGCCGTAGCCCAGCTGGACACACTCATACTGGCTTTAATCTACCCAACCAGTGGCCCATGGCTCCAGGCTTTCACTGCTAATAACTGATCTCCCCTTCACCCGTGTCACCACATTTCTGTAGCAGCCACAGAAAGGTACATTTTATCCCTGCAGCCAACCCATGTTACAAGTACACTTGGATGTGTTGCACAGACATATGCTGAACAGGACGAGACTGCAATTGCCAGCGAGGCAGGAGAGTGCTACCCACAGTCTTCTAATGACAAGTAAACAGGTGATGTTCATCTGCAATATAAACAACCGAAAATTGGGCATGAAATGGGAAGTGCCTTAATAGAAAGCAGCACCAACAGTCCCTGGGCTTAGAAGACACACGCAAATACAAAGCTTTCACTAATAGTACCAAGCACTGCAGTTTCTGTTAGAGGCAGAGTACTCCAGTTGCAGCCAAAACTATTTCTTACATTCTCCTGGGATGCAAAAGGGGATCGATGGAGGAATTATTATCTAGGGAAAGTTCTTCTGACAATAATAATAATAACAACAACAATGATAATGATGATGATATGTAAAGACACTCCCAGAAGACAGTCCATAAACCATCAAAGCTCTTTTGGTGAAAAGCACCAAGGCTCTGCAGTCAGTTGTTATAGGATAGGCTGAAGCAAAGCCTGATTGAACACCAAAAAGGTGTTTGCTGCTTCCTCCAGCTCTGTCCAGTCTCAGGTACAGAGCTGCTTGCTTCTGCAGGTCTCAATTGCTGTCTCTGGCAGTGCAGCCCAAGAGGTGCACAGGGAGTTTCAGGCAACAGCCAAATTCCAGGCGCGTGCTAGACATGCAGCCAAGTTCTATCCGGCCACCCTTAATGGGAAAGCTAGCCCCCTCAAAATGACTTAACCCAAGTTTTATGCTACAAACATGCAGTAACTCCCCGCTGAAGCACTACAGCATTTCTAACCCAGCTGCTTTATTTTTCGCTTTATTCAGAAGAATAGAGTCAAAGGCATGTTTTGGGCTTGATGTCGCTGGTAGTGGAAACATCATCATCATAGAATCATAGAATTAGGATTGGAAAGGACCTCAAGATCATCTAGTTCCAACCCCCCTGCCATGGGCAGGGACACCTCACACTAAACCATATCACCCAAGGCTTCATCCAACCTAGTCTTGAACACCGCCAGGGATGGAGCAAACACTACCTCCCTGGGCAACCCATTCCAGTATCTCACCACCCTAACAGGAAAGAATTTCTTCCTTATATGCAGTCTAAATCCCTGCTGTTTAAGTTTCAACCCGTTACCCCTTGTTGCCACAGAACGGACTCAGTCAGAGACCAATATGATCAGACAAAAAGCCATTTATTGCAAAGCATTAACTCCTTATATACTATTGCTTACACGCACCTACAGCAATTTGGCATATCATGATTGGATACTTGTCTTGAAGACCCTTAGTGACTAACATATAGTTGGTTAAGCACAGGTGTGAGAACTTGACCTCGAACACTTGCCAACAGTCCACAGTTCTCATAACTCAGTGGATTACAGCTTCTTCTTATCTTGCTTGCTTAAGCTTCCTCGGGCCTCCCACGGCCTTGCTGTATCCCTTGGAGTTATTCAGAGCTCATGCACCAAATATTCATTTTCCTGTGAGAACACTGTCTCCACATCTCCCCCTTTTTAGTTTTACTAAAAGTTTTTGACAATTTGTTGTGTCTGCTCTATCACTGCTTGACTTGTGTAACATAACAACCCACTACTCTAGGCAGCATTATTTCAGTAAGATTAGTCTGATTTGAAGTCACTTGAACCTTTATAACATGTGGCATACCAGTGAATCCTACACACCATGTAACAGGATGGAATATTTGGGATTTAACAGATATGCTCAGTATACTTGTCCATTACCCATGGTCACACATAATAGAACGGATATTACAAAGATTTCTGTCATTGCTGTTTCTTTATGTTGTTGAGTTCTGGGGCTTTATATGTTTCTCTGGCAGTCAGTATGGTCCTGTTGATAGTTGTACACAGCTGGGCCTACCCTTTTTCTCCTGTATGGCTCTCTGATAACAGTGGAGGCCATCCGTCACATCAAGGTCTGGCATGGCATGTGTCCCCACCGCTCTATGCCTGCTGGGTTGCAGCCAGCAGTGGAGCTAAAGGTTCTTCTTGGTTGCAGACAGAGGCCAACCCAGTCTTGCCCTTGACTGTGGTAGCAGGCATTTGGTCAATCTCAGTCCTTGCACCTTGTTGTCAATGCACAGTTTCACCTGCTTCATCCAGTAACAAGTCACTACTACAGCAAAGCACACACAGATTTACATTAGCAGAGTAACTATTACAGAGTGCATCAGTGTTTTGAAGATGCTGATGACAGCGAGTGACTAACCAAAGAAATTTCTTACAGTGGAGTTCTCCCACCCTCTTAATTTGTTCAATTACCTGCTTTATAACACTACCATCATAATAAAATCTAACTTTTACCTTAGCATTTTCTAGCATCTGCTGCAAATTTGCATTCTGTAACATCTCTTTTACAAGTGACAAATTCACACAATACGAGGTATAGTTTCTTATTAGCAACTGGCTAGTAAATACAGGTGGTTTTATATGCAAAATCCCAACCTCTAATAATAGCTACTTTACAAGCATGCATATTCAAGCTGTTACTTTTCAGTTGTCCCCAAGTGATGTTTTGCAATCATTTGTTTTTCTCTTCCTCTATGTCATTTTGTTTGGGGTATTCACAGTCAGCTCCTGTAGCTGAGGCATCGAGTTCTTCCACTCATCTGTCCCACTCATGGCAAGGCTTGACAAACTTTGCATGCAGCCGCCATAGACCTGTAGGCAGGAGGACACAAATATACCCCCTCTCCCAGGTTGTCAGTTCTTGAGAAGTAGACAGGTTAAAGTGATTCCTTAAAGCAGAAGCATTCTGATACAAACGGAATGTGAAGCAGCTGCAGAAATAGACTGCACAGTGTTAACAGTCAAAGGCGTTTGCTCCATCATTACACTCCCCCCATTTTTTTTTTTTGGTTGCACAAGCAGAATCAAAAGCAATACTTCCTAACCCCTATGGCTCAGACCACATTGTAACATTATAAGGGGGGTTTCCTTGAACCCTTTATATTTGATCAGCCTGTCAGTGTCCCAGGAAAGACAAGACCCTTGTTTCCAACCTGCCTGTCTGCACTCCATTATGGGAACCGTACTGAATAGCCCACTGTATCGGAGGGTGATTCGACTAACCTATTCAGGAACCCACGCTGACAGCGTCACTGAATCGAATCCCTTACGTGCTGTTGATAGTACACTGGCTGGAAAACAAGCTTGAAGCAATACACAACAAAACTACCGTCACTAATAACAGCTAGAATGAGTTATCATTACCCTTTTTTTTCAAAGTCGTTCACCCTGCTTTGCACAGCTAAAACCACCGGCCTATCAGCAGCAGCCTTCTCAGCAGCAGCAACCATAAATACCTGCTGCACTTTTGCATTAACCCTTTCTTGCCCAAAATGTTGAACTGCTGCCTGTTAAAAACTATTACATGAAACTGACAACAAAAAATATAAAGAACACTGTCTGCCCTCGTCACACACACACACACACACACATGGGATCCCACAAGCAAACTCAACACAACTACAGTATTTGAAACACAAATTCCAGACAATCATTGCTCCAACTACACAGTCCCACATGCAGAGCATGGCACAAGGACCTTGTGAAGACTACCAGGAAACCAGCTCCGAGAAGCATCATCGCAGTGCGAGGTGGCAGGCTCAACCTTAGCGGGCATCCCCGCAGAGGCTCTGCCTCCCTCACATCATGTACCAAATATCCATTTTCCTGTGAGAACACTGTCTCCACACCTTGTCCTATCACTACAATCCCTAATGAATAGTCCCTCCCCATCATCCCTGTAGGCCCCCTTCAGATACTGGAAGGCTGCTATGAGGTCTCCATGCAGCCTTCTCTTCTCCAGGCTGAACAGCTCCAACTTTCTCAGCCTGTCTTCATATGGGAGGTGCTCCAGTCCCCTGATCATCCTCGTGGCCCTCCCCTGGACTTGTTCTAACAGTACCATGTCCTTTCTATGTTGAGGACACCAGAACTGAACACAATACTCCAAGTGAGTTCTCACGAAAGCAGAGTAGAGGGGCAGGATTACCTCCTTGGACCTGCTGGTTACGCTCCTCTTGATGCAGACAAGGATACGGTTGGCTTTCTGGGCTGTGAGTGCACACTGCTGGCTCATGTTCATTTTCTCATTGACTAACACCCCCAAGTCCTTCTTCGCAGGACTACCATGGATTTCCTTTTTGCCCAACCTGTAGCTGTGCCTAGGATTGCTCCAACCCAGGTGGAGGACCTTGCACTTGTCATGGTTAAACTTCATGAGGTTGGCATCAGCCCACCTCACAAGTGTGTCAAGGTCCCTCTGAATGGCATTCCTTCCCTCCAGCGTATCAACAGAACCACACAGCTTGGTGTCATTGGCAAACTTGCTGAGGGCACACTCAATTCCATTGTCCATGTCACAGTAACCAGGAGGGAACAGAGCACCACGAGAAGCCCCAAGCATTAATTTTGCATTTTCAGTACATAGTATTCAGCACGCAAACATGTCTTGAAAAAATAAAATAAAACAGGTCTATTTCAAGCATGCAAACGCAGAAGTAATCATCTCCCTGTCATTTGATAGGGAAAGTAGGGCTTCATTTTTCAGAGTTTGAATTCCTACTAACTTCTGAGCACTGAGTACATTTCTCCACCCACCAGTACCTTACACAAGAAGATAAATTTCCCTTTTTAAAAACTTACTGGATCCTTATTAGTGCAAGTAAAACATGTAACTACTGACTTGGAAACAACCTATAGTTCTACCTGTCAATAATCCACTTCATCAGACCTTGAATGCAAAATATACTTTCCCTAAAAAAAACATAATGTCACCCTTCTGATAGGCCACCATGGCTTGTGTTACCTGTTTTGTCAGGATTCCAACCTCCAGAGATGTTTTTTTAAATCCTTTTCTAAAGCTCCTATCCAGCCACAGAAATAAATGTATAAAAGAGCTTTATAATATTTTTGTTTGTTTCCCCCTCCCCCCTTAAAGAATATTTCTGTGATCCAACTTCATCTAATAATGGATTTGCAGATCTTTATGACAAACATGGTGTTGGGAGATATCAGTCGTTTAGCTTAAATAAGTAAGTTTTAAATAGAATGAGTCACTTGAGTTATAATACTGTGTGATTGAGTGTGCTGCTTGCTTAGCTTTGCTTGCTTAGTGCGAGTAGCTACATTTGTTGAAGCCTTAGGCCACAGCTTCAAAAGCTGTGGACTTTCACCTAGATATGCTTTTGGCTGGAATAGAGTTATTTTTTTTTAGCAATTCCTAGTAGCTGGTACAGTGCTGTGTTTTGTATTTACTATGAGAAGAATATCAATAACACACTCATGTTTAAGTTGTTGCTAAGTAAGTGTTTATCCTAGGTCTGGGACTATTTTAGTGTCTCATGCTCTGCCTGAGAGCAGGTGCACCAGAAGCACAAACCCGAAGATAAGGAGGCTACAATCCTCAGCAGAAGCTGCAGCCTGACAAATTATGAGCAGTTAAGGGCCTGCCTGTGTGGAGGTGGAGAAAGAATCGAGTAAGGTGTTAGAAAACCACAAACCAAACATCAATATTGGACTAAAATGTTGCGCAAAGAGCATGTGAGGGGTGTGTGCATATTTTGTAAGGCTATGAATGCCCAGGCATTTCTTTGTTTGGGGTCCCTCTCCAGAGGCACACAGCTCAAGTTGCCCCTTCTGCTATACCACTTAACTATTAAATTATTTTTTCCTGCAATTGGATGTCTGAGACTGCTATAGGAAATCTGAGGTCATCCTGAAGGAGGAGGGAGCATGCCTAGGAGTAAGTGTGCATGCGAGCAAGGAGTTGGAAGGGCACCCATTGGCACACTGGAGCTGCCTCATTGCAAAAGGACTTGGTCTGAGCAGTTAAAGTCTTGGTGGCGTGTGTACAACATTTTGGGTGGTGTGTGAATACTTGGACAGTGGTTTCTTCCCTATCACATGGCAAAACTTCTTCATGTAACCCATGTGAGTGCATGGCCTGGTTGGGGACACTGACACAAGGGATGGGCAAGCCAGGTCTTGTCTGCTATCTACATCCCCCAACCCTTTGTATTTCCTCCCATCCTGTAGTGGTTAAGGCAGATCTCTCTTGTAAACTTCTAATTATTATAGACTAATTATTATTATTAATCTATAGGCTTTGGATTATTAATAGCCTTTTTTTTTCCCACTAGCTTTTGTACTCCCTTAGGTAGAATGAGCACTTGGGCATGACACTGTTACAGCAGCAGCAGAAGCTCTGAGATGTGTAGTTCTTGTGACAGCAAGTGCAGTTCATTGCTTGTCAAAAAAATGAGTGGGATAACAAGCTGCATTTAATCAACTTTCAAAGAAAGCCAAAAATCAAATATATGTATGATTAGTATCAAATACTTGGATCCTTTCCTCCATGGGTAAGACAAGTGGAGCAAATCTCAGAGAGAAAACCAGCAACTCTGGAGGGGAATTCAGATGAAGATACTGAGATGATTGCTGTCAATTTAGTGCTTAAGCAAGGAGCTCACTGGGGCTGTGGAGCATTTGTGTGCAGGGTAGACAGAGGCTGTTGTCAGACTCCTGCAGAGGAGCCTGTTCCTTCACTGACCTTTGCAGGAAGCAACACAGAGAATCCTTCCCATGACAAAAATTCATCACTGCACCCACTGATGGGTAAAGAGGGAAATTCCACAAGAAAGCAACATGGGGAAACTCTCCCACAGGATCCGGTTTGGATGGATGGGGCTGAGCCTCCACTGAAGAGCAAGTGACTGTGGGCACTAGGACAGCATTACATACTCTCACCATGTGTACCCACCAGTATGCCCAGCCTCAGTAAAGCACAGCTTTCCACCATCTGTATTCAATTCAGATGCACACCATAAAAGCTGTGTGGGTGGTTTAATTTACCCTCTCCGTGCTAGTGAGCAATGTGTTTTTAATGGGGGCAGTGCTGCAGGGCAGAGCAAAATGGTGCCACCAGCTTTTTCCTAGAACTCTCCCACTTTCCTAGAACTCAGCCAGCTCCAGTGTAACAGCACTAAAGGCTGCACATGGTATTACCAGAAAAATGCTGTTTGAACTTTCACATTTTGATTCCACACAAAACTGGGTTACTGAAGTCTTGCTTGCATTCTGAGGGCAATGTTCACAGTGGCAGAGAGATTTAAGGAGATGTGGAAACTTTTATACCATGCACATTAAAGACATAGTTGCATGCATATTGAAGTAAATAAAAATCCCTTGGGAGGGTATGGAGAGTAGGAAATGTGAAAAATTATTAGCATGAAATCCAGTTTGTAATTGCAGGAAAATCACTGGGAAATTTTACAGAGGTTTCCTTTTCCACATTTTCAGCTCTGTCAGTGCACCTCCCCTACCACGGTGCTGCTCCAGCAGCATCATTCCCTCAGCTGGTTATCACTCATGGCTAATAGCCCATCTTTTAAATTGTAGGTATTTCCCGGGTTCAGCAGTAGCAGTCATTTTTCTCCTTAGTAGCTGGTGCAGTACTGTGGTTTTGACTTTCAGCCTGGGAAAAATGCTGATAACACCAATGCTTTTAGTTGCTGCTCAGTAATGTTTACTCTGACCAAGGACTTTCTGAGTCCCATGCTCGACCAGGAAGGAGGGGAAGTCGAGAGGAAGCAGAGACAGGACACCTGACCCAAACTAGCCAAATAAGTATTCCATACCACAGCATGTCATGCCCAGTATATAAACTGGGGGCAGTTACCCAGAAGGACTAGATCACTGCTTGGGTTGGGATGGGTATCCGTCAGTGGGTGGTGAGCAGTTGTATTCTCTCCCCTTGTTATTTCCCTTATCATTATTATTACTGGTGGTAGCAGTAGTGGTTTTGTGTTATACCATAGTTACTGGATTGTTCTTATCTCAACCCATGCGAGTTACATTCTTTTGATTCTCCTCTCCATCGCTCCAGGAGTGGGGAAGGAAGGGGGGGAGTGAGCAAGTGGCTGCATGGTTCTAGGTTGCCATCTGGGCTTAAACCATGACAGCAGTGCATTGCTTCCCTCAAATAAAGATGAACCTTTTCCACATATAACAAATTCCACGGACAGCCCAGGTTTCCTGGAAGAACCTTTTGGCTTAAACCCTTTATGACAGGCTTCCTGCAACTTTTCATCAACCCAAACATGTATTAGGGTTTGGTCAACGTTAAAAATTATGTAACTTGCAGTCCATATATGGGGCACATCGAGTGTTGCTGGTCATCAGCCACTATCATGCATATACACTACAAGGTATTTTAATTGTGCCTGGGAAAACTCCCTGCTATGGAGTGCATGAAGAGTTCAAGGGTTTTGTTTGCTTGTTTTTAATTATGAGTGGCTTATAAACATACTTTACTCAAACCTGCTTTCTGTAAGTGTTCCAGCTAGGACAACTTGATCACATGCCTGTTTGCAGGCAATGGGCAACTGGATATCAAGAAGATGGAAACAAGCCAGTTAGATCTTCTTGAATGATCCCACTGATCATTTACCTCTAATCGCCCTATTATTGCCCCTATTCTTATTTATGCAGTTTATGATGTAATTCTGAAGCTTTGCAGTAAAAATGCAGTAAATATAACTTTATATTAAATCAATATATTCAGTGATTATTTGATCATTTCCTTTAGCAATATCACAGATATTGAATCTAGGAGCTACAAGCAAGAGGATAGCACTTTTTGGTTGGAAATGAAGAGCCATGTTGCACATTTAAAAAAAATTTATAATGAAACTTTCATTATAGAGACATATATCACACCATCCATCATCTCCAAACACGCAGGTTTGGAAATGAAAACCTGCCTGTGTTGAACTTGATGGGCCAAGCATACAGCATTCTCATCCTGCCAGGGGGAGGGGAGTGGCACATTATCCACACACCTGAAAATAGACAGGTACATTTTGGAGCATCACCTCGCATCGAAATCCTGGAACCGCTTTTGTGAAACCAGCCCTGAGCCACATACCCTTGTTTTCTGTCGCACCAAGGGCTCCATTGTTCGCTCCCGTTAGCACGGTGGGGAGCTTTGGGCTGTGCTCCGCTCCCGAGATGTGCAGCATCTGCTATGGGGATATTTCCTCTTTCTTTATTTATCTATTTCCCCAATTTTGTTTCTAATCTCTGTTTCCTTGTGGTTTCCTGGGGTCATTCTGACAGAGCCACAGATTCTGTCCCTGTCCTTTATAGCACTGGAGGACACTGCAGAACACATGAAATTTGTTTCTAATTTTACATCTGCCAAAAATCATTTCTGGGTTACAAATACATGCCAGCAAAAATGGTAGGGCCTATTCTGCTAATGCCACAAGACAAAGCAACCCAAAAGGAAATAAAGACTGGAAAAAAGGAAATATAACCCCCATTTTCAAGAAGGGGAAAATGGATGACCCAGGAAATTACAGACCAGTCAGTCTCACCTCTGTGCCTGGCAAAATCTGGGAGCAGATTCTCCTGGAAGGCATGCTAGGGCACATGAAAAACAACAAGGTGCTTGTTGACAACCAACATGGCTTCACTAAGGGGAAATCCTGCCTGATCAATTTGGTGGCCTTCTGTGACGGGGCTATGGAAATGATGGACAGGGGTGGAGCAGTTGATATAATCTACCTGGACTTGTGCAAAGTGTTCGACACTGTCCTGTTGACGCAGAAGTCACAGACAATGCGGAAACGATCAATGCGATCCAGCGATTGCCAAAGTTTATTCAGATACTGTGCTCCTTTTATACCCTTACAACCTTAGGTTTCTTATGTAACAGCCTTGGATACTGAGCTCTAATTGGTTAGTCTAGAGGTTACTATCGTTTACAAAGCTAATGTTTATAACTTGTTATATTTGCGATTAAATACTTTACTCTAAAAATACAGTGGGAAACTACAACCTTGGCAGAGATCATTCTCTGCCCGTTTTCAGTGGAAAATTACAGAGGCCTAACAAGACAATTGACCTTGCTTATGCTTGCCAAGAAACTTCTTAATTTACAGTAATAAGGCTCAGGGTATAGGGATTGCTCACTACGTGGCCTTGGCTCTTTAAGAATTCCCACACTGTCCCACACGACATCCTTGTCTCTAAATTGGAGAGACATCAATTTGATAGGTGGACCACTCGGTGGATAAAGATCTGGCTGGATGGCCACATGCAAAGAGTTGTGGTCAACGGTTCAATGTTCATCTGGAGACCAGTAACGAGTGGTGTCCCTCATGGATCGGTGTTGGGACAGGTCTTGTTTAACATCTTTGTCAGTGACATGGACAGTGGGATGGATTGCGCCCTCAGCAAGTTTGCTGATGACAGCAAGCTGTGTGGTTTGGTTGATACGCTGGAGGGAATGAATGCCATCCAGAGGGACCTTGGCACGCTTGTGAGGTGGGCTGATGCCAACCTCATGAAGTTTAACCATGCCAAGTGCAAGGTCCTCCACCTGGGTCGGAGCAATCCTAGGCACAGCTACAGGTTGGGCAAAAAGGAAATCCAGTGCAGCCCTGTGGAGAAGGACTTGGGGGTGTTGGTCGATGAGAAAATGAACATGAGCCAGCAGTGTGCACTTGTAGCCCAGAAAGCCAACCGTATCCTGGGCTGCATCAAAAAAAGCATGACCAGCAGGTCGAAGGAGGTGATCCTGCCCCTCTGCTCTGCTCTTGTGAGACCCCACTTGGAGTATTGCGTGCAGTTCTGGTGTCCTCAAGATAAAAAGGACATGGAACTGTTAGAACATGTCCAGAGGAGGGCCACGAGGATGATCAGGGGACTGGAGCACCTCCCATATGAAGACAGGCTGAGAAAGTTGAGGCTGTTCAGCCTGGAGAAGAGAAGGCTGTGTGGAGACCTCATAGCAGCTTTCCAGTATCTGAAGAGGGCCTACAGGGATGCTGGGGAGGGACTATTCATTAGGGACTGCAGTGATAGGACAAGGGGTAATGGGTTGAACCTTAAACAGCAGAGGTTTAGATTGAGTATAAGGAAGAAATTCTTTCCTGTTAGGGTGGTGAGGTACTGGAATGGGTTGCCCAGGGAGGTTGTGAATGCTCCATCCCTGGCAGTGTTCAAGGCCAGGTTGGATGAAGCTTTGGGTGATATGGTTTAGTGTGAGGTGTCCCTGCCCATGGCAGGGGTGTTGGAACTAGAAGATCTTAAGGTCCTTTCCAACCCTAACTATTCTGTGTTTCTATGATGCTGTAAATAGTCTGGTGGGGGAGCTGGGATAGTAAGAAAATATTTCCTTCACAGATTGACCACCTGAGGATGATAAAAAAGATGTGTAATTGCAAAACATTTCTATTATATACCTCCCAAAGTATAGAGATGATGACCATACTCGTTCGCAAGACAGATCAGTTTCAAGATCAATGAGTCTATTGTATCACAAGTCGTTATTGTAAAGTACAGTGAAACAGGAACCTTAGCCAAAGCCCCCAGTCAATAAACACTAAACCAGCAAATGCCATCTGTAAGTAAGGTATGACATGCTGAAACTGTGAGATCAAGACCATCATCAGCATTGTGATGAGTGACAATCTGAAACAACGAATAATTATCACAAAAACTATTAGACACACATCTGTCATTATCTCAACCCTTTGTGCCCCACGCTGGGCACCACAAAGAGCTGTTGTGGTTTAAGCCCAGCTGGTAACTCAGAACCATGCAGCCGCTCACTCAGTTCCCCCTCCCTTTCCTCCCCCCACTCCCAGAGGGATGGGAGGAGAATCGAAAGAATGTAACTCCCACTGGTTGAGATAAGAACAGTCAGGTAACTAAAGTATAACACAAAACAATACCAACAATAATAATAATAATGATAAGGGAAATAACAAGGTAAGAGAATCCAACCACTCACCACCCACTGACCGATACCCAGCATGACTCGAGCAGTGATCTAGCTGTGTAACTGCCCCAGTTTATATACTGAGCATGACATGCTGTGGTATGAAAAACCCCTGTGGCTACGGAGTCAGGTGTCCTGTCTCTGCTTTTTTTCCAGCTTCCCCTCCTCACTAGCAGAGCATGAGACTGAAAAGCCTTGAACAGAGTAAACATTACTTAGCAACAACTAAAAACATTGGTGTGCTATCAGCGTTATTCTCAGGCTGAAAGATAAAAACACAGCACTGCACTAGCTACTAAGAAGGAGGAAAATGACTGCTACTGCTGAATCCAGGATGGGTGAACACCGCCAGATCTTCACAGACCTGATCAACAAGATAACAGTAATATCTCCACCAACTAATAAGAAAGAAATGCAAGCTTTCTTTGGTGTTGTGCGGTTCTGGAAAATGCACACCCCAAATCACAGCCTGATTTTAAAGTCCCTCTCTATCACGTGACCAGGAAGAAGAATGATTTCAAAAGGGCCCTGAGCAATAACAAGCCTTTGAACAAATTAAACGAGAGAGAGTTCATGCAGTAGCCCTTGGACCTGTCCGGACCAGGCCAGTTATGAAAAACATGCTTTACACTACAGATGGGGAGAATGGGCCTACCTTGAGCCTCTGGCAAAAATCTCCAGGGGAGACTCAAGGTGGACCCCTCAGCTTTTGGAGTCAGGGATACATAGGATCTGAGACCAGCTACACTCCAGTGGAAAAAGGGATACTGGCAGCCTATGAGGGGTTTCAAGCTGCTTCAGAAGTGATTAGCATAAAAGAGCAGCTCCTCCTGGCACCCAGTTGCCTTTGTTTGGCTGGTTGTTCAAAGTCAGGGTCTCCTCCACACATCATGCAAATGAGCTACTCTAATTACACAGCAAGCTTAAATGGAAAATCACAGTCATCCAGGTATTCTAGAACTCATTATGGAAAGGCCTGAGGGCAAAGATCTGTGAATGACACCAGAGGAGGAGGTAATGTATGCTGAAGAGCCCCCACCATAGAATAAGAAAAGTGAAAAGCAATATGCCTTGTTTTCTGATGGGTCCTGCCGTATTGTGGGAAAGCATTGGAGATGGAATGCAACTGTATGGAGTCCCCTAAGACAAGTTGCAGAAACTGCTGAAGGAGAGGGTAAATTGAGTCAATTTGCCAAGGGGAAAGCCATCCAGCTGGCCTTGGACATTGCTGAATGAGAAAAATGACCAGGAATATATCTCTATACTGACTCATGGATGGTGGCAAATGCCCTGTGGGGGTGGTTGAAGCAATGGAAGCAGAGGAAATGGCAACACAGAGGTAAACCTATCTGGGCTGCTGCACTGTGGCAAGATATCACTGATTGGGTGCAGAAGTTGGTGGTGAAGGTACAACATGTTGATGATTTCTTTGCCTCGGTCTTCACTGGCAAAAGCTCTGACCATATCACCCAAGTCTTGGAAGGCGGATGCAGGGACTGTGAAAATCTAGACCTTGGGCCCACTGTACGAGAGGATCTGTTTCAAGACCATTTCAAGAACCTGAATGTACACAAGTCCATGGGACCTGATGAAATCCATCCATGGGTCCTGAAGGAGCTGGCAAATGAAGTTGCAAAGCCACTGGCCATCATATTTGAAAAATCACGGCAGTCGGGTGAAGTTCCCGACGACTGGAAAAAGGGAAATATAACCCCCAATTTTAAGAAGGGGAAAATGGATGACCCAGGAAATTACAGACCAGTCAGTCTCACCTCTGTGCCTGGCAAGATCTGGGAGCAGATTCTCCTGGAAGGCATGCTAGGGCACATGAAAAACAACAAGGTGTTTGGTGACAACCAAAATGGCTTCACTAAGGGGAAATCCTGCCTGACCAATTTGGTGGCCTTCTATGACAGGTCTACGGAAATGATGGACGGGGTGGAGCAGTTGACGTATATATTTAGGTTTATATTTATATATTTGTGTTTATAACTATATATTTATAGGTCCCATGTTTTTTGGAAGGTTAATTACCAAAATTAAAATGTAATGTTCTCTCACTTGTTCCTTCCCACAAACTTGACACTTTAAGTTGATGTTTAAATGTCAAAACTGTGGCTGAGCCAATCCTGCCAGCCTGACATCTCCATGTTAGCAGAGGTCTGTGAGAGCTTAGGGAAAAAAATTCCCGTGAGGGCCCTGGGTAGATGTGTTTCTGCAACATACATGAACCTTCCTCAGGGAATCCCATGTGATTCTGTTAAGGAATAGGGGGTTCTTTCTGTTTCTCATTTATGTAAATAAAAGGTGAACTGGAAAAGACAGTAAGAGTTAAGTGACAATATCAAGTTGGTTTTACTGCCAGGTCACTCAGTCCCAAACAAATCAAGTAGGAAAAATGTGTCATTTATCAATATTATAAACCTGTATATTGCCCCTAAACCCAAACAGCTCTCTTTAAACTGTACCTCAGAGCAAACAACTTGTATCCTTTGCAATGTACCAAGCTGGACCTCTCTGTAGTGCTGCTTTCTTTAGACAGCACAACTGGGCACAGAGCTGCTAATGTGCAATTTAACTTGCTGTGAGCCTCAGCAGGGAATTCAGAAGGTCATGCTAGCTTCTCTTGCCATCTTATGGATGAAAATATCTAGATTTTCACCCTATATAGTTGTGATCCAGGCTTTGGACTAATAACCATCACTAGCAGAACTTTATAGACATGTCAGTGTTCCTGGCTGGAAGTCTGAAAGAAACTGAATGAGCTCTAGCAGAGATTTCATTATACCTTCTGATTTTGGGGACTTAATTTCTTGATCCCCCCTGTCTTTCCCTTACTTTCTATCGCAATTCTTGTTGAAAAATCATTTTAGTCCCTTTCCCCCTGGTATTGCACATCACGAGTTTGTATAAAAATGTTTTTTGGGTTGTGTTTTTACTTGTGCACATCACTGCCATGATTTTTGTGATCAGTCATACCAATTGCATGTAGGGGAAAAAAGAAACCAACATGCCATTCCTAAATAGCTTGAGGGACCACATGGGACGAGTTAAACTCTGAGGCCAGGATTAATCCCTCTGGACATAAGGCATTTCAGCATATTGCCTGACTTGGGAGCATAGCTGTTCCAGGATCATTGAGGAGCACAGCTCTGAAACTATGCTGGTTGCCAATGGGTGAAAATTTTTTCTCCATTTATTTGATGCCGAGGACAGAGCACACACCTCCTCATGCTAGGGATCGGCTGAGATATGCCAGTCAATTGAAGAAATTATGCAATGGTGGGCACATGTTTGTGTTCTCCCAGTGATTATAGTAGCTTTGTTTCTATAAGAGATCAGGCCAAAAGTTTTATTTTGCAGAACACAAACCCCAGTGCATTCTGAAAACAAATAGTGTGCGCAGAGTGTTCTCTGGGGAGAGGCTGTGGGAACTAACCACTCGACACATGATGCTCAGGATCCCTTCACAGACTGCTGTGCTCATGACCATTTTGTTTGGACTGCCATAAGCAAAAACACAGACCTGAAATTTAGGTCTGTGCACTGCAGCTCTGGTGACATCCATACAGTAGTCAAGGAAAAACCCACTAGACTTTGTCACAGTTTTCCCAGGAGGCAGGAGCAATGCATGTTGGTGGGGCTTAGGAAACTACAGTGCAAAAAACTATAGTGCACTGAATTTCATAACTAATAATTAAATTTTTAATTGAATTTCAGTAAGGCTAATTTTGTAATCACTCTTACAGGTTTGATTTACTGACTGTGTCAGCCTGACCTGACAGCAGTGAAGGGGACAGTGAAAAGCAAGTACTGCATCACACTCCAGAGAGCCTTTGGCTAGAGACTTGGGTGTCTCTGCCCAAAGAGAGCATGTAGTTCTACAAAGAAGTGGGGATCACTGGACCATTGCTGTGTCCTGGTTCTCCTCAGCCCTTAAAATGTCATTTCTGAACCTTTGTGAGATAAGCCAATCTTAATGCCATGCTGAGTAGAGCTGGAGGGGGTACAGTCCCTGGCCAGCCTCAGGATTTCAGGTGAAAAGGTACCTAGAGGTCATCTTTGTTATTCTTTTTTGGAGTTGTGCTCTAAGTACAATTGTCCCTGAGACTACACTCCCATACTGTAATTACATCTACTTCATTTATGGAATACCATGTATTATGTTTGTAGCCTGAGTTTTAAATGTGTATGAAGAGAAAACAAGGTTATATTATTGATGTAATTGAGAGGAACTAGGACAAGTTTTATTAAATTCCTGCCACAGAATACTGAGTAAGGCAATATTTTATGGGAAATTTCAGGGAGAAGAGTAATATATTTTACATTTCTGCATTCCAGAGGATGCTTGAAGAGTTTTACTGGCAATTGATTTTTCTACAGGCAAATTGTAATCCTTAATAGTCAGATGTGTCCCTGAATATAGTGTCTCACTGAGATGCACTCAGTAAGGGTACGATGAAATGGAAGAAGGTGTATCAGCTCTGCTCTGACAGATGGTGAGAAATTGTAAATTGGAAGTCCTGCATGTAGAAGGTACCTTTCCCTCAGCTAAAGCTTCTATTACTGCCTTACCTACATTACTCTGAATCATAGAATAGTTAGGGTTGGAAAGGACCTTAAGATTATTTAGTTCCAACTCCCCTGCCATGGGCAGGGACACCTCACACTAAACCATATCACCCAAGGCTTCATCCAACCTGGCTTTCAACACTGCCAGGGATGGAGCATACACAACCTCCCTGGGCAACCCATTCCAGTATCTCACCACCCTAACAGTAAAGAATTTCTTCCTTATATCCAATCTAAACCTCTGCTGTTTAAGTTTCAACCCATTACCCCTTGTCCTGTCACTGCAGTCCCTAATGAATTGTCCCTCACCAGCATCCCTGTAGGCCCTCTTCAGATACTGGAAGGCTTCTATGAGGTCTCCATGCAGCCTTCTCTTTTCCAGCCTGAACAGCCCCAACTTTCTCATCCTGTCTTCATACGGGAGGTGCTCCAGTCCCCTGATCATCCTCGTGGCCCTCCTCTGGGCTTGTTCTAACAGTTCCATGTCCTTTTCATGTTGAGAACACCAGAACTGCACACATAGGAGTATCTGACTGAAATATCAGTACTTTGATATGTATTAAGAAATTATTTCTCTTTATAGACACTATGTTGTCTTGATCTGTGTTAACTTTTACCTACCATTGTTTTCTATCATTCCCTAATTGTGCTATGGTTTTGTAAGTCTTTAGCTTTCTGTATGTCTGTGCAATATTGACTAGAGATTTAAAAAGTCACACTGGATGTTCAGTACTGGTGGTAAATGCTGCTGAGCTCTTGAGCTGACAAGCCTTTGTGGAGAGGTCAGTGGGATGCCCCTGGTTGTGTAGTCCTTGGAAGAACAAGCTCAGGTAGTTTGAGGAGGAGGCAGCTCTGTCTGCAAGGACAATGTCTGTTAACTTGGGCTTCTGACCCAGGGAGTGAGCAAAGGGGGTGGTCACTGCAGTGTCAGAGGAAGCAGCAGCAGTGAAAGTAGCAGAAGGGACTGACCCTGCAGATGAGAGACCTTCTGCTTTCAGTTGTGCTGGTGCTTGTTTTTATATCACAATTAGTGGAGAGATTTTCACATCGTTGGGTTACGTGCTCCTGATGATGTGTGTGCTGCAGTGTGACATTACTTCATATCCTGTGGTCACAGAAGTTATAGTATGTCAGAGTTTGGTGCAGAAACACCTGCTTAATAGGAGCCTCCTGATGTGACATAGACCATGTGGTTGCTGCATCCCTTCTTTCAAATGGTAACATCATAGAAACACTTTGTTTATACTGAAGTTGGTGAAGTCAAAGTAGTAATGTCAGTGTAAAGGAGCTGAAAGTCAGTGGTACCCACCGTCCTCTCTGACAGCGGGGTTACTCTGCCATGCATTTGGCCTTTATTTGGGAGGGAATAGGCAAATAAATTCCAAGGGGATGGCTGGAAAGAACTGCTGCTGCTCCAGGAGAATTTTGACACTTTGTTTCTTACCAGTATGAGCTCTTCAGGTATTTCTCCATGCTGCAGTGATTCACAGACACTCCTCAATTTATCTCCACAGTCCCTAAGCGGCTTTGGGATATTTCAGAATTATCTTCCTCTATATATGTCCTGGGTTCAGCAGTAGCAGTCATTTTTCTCCTTTTTAGTAGCAGGCGCAGTGCTGTGGTTTTGACTTTCGGCCTGGAAACAACACTGATAACACCGATGCTTTTAGTTGTTGCTAAGTCATGTTTACTCTGACCAAGGACTTTGTGAGTCTCATGCTCTGCCAGGGAGAAGGGGAAGTCGAGAGGAAGCAGAGAGAGGATACCTGACTGAAACTAGTCAAAGAGGTATTCCATACCATAGCATGTCATGCCCACTATATAAACTGGGGGCAGTTACCCAGAAGGGCTAGATCACTGCTCAGGTCGGGCTGGGTATTGGTCGGCAGGTGGTGAGCGGTTGTATTCTCTCCCCTTGTTATTTGCCTTATCATTATTATTATTGGTGATAGCAGCAGTGGTTTTGTGCTATACCTTAGTTACTGGACTGTTCTTATCTCAGTCTGTGGGAGTTACATTCTTTTGATTCTCCTCCCCATCCCTCAGGAGCTGGGGTAGGAAGGGGGGAGTGAGCAAGCAGATGCATGGTTCTGGGTTGCCAGCTGGGCTTAAACCACAACAATATGCAAAAGAGAGATCTCGTAAATACAAAGCAGTGTGGTGGTGGCGTTGGTTCATGTCGTGGTTTAAGGCCAGTCAGTAACTCAGAACCATGCAGCCACTCACTCACTCTCCCCCTTCCTCCCCCCACTCCTGGAGGGATGGGAAGGAGAATCAAAAGAATGTAAATCCCATGGGTTAAGAACAATCCATTAACTGTGGTATAACACAAAACTACTTCGGATACCACCAATCATAATAATGATAAGGGAAGTAACAAGGGGAGAGAATACAATTGCTCACCATCCACTGACTGATGCCCATCCCAACCAGAGCAGCAATCTACCCCTTCTGGGTATGTCCCCCCAGTTTATATACTGGGCATGACATGCTGTGATATGGAATACCCTTTTGGCTAGTTTGGGTCAAGTATCCTATCTCTGCTTTCTCCTGGCTTCCTGCCTTCCCCTCCTCACTAGCAGAGCATGAGACTGAAAAGTCCTTGAATAGAGTAAACATTACTTAGCAACAACTAAAAACATTGGTGTGTTATCAGTGTTGTTCTTAGGCTAAAGTCAAAAACACAGTACTGCACCAGCTACTAAGAAGGAGAAAAATGACTGCTACATCTGAGCCCAGGACAGTTAGGTAGCAGTCAGGCTGTGGTACCCAGCCAGGGCTGATACCACATCTTGCAGGAACAGTTATTTCTGCTTCTGTGCCTCTTGGGTACTTTTTAATGAAGGGAAAACTATCTGTCCTGCCTTAGTCGCTGCTGGTTTTGGATCATGGGCTAGCAGGGTGGTTTGTTGCTGATACAGTGCTGCCACAAAAGTGTCTCTTCTTAATATGATCACAGCTCTGCTGCCAGTGACACTTAAAACAGCTTTGTTTGTCCTGTGGTCCTGTAGGTGGAACAAATGACCCACTTTTCACTCTGGGGAGCTGCTCCCTCAGGCAGCTGCACCCTCAGGGAGACTCATGCTCCACTTGCAGTACTGAGCTCCAGGAAAGGTCTGCTACTGTGCACACTGCAAGAGAGCATCTGCCAGAAGGTCTGAGCGCTGCTAGCAGCAAATTACCCTCCTGCAGTACGTGGAGCATTTGTTCTTGTACTAGCTGAGCATGTTGAGCAGGTTTTCAGACTTTTCCAGAATAAATCACAGCTAGCACTGCAGAGCTGTGAAGCACATGGTTAGATAAACAACGTTTAACTGGGAAGCATGAAACCCTGGCAGGCTGCTGATTTGGAGTTGTCTGATTCCTTGTGCACCTAACTCATTACTACTGTGCCTCATGTGGTTTGTGTAGAGAAAACCTGAGCAGCCTGATTGTGCTAAGTCCCTTCTCTGCCAGCCCAGGCAGTCTGGGAGGAGGCTGGCAGGTTCACCAACCTGGATGTCTTGTATGGTAATGCAGGAATTCTTCCACACGTAATTCTCTGTGAATGAGCTGGTACTTTAGCATGAACTCAGGACTTGCCTAGTAACAAACTCATGCGTAGAGCTGTGCTGAGTTAGTTAAAAAACAAAACAAACCCCCAAAAAGTATGGTTCTGCTGGTGCACATACTGACGGATGTTAATCAAGTTTAAGACCTGTTTAACTTAATTTAGTCCATTAAGCGAAAGAGAATAGGAACATGAGTTTGAAATATCCTGGCAGTGGTAACTACAGCCCCTCCCATATGCTGTAACCTTCCCCCATATGTAAAAGCATTTTGTCAGCTCTTGTCATGTTCTATATGTCTGTGTTACCACTCCAGTGGGACCAGAGCACCAAACCCAGCCGTCCAGGGAGTTATCCCATGAATTTCAGCATGTTACAGGTCCTGGGAGTATCTTTCCCATAAAATATCTCATTCCAGCTGAAACCAAACCTCAGAAATTCACATCTGAGTAAGTGGGAAATGATTTTGCTAATCCTTTAGCAAAACCATGTCTGCTCACGAAGGACAGCCTCATGTTTGGGTGTGCCCGATGAGGAACGGAGTGCCAGCCTTGATGAACGTCCCCGGAGGAATCACTCCTGGCCTTGTTTTGTGTCAGCAGATCCATAGGTGTCTGCAGCAGAAGTCTCCTGTGAGTCCATTCAGGCTCCACTGCCCTGCTTGCTCTCCCAGTCAGGGGTACATAAAGCTGTCCTAATGAGAGGAAAACCCAGAGAACAGTCATTTTAGCTCTTAAACCTGCACATACTGAGATTTAAGGTATAGCGATTGTGCAGGTTTAAGAAGGAAGGGCAGAGAACATCTAAAGCACTAGGAAGACAGCAAGGAAGAAAAGAAAATGAAAATCCTCTGCTCTGTTTTCTTGAGGTTTCCCCCTCAGACCCTTTAGCTGGGCAAACGGTACCACTGGGTTACTAATGGAGGTGAGGAGAACACCTTGACAGCAACAGAACAGTGTATTAGGGTACTTTAGGGTATGTTCTCTTCTTTAGATGAAAAGACAAACTTTTGGATTCAAGTTAAAAAAAAAAGTATTCACCCTGCTAAGTAAATTGAAAGAGAATCCAGATTAAATAAGTCATTAAATCATTCCAGAATGTTATCCACCTGTTCTAGCCTGTAATTTATTTTCAGATGAACAGTAGGTTAAAAAAAAAAAAGCAATACAATGTCAAAAATTATTTTCCCCTAACAGATGCTTTGAACCTGAGATGACACCTGGCTGGAGAGCTGCTTCTGGGAAGCTTCTGAGATGATTTTGAAGTAACTGCTACAGTCCATTGCTCCATAACCTCAATAGCCATATAATGCTAAAGCTTCTGCTGTAGCCACCTTTAAAGAGGGATCTCCAAGGGGTTTGCTGCTGCAAAGACGGCAAAAATAATCCCTTTTAATGTGGGATGGAAAACCTGTTTACAGGAGCCAGGACATCTGTTTGAGGGGAACACTTGAGGACCAGCCAGGGGCCCCAGACCACTTCAAAATCATGGGCCACTCGTGCTGTTGCTGCGGGAATAAAAGAAGGTGTCCATTTGAAGCATGAAATAAGACTCCACAACTCAAGGAGAGTTATAAAACGGGTATGTTTATTACAGGCCCTGGTGCAAGGGGGATCGCTCCTCCAAACTTGCACACAAGGGGTTAAGAGAGCAGATATTTATTACACACAAACATGCATATTCATTAGGTTCCTGAGAGAGCAACAGGGCTATTACAATTAGTTTAGGAACTCATTATCATAAGTCTCCTCCTCTTGGCATCTGCACACTGCTCTCCAGTGATTGTGGGCAGGGGTCCTGAGGATGAAGTAAGCAGTCTTACTCATGTGGGCAGGGGTCTTCCAGATGAAGTAAGCAGTCTTCCTCTCAGTGTACTTTTCACCTTTGACACAGTTGGACACCCCAGTAATCACACAACTAGCTGAAACCAGCCATATCTGTAATTTTTCTGACAGCTGGCAAAGATTTGTGTGACCTTCTTGCAAAATTTATTGCAGGATGGGCAGACAAGGAGTATCTCAAGCTAGCAGATGTTTGGGAGGCACTGTCTCTAAACTAACTGATAAGTAGAAGGATGGTGTAAAATAATTCATTCATGTTTAGTGGGGCCACTAAATCCTGTTATCTCACCACAGATTTACAACACAAACACTGTTCTTTATCTTTGATCTAAGTTAAGCTAAAGGTACTTTAGAAGGATGGTGTGAAATAATTTACTCATGTTTAGTGGGGCCAGTAAATTACACAGACTTAAACACAAACATTTTTCTTTATCTTTGACCTAAGTTATGCTAAAAGTACTTTAACCCTACTTTTTCCAGGCACTAGCCTTTTTCATGTCATGCCCCACCCCCCCACCCCCCCTTTCTTTTACATTTACAAATTCTTTTGCGATGTGACTCCATTTTGCTCAAGAATTCTGGACATTTTCAACTTGTCTAATCTTGTGTCTTTAGTGAGCTTTGTTTCTGTTATTGCGAACTCATACAGTTATATCCACATAGCAACACCTATGATTTGCGAAAGCCAAAACATTTATGTGTAAACATGAATTAATTATTTCACACCATCCTTCTACTTATCAGTTAGTTTAGAGACAGAGCCTCCCAAACATCTGCTAGCTTGGGATACTCCTTGTCTGCCCATCCTGCAATAAATTTTGCAGGAAGGTCACACTGTTTTAAATCTTTGCTAGTTATCAGAAGAATTACAGATATGGCTGGTTTCAGCTAGTTGTGTGATTACTGGGGTGTCCAACTGTGTCAAAGGTGAAAAGTACACTGAGAGGAAGACTGCTTACTTCATCCTCAGGACCCCTGCCCACAATCACCAGAGAGCAGTGTGCAGATGCCAAGAGAAGGAGACTTGTGATAATAAGTTCCTGGAGCTAGTTATAATATTCCCCGCCTATACACAGGAATTATGAATATGTATGTGACTAATGCAATAGTGAAAGTATATAAACCTGTAACAAATACTAATCACTTGCGCCTCTGGCACCCAGCACTGTTGCTTTTGCTTTATTGACTTTGTCCCTCAATAAAACCTTGTTATATCGTTTAGAGGAGTGAGTTCGTATTTTGCAAATGGGGGCTCATCCGGGATAAAACCTGCTTTGCTTCTGTATGCCTAGGGGAATCTGAGTGAAAGGTGCACACTGCTGATTTCAGCAGTTTGCTCAGTTTCTTCTGGTCTCATCGGCGCTTGCAGTTTATATCCTGGGCAAAGAAGGGGACTCATAAATCAAAAGCAGGGAAGGGCTCCCAGGAAAACCACAGTGGCCTGTAATTCATACGCACGATGACCCGGACAAGAAAACAGACTGTAAGTATTGCTCGGTTAGGCAGAAATATGGGGGTGATCAGTGTGTGAATGAGACATGGACCGGCTAACATGGATCTGTGAAGACACAGACTGGGTAGCCGGGATCTGTGAAGCGAGTGAGGAGTCTTTCTAACTGCGGTTCCAATCTCCTGCGAGGGAATTGGCCAATGAAGAGACAAAGTGAATGAGTAACTGAAGAAAGACCAAAGGATCCCCCAAGGTATAATTATGGGACAAGGGGCAGGTAAGCCAAGTCCCGGGAAAGAAAGGGAGCAAGGAAATGCCAGCCGAAATACCCCTGGACAGTCCACTGGAGGTTATGTTAGCGAACAGGGAATATGGTCCAGGTAGTAGTTACAAGACTAGGGGTGTCAGGGGCTCTAGCTCCTGGGGAATATCAGGTAAAGGGGATACCTATAAGTCATAAGGAGACGTCCTACGCGAGGTAAAGAGCGTGGATGCTCGCCCCAAGGGTTGGTTTGCTACAAGAGTAATGGCTTTATGAAAATTTGTCACGTAAACAATGGCTTGAGATTTATGTGTTAACAATTATTGGCTTAGATGACATTCTGTGTGAAGTGGATGATTGAGAGACAGTGTGAATGAACTTTTGTGTGAGATGTAGCATAGCTACTAAACAAGTATGGAGTCTTGATCCATAGTTCTGTGTTCTCCGTGAGGAGATCAGCCAGAGATGGACAAAGCGTATATGTCCTTTGAAACTGAACCTATTGTTGAGTTTTGGTGTCTTAGAATCATAGAATTCTTAGGGTTGGAAAGAACCTTAAGATCATCTACTTCCAACACCCCTGCCATGGGCAGGGACACCTCACACTAAACCATATCACCCAAGGCTTCATCCAACCTGGCCTTGAACACTGCCAGGGATGGAGCATTCACAACCTCCCTGGGCAACCCATTCCAGTACCTCACCACCCTAACAGGAAAGAATTTCTTCCTTATACTCAATCTAAACCTCTGCTGTTTAAAGTTCAACACATTATCCATTGTCCTGTCACTGCAGTCCCTAATGAATTGTCCCTAACCAGCATCCCTGTAGGCCCTCTTCAGATACTAGAAGGCTTCTATGAGGTCTCCATGCAGCCTTCTCTTCTCCAGCCTGAACAGCCCCAACTTTCTCATCCTGTCTTCATACGGGAGGTGCTCCAGTCCCCTGATCATCCTTGTGGCCCTCCTCTGGACTTGTTCTAACAGTTCCATGTCCTTTTTATGTTTAGGGCACCAGAACTGCATGCAATACTCCAACTGGGGTCTCAGAAGAGCAGAGTAGAGGGGCAGGATCACCTCCTTGGACCTGCTGGTTACGCTCCTCTTGATGCAGCCCAGGATATGGTTGGCTTTCTGGGCTAGTGACGAAGATTGTTGGAAGAAGTAAACGACCCTCAGAGACCACCACCACAATTCTGTACGCATGCGGGGAGCTTTCTGGAAAGTGATGTAATCCATACGTAGCCTCATGAATATGTATGTATGCCCAGGGACTATATAAGGATGGCTTGTGTAGCAATAGGGGGACACACGTTAGGAGGAGTTATCCCCCGTGTCTCCCGGCGCCGCAATAAAGAATACCTGCTTGTCAGCTTGAAAACTTTGTTGGCAAGTTTGTTCCTGGAGTTTTCTCTGAATCAATTTGGAGAAGCACCACTTCTCCATGGCCTCCTGCACCCGACAGCTGCTTCTTCCTGATAGTTTTCTGTGGTGGCCTAACCCTGCCACCTTGCCCTCCTGCCTCTTCTCCAAGGACTGGCAACTCCACTTGGTACCCATCATCACTGTTATAATGATCCATGGATTTGCTGAATCTCAGATCATCACTGTGTTTGCCATGATTAAGTTTTAGGAGATGGCTTTTAGGCTTGAGTGTTCCTGGACTTGGAGGATTATTTGATCCAGGGCTTCAGTATGGACAATTCTGTGCCTGGAGGTGGCCAAGCAGGTGGAAGATGCATGTGGATCTTCACCGTGCTCCCGGGTGGGATTTTCCCCTGGATCTGGGGCCATCACTAAACCTGGCTCCTGAAACTATACTTGGCTAACGAGGAGATACTTCTTTTGTAAGAGTTCTCTACGTCAGGAAGCTGCATCACTACTGTACCAGCTTTTGTAGGGTTCTCTGTAGATTATTCTGTAAAGCGTGAGTTCATGCGATGAAGATAGGTCAGCACAAAACTGGTGAGAACTTCACCCCTGAGGATTTGTTTATGCTTTGCTGAGATATGGGTTAATTTACAGTGGGAAGGTCAAGGCAGCAACACAGCTATCCCAGACTGACCCCTCCCTGCATGCAGGTTCCAGTAAAATCAATAGGAATAATTTTTAATATATATATATATTTAACAAGCCCTTGCTGTTGTGCCACAGCTTGAGCAGGATACCGAGCTCACCAGGTTCCATTAACCACCAAGCAGTGGCTGTGCTTCCACGGCCTTTATATGAGCAGATGTGCAGTTGGTGTTCAGGAATTTGGCTGCCAAGCTGAAGGTTTTTAATTTACTATCACCTTAGTTATAGTTTGTCATTTCTGTTCTCTGGCAGTGAATGAAAGTTTTATTTCCATTACCTAGTCTGCTTGCTGTAATTTCCAGGTTCTATTTTTCAGTTAGTTGGTTCCATGCAATAGTGCCTTATTTTCCAAGTTATCACTAACTTATGTGTCCTATAAGACATGGTTATCAGAACTGCTTCCTTATTTACTTTCATTTGTAATTCACAAAAAATCTGGTTGTGTTTGTTGTACATTAGAAACACAGAGAGCTTATAACTTAATCCAAAACCAGAAAATACTTAACCCATACAGTTGGTCCCAGCTCCACCAAATCATAGAATCATAGAATAGTTAGGATAGGAAAGGACCTCAAGATCATCTAGTTCCAAACCCCCTGCCATGGGCAAGGACACCCCACACTAAACCATATCACCCAAGGCTTCATCCAACCTAGTCTTGAACACCGCCAGGGATGGAGCAAACACTACCTCCCTGGGCAACCCATTCCAGTATCTCACCACCCTAACAGGAAAGAATTTCTTCCTTATATGCAGTCTAAATCCCTGCTGTTTAAGTTTCAACCCGTTACCCCTTGACCTATCACTACAGCACCTAAAGAATAGTCACTCCCCAGCATCCCTGTAGGCCCCCTTCTGATACTGGAAGGCTTCTATGAGGTCTCCATGCAGCCTTCTCTTCTCCAGGCTGAACAGCCTCAACTTTCTCAGCCTGTCTTCATATGGGAGGTGCTCCAGTCCCCTGATCATCCTCGTGGCCCTCCTCTGGACTTGTTCTAACAGTACCATGTCCATTTTATGTTGAGGACACCAGAACTACACACAATACTCCAAATGAGGTCTCACGAGAGCAGAGTAGAGGGGCAGGATCACCGCCTTCGACCTGCTGGTCACGCTCCTCTTGATGCAGACAAGGATACGGTTGGCTTTCTGGGCTGTGAGTGCACACTGCTGGCTCATGTTCATTATCTCATTGACTAACACCCCCAAGTCCTTCACCACAGGGCTGCACTGAATTTCCTTTTTTTCCAACCTGTAGCTGTGCCTGGGATTGCTCCGACCCAGGTGTAGGACCTTGCACTTGGCATGGTTAAACTTCATGAAGTTGGCATCAGCCCACCTCACAAGCGTGTCAAGGTCCCTCTGAATGGCATTCCTTCCCTCCAGAGTATCAACAGAACCACACAGCTTGGTGTCATCGGCAAATGTGCAGAGGGTGCACTCAATCCCACTGTCCATGTCAGTGACAAAGATATTAAACAAGACTGGTCCCAACACCGATCCCTGAGGGACATCACTCGTTACCGATCTCCAGACGGACATTGAACCGTTGGCCACAACTCTTTGAGTGCGACCATCCAGCCAGTTCTTTATCCACCGAGTGGTCCACCTATCAAATTGATGACACTCCAATCTAGAGACAAGGATGTCATGTGGGACAGTGTCGAACGCTTTGCACAAGTCCATGTAGATGACATCAACTGCTCCACCCCTGTCCATCACTTTTGTAGCCCCATCATAGAAGGCCATCAAATTGGTCAGACAGGTAGCCCCCTAGTAAAGCCATGCTGGGTGTAACCAAGCACCTTGTTGTTTTTCATGTGCCCTAGCATTCGTTCCAGGAGAATCTGCTCCCAGATTTTGCTAGGCACAGAGGTGAGATTGATTGGTCTGTAATTCCCCGGGTAATCCATTTTCCCCTTCTTGAAAATGGGGGTTATATTTCCCTTTTTCCAGTAATCAGGAACTTCGCCTGTCTGCCATGATTTTTCAAATATGATGGCCAGTGGCTTTGCAACTTCACTCGCCAGCTCCTTCAGGACTCGCGGATGGATTTCATCAGGGCCCATGGACTTGTGTACATTCAGGTTCTTAAGATGGTCTCGAACCATATCCTCATGTACAGTGGGCCCAAGGTCTAGTTTTTCACAGTCCCTGCGTCCGCCTTCCAAGACTTGGGTGCTGCGGTTCAGAGCCTTTGCCAGTGAAGAACATGGCAAAGAAGCCATTCAGACCCTCAGCCTTCTCCAAGTCCTGTGTAGCCAGTTCTCCCGAAAGTTTCCGAAGGGGGCCTACATCGTCCTTTGCCTGTTTTTTAGCCGCTACATACCCATAAAATCCCTTCCTATTATCTTTAACATCCCTTGCCAAGTTTAGCTCCAATTGGGCCTTAGCTTTCCTAACTTGGTCCCTAACTACCCTGACAACATCCCTGTATTCATCCCAGGCCACCTGTCCTTGCTTCCACCTTTTATAAGCCTCTTTTTTCATGTGAATTTTTCTCAGCAGCTCCTTATCCATCCAAGGAGGTCTCCTGGCCCTCCTGCTGCACTTCCTTCTAGTCGGGATGCAACACTCCTGAGCTTGTAGCAGGTGATCCTTGAATATTAATTAACCAAGAGTCTTGGGCCCCCTTGCCCTCTAGGGCTATATCCCATGGAACCTTGCTAAGCAGGTTCCTGAAGAGTCCAAAGTCTGCTCTCTTGAAGTCCAGGACAGTGAGCTTACTGCATGCTCTTCTCACTGTCTTGAGAACCTCAAATTCGACCATCTCGTGATCACTGCATGCAAGACATCCCTGAAGATTCACATTTCCAATGAGACCTTCCCTGTTGGTGAGCATGAGGTCAAGCACGGCACCTCTCCTCGTTGGCTCCTTTATTGCTTGCAGATGGAAGCTGTCTTCCACACAATCGAGAAACCTCCTGGATTGCTTGTGCTGGGCCGTACCGTAGCACAAACAGATGTCAGGGTGGTTGAAGTCCCCCATGAGAAAATGGGCCTGTGAGTGTGAGGCTTTTCCTATTTGTCTGTAAAGTTCTTCATCCACAGGTTCCTCTTGATCAGGCAGTCTGTAACAAGGCCCCACAGTAATGTCTCCCATTGCTGTTCTCTCCTTTACCCTGACCCACAAACTTTCTTTTAACTGATCCGTTGTCCCCAGACAGAGTTCCATACTCTTCAGCCTATCCCTAACATAAAGGGCAACTCCCCCTCACCTCCTGCCAGGCCTGTCTTTTCTAAAAAGTCTATAACCTTCCATTCCAACATTCCAGTCAAAGGAGCCATCCCACCATGTTTCTGTGATGCTTATTATATCATAGCCCTGTAGATGTGCCCACATCTCTAATTCCTCTTGTTTATTCCCCATGCTACGAGCATTTGTATAGAGGCATCTGATCCGAGCTCCAAATGAAGCCAGCTCAGTGGCTGGAGCGGCTAGAATATTACTACATTGCTCAGAGTATTTATTATAGGCGCAGGGAACTGACTGAGTGTGTTGGGATGGAATGATGCTCCCCTTCCGCAACACAACTAGTTTAAAGCATCCTTGACAAGTCTGGCAAGCCTCCCAGCAAAGTCACTCTTCCCTTTCTTTATCAGAGCAGCTCCACCAGACCCCAGTATGCCTGGCCTACAAATGTGGGCCCCATTTCCAAGACACCCAAACCCTTGACTATGACACTATCCTTTTAACCATTTATTAACCTGTCCAATCCTCCTTGCCTTTGGAAGGTCCTCCCCTGTGTCTTGGAGAATTGTCGAAAAGACTATCTGAGTTCTAGAACCCCTGACCACCTCTCCCAGAGCTCTGTAGTCCTTTATACTCCTCAGGCTACTACTATCTATATCCCTAGTACCCATATGGATCACTAGAAGCGGGTAATAGTCCGTGGGACTTACTAGAGCAGGCAGCCTCTCCGCAACATCCCTGATCCGTGCCCCAGGTAGGGAACACACCTCCCTTGTGACCGGGTCAGGCCGACAGATGAGCTCTTCTGTCCCTTTCAAGGCAGAGTTCCCTACTACTACAACCCGTTGCTTTTTCCTGGCGGCACCAGTAGAGATCTTCTGTACCAGTGCACCAGCCGACTGTTTCTGATGCAAGTACATTTCCTCATTAGCTCCCTGCAGGACAGCAAAGCAGTTCTGGGTGGGTACAGCAGATTTAGGAGGAAGCCCCTTGCTTTTAATTGCTCTCTTCCTCCTTTGGTTGTTTTTTTTTTACTAATTCCCAGCTTCCCTGATCAAGAGCCTCCTTCTTACCTGCATGAGTTAGAGGGGAAGCTTGAGACCGCTATGCTGTTTGGCCCTGTAACAAGCAGTCCTTCTGCTACTCAACTTCCGTGACATCTTGCACCTTACTGACAGCATCCCGTAGCTCAGCCACCTGCTGGAGGAGGACCTCCATCAGGGAGCAGCGAGTGCAGCCCTGCCCATTCTGCACTTTTCCCTCACAAGACCAGTGCAGACAGTCTCTACACTCCAAATTCTGAACCGCAGCCTCCCCTCTTACCGGCTCTGTCTGGGTGCCTACGCTGGCCACCACTGGGGCAGCTAAGGCAGAGCTCCCAGCCCGGACCCTGGTCGTATGGCGAGTGCTCACCATCCCGCTTGCCTGACCGCGCAAACTGCCTCGACCCGCTCTGTTCGCCGTGCTTCCTGGGTAGATTTTTAACCACTCACAGTTGATTCCACTCCTCCTGTCTCTGCCCCCGGTGAGTCACCTCCTCGTGGTAGCTGAGCTCTTGGGCAAGTCATGTCGAGGGCTTGAGGCTTCTTCCTCAGTGGTTCTTGTCGCTCTGTGGTGAGACTCCTGGACACTGATCTTTCCCCGCCTCCGTTCCGGTGTTACAGGTGTCTTCCCTCAAGCTACTCTCCTCAGCAAGTGACTGAGAATGGCCGCTGATGACCGGTTTGAATCTTCCACCGAGCCTCCTGTCTCCGCCCCTGGTGAGTCATCTCCTCGCGGTAGCTGAGCTCTTGGGCAAGTCCTATCGAGAACTTGAGGCTCCCTCCTCAGTGGCTCTTGTCGCTCTGTGGTGAGGCTCTTGGACGCTGGTCTCCCCCGGCTCCACTCTGGTGTTACAGGCGTCCTCTCTCAAGCTACTCCCCTCAGCAAGAGGGGATCAGTTATCCTTGAGACTCTTTGTTAATGTCTGAGTAAAGAAGTGGCTCAACTTGACTCCCCCTACAAATCCTGGTTGAATTAACTTCCTTTTGCATTTGCCTTTAATGTGTTTCCATTTCCCCCTTGATCATTAACATTTTTCTTTACTGATTTTTTTTTCTATTGTGTGCTTTCTAACTTTTCTTTCTGTTTTTAATCTGCAAATAGTGAGTTTTTGAGAAATGCATAATCCATGAGAAATCCAGATAATTTCATACAGGAAATCTCTTCAATCCCACAAAAGGATCTTCAGAGGAGCTGAGTAATTGTTTAAAAGTTATTCCAAACAGTTTAACTCATAAAAGGGTATATGTTTTCACTGATGGACTTTCAAAATGAGAAAACACCATTATTTCTACCAGGAAGTAATAATCAGCAATGAACTTTAAATAGAACCAAAAGACCTGTGGATAACATTTTTCAACAAGGCTGTCCTGGAGGTGGCTTCATTCCATGGGTGATTTAAGGGCATGAGATTTGCTGGAAGCACATTGAATTTGTATGCCAAGGCCTACTTTACTTTTGGAAATGGGATTTGGGTTCCTCTTTTGGTGGACACCTTTCAGATGTACGAAAAAGAGAGGCCCTAAGGAAGAAAGTCAGTAACTGGTCTCCCAAATGGGGTTGAGTAAAAACCTCAGACACATGCTTTTAAGGATTCATCACATTTTATAAATAATGTATTTTTTATAAATCATGTTAAAATGCAACTGTGAGGAAAGTGATTGCAGCTACAGATGAGTCTAGGAGCCAGCCTGTCTCCCTCTCAGTTTAATTTGGAGGTTGCCCACAGGTGAAAGCAATTTCATGTCCACTTAAAGATGGGGGAAAGAATTGCTCTTGTAAGGTCTTGGTGAATTGGATTGGTCACATGTTGGGTAGGAGGACTATATGTGACTGGTTTTAAGTACACATGCTTAATGTCTCAATGAGGTGTGGTTTTGGATAAAATGTGGTTGCAGCATTAAGGTTGCCTAAGATGGGTGAGAGATATGCTTTTGCTGTATTGGAGTCTTGTGATGGCTCTGGGGGTACCCTAGGAGAGGTAGTGCTTGCCAGGGTATTTTCTGGGCAGTGGGAGAGAGGAGGGACAAGGGGGCTGTAAAGGTGGGAGATGATTTCCCAGGGTTTCAGTATAGCTTAGTAGCAGAGGTTGGTGTTATCTCCCTTCTTGTTCATGATATGTAGTAGCGTGTAACTATAATGGTGTAGTACCTTGGGGGAGATGCAGGAACTAAATTTAATTTGAATTCTTTAGAAGTAGTGGGGAAATTTCCAGGAATTAATTCATTTCTATATCATGGGATAGTTCTGTGAGCAATGAAATGATATACTTTGTTGGGGAATAGTAATGACTGCTCATTGGAATCACTGGAGAGGGTTTTAGACACCTGATAATATAGGTGGTGTTTTGTTTGGTGGGGTTTGTTTGGGATTTTTTTTTTGTTTTTATTATTTTGTCTGGATTTTAATTTCATTACTTCAGTCATTAATTCACTGTGCTTAGGAAAAATTTATTTTCTTAGTTTGTGCTGGATTTTGTGTGCATATATACATATAAAAACATTATTCTCAATCCATTATACATCTATGAATTCTTCATGATTTGTAAATGGGTAGCAAGGTGAAGAATACTAAAATGTAACAAAGATGGAATGGGTATATGTGATCCTTATTATCTTCAAGAAAGAGTTGCCTGGTGTCGTGCTTTAAACCACTCCGCATAGCTTGTGCACTCACTCCCCCCCCTTGCTCCCCCGACTCCCGGAGAGTTAGGAAGGAGAATCCAAAGAATGTAGCCCCCACAGGTTGAGATAAGAACAGTTTAATAGCTAAGGTATAACACAAATCACTACTGCTGCTACTACTACTACGAATAATAATGATAAAGCAAATAACAAGTAAAGAGAATACAACACCTCACCAGCCACCAACCCGTAACTTACCCCACCCTGCCCAACCGAGCACTGAGCGATACCTCCTCCATCCCCCCAGAGCTCCAGCCCTTCCTGGGTTTCTCCTGGTTACATCCTGGGTATGACGTGCTATGGTATGGAATACCTCTTTGGCTAGCCTGGGTCAGGTGTCCTGTCTCTCCTTCCTCCCAGATTCCCCTCCTCCCTGGCAGAGCATGAGGCTCAGAAAAGGCCTTGGACAAACCAAACATTTGAGCAGTAACTCAAAACATACTTGCTATTAGCAACTGTTCTCAGCCCGAAAGTCAAAACACAACAATGCACCAGCTACCAAGAGGGAGAAAAAATGACTGCTACTGCTGAACCCAGAACACCTGGTATTTTAATACCTACCAGGGAAGTGCTATAGCTACCATGGGTACTTTGTGTATTTTTTTTTGGTCTTCTCATCTCTTTAAAATATGTACAGTTTTAGGTGGATGAATTTAGCACCAAAGATCTGTAGTGGTGGAGAAGACATTTGTATGTATTTTACTGGCTGTTGTTGAGAGTGAAAGTTGCATCAGTTGTGCCAGCTACTGATGCAGTGAGTGACAGGTCTACCCAGGTGCTTTGCTTCTCCCATTTCAACTGCACATAACAGCATAGGCTCCCAAAAGGCCAAACCCTAAACGATGGATAAAGGCTTGTTCCTCTGCTGGGTTTGTTCCTCATACATCACCTTCCCATGCCTCTGGTTATGCAGAGCTACAAAAAGCCTGAGTAGGTTTGCAGTGGGCAGTCATAGCACTGGAATAGCCTTGCTGTGAGGTGCCTCGGTCAGCTCACTTGTGCTTCTCATTGCTTTCTGCATAATTTACTGTGCAAAATTACTTAATAAAAATATTGCCCCCTAGATGGTTTTACCCATAGTGTCGTGTTGACCCTAAATATTTACTCATTCTCTTTCCATCGCTTGTAGACTGGTGTGTGTGTGTGTGTGTGCACATGCATGCACACCTTCCTGGAAAAAGGGTCACAAACAAAACCAACCAAACAAAAAACCCCCAACAAAAACAAACAAACCAGCCCCCCAAAACCAACTGCTTCCATCTGTTATGCAGTTTGGAAGGGCACATAACAGTGGAAGAGGCACAGAGCATGGAAAATAAGAGTGCTGAGCTCTTTCATAGGCTCCACCTTCCATGCTCACAGAAGTGCCTCTGTGTGAAGTTCTTGTTTCTTGAGGATTTATCTCTATTTGAACTTTTTTTATAATGTGTACATATATGCTAAAATGGATTCACAAAAAGGGAATGAGGGAATTTTGACAAGGATTTCCCTGAACAACTGAGTGAGATTTGTAGCACATGTCCAGCTGCATCTTTACAGACTAGTTGAGAATGTGTTGAATGTGAAGATGTAGTCCTGCATTTCAGTTAGAACATGTTGCTTTGTGACAAAAGGGTGGATTTCCAAATGGAAGTCTAGAAGATGTTTCTGGCTGTAATATGGGGCTGTCCTGGGTTCAGCAGTAGCAGTCATTTTTCTCATTCTTAGTAGCTGGTGCAGTGCTATGTTTTTGACTTTAGCCTCGGAACAAAGTTGATAACACACTGGTATTCTTGCTAAGTAATGTTCACTCCAGTCAAGGACTTTTCAGTCTCATGCTCTGCCAGGGAAGAGGGGAAGCTGGGAGGAAGCAGAGACAGGACACCTGATATAAACTAGCCAAAGGGTTGTTCCATACCACAGCACTTCATGTCCAGTATATAAACTGAGGGGAGTTATCGGGAAGGCACAGATAGGGTCAGGCTGGGTATTGGTTAGCAGGTGGTAAGCGGTTGTATTCTCTCCCCTTGTTATTTCCCTTATCATTATTGTTCTTGGTGGTAGTAGTAGTAGTTTTGTATTATACCTTAGTTACTGGACTGTTTTTATCTCAACCTGTGGGATTTACATTCTTTTAGTTCTCCTTCCCATTTCTTTGGGGACAGAGGGAAGAAGAAGGGGGGGAGTGAGAGAGCAGCTGCATGGTTCTGAGTTACTAGCTGGGTGTAAACCACAACAAGGGTGTTTTTGAGGGCTCTTTCACCAGTTTAGTAAAACCACCCCCAAACCTGAATGTTTTCATCCTGAGGTTGCTCAGCAATATTAAGGAGCCTTGTGTTTCTTAGTAAAGCTGCCTTCCTCCAGGCTGTGACAAAGTTAGCTCCTTTAGTCAGACTTCAAGGTTTAAGCTAGAGTTTTTAAACAAAACAAAACAAACAAAAAAAACCCCAAAACCAACCCAAAACAAACAAAGATGTAAGTATGTGAGAGGCCTGATTGACCTGAGAATTACGGAGGAGCACCAGGGTGCATGTCCTGGTGTTTTGAGTTAAAGATGTTTTGCCCTCTAAGTCACAAAACAGTACTAGAGAACCAGGACCAGGGTTTGACCTTACAAAAACTGTAAGACAAGTCCCCGTGCATCTCATGGGAAGCTTTACTTTGATAAAGACTTTTGACTTGTTGTTTAACAGTTTAGACAGTCAACCCAAACTGAGTCTGTAGTCTTGTGCATTACAGAGCCGCTTCCAAATGAATGAACCTCTCCTCTGGGGTCAGGAGGGACCAACAGAGACAAACTAAGCCATGAACTGACATTGCTGTGTTTCCCCCATGAGAGAGATGATGTGTGTGCAGGAAGAAGCACTGGGAGAAAGAAGCCCTGAACAGTGTGGAACTCTGAAAGGTGAGTAAAGCTTGTGAGTGACTGCCCCACATACCTCTGGGTTTCCAGAGAAGCTTGTCTACAACTGAGGTATGTTCTTACTGTGACACTTAACTGTGAACAGCACAATGTGGAGGTAAAGCTGTGCTGGAGTTATGTGCTGCAGAGTTATGAGCTGTCTTGGGTTCAGCGGTAGCAGTCATTTTTTTTCTCCTTCTTGGTAGCTGGTGCAGCGCTGTGCTTTTGACTTTCGGCCTGAGAACGGTGCTGATAGCAGCAATATTTTTAGTTACTTCTCAAATGTTTACTCTGGCCAAAGACTTTCTGAGCCTCATGCTCTGCCAGGGAGGAGGGAAGCCAGGAGGAAGCACAGGACACCTGACCCAAACTAGCCAAAGAGGTATTCCATACGATAGCACGTCATGCCCAGGACGTAACTGGGAGTTACCTGGAAGGGCTAGTGGTCTGTGGGATTGGAAAAAGGTATCAGTTGGTGCTCGGTCGGACGGGGTGGGGTGAGTTATCAGTCGGCAGGTGGTGAGGTGTCGTATTCTCTTCACTTGTTATTTGCTTTATCATTATTATTTGTAGTAGTAGTAGCAGTAATGATTTGTGTTATACCTTAGTTACTAAACTGTTCTTATCTCAACCGGTGGGAGCTACATTCTTTTGATTCTCCTCCCCAACTTTCTGGGAGCTGGGGGAGGAAGGGGGGGAACAAGTGAATGAGCTGTGTGGCTGGATTTAAACCAAGACATGAGCCTAGGTCTTTCTGTTTTGGGACAGAATGTATGGGTCTGAAAAATCATGGAAAAGACCTGGGCAAAATTTTCTTTTGGAAAAAGTAGCTGAAGTTGTGCTCTTGGTCTGAGAGCCAGGAAGTGAATTAGACCATTTTTCTCTTGCTTTTGGTTGAAGGGCTGAGGTGGTTTTTTTTTTGTTTGTTTGGGGGTTTTTTTGTGTTTTTTTTTTGTTTTTTTTTGTTTGTTTGTTTGTTTTCTTGTTCTTTAGGAGCTCTGCAACCTCTGATCTCCTGGAAAGTTGAACCAGAGGGGCTGACTGCTAAATGCTTATGAAAAAACACATTACATCATAGAAACTTTGGAAAGGACCATAAGATCATCTAGTTCCAACCCCCCTGCCATGAGCAGTGACACCTCACGCTAAACCATGTCACCCAAGTCTCTGTCCAAACTGGCCTTGAACACTGCCAGGGATGGAGCATTCACAACATCCCTGGGCAACCCATTCCAGTACCTCACCACCCTAACAGGAAAGAACTTCTTTCTTATACCAAACTTAAACTTCCCCTGATTAAGTTTTAACCTGTTACCCCTTGTCCTATCACTATAGTCCGTAAAGAAGAGTCCCTCCCCAGCATCCTTATAAGCCCCCTTCAGATACTGGAAGGCTTCTATGAGGTCTCCATGCAGCCTTCTCTTCTCCAAGCTGAACAGCCCCAACTTTCTCAGCCTGTCTTCATATGGCAGGTGTTACAGCCCCCTAATCATCCTCATTGCCCTCCTCTGGATTTGTTCTAACAGTTCCATGTCCTTTTTATTTTGAGGACACCAGAACTGCACACAATACTCCAAGTGGGGTCTCACAAGAGCAGAGCAGAGGGGCAGGATCACCTCCTTCGACCTGATGGTCATGCTTCTTTTGATGCAGCCCAGAATATGCTTGGCTTTCTGGGCTGTAAGCGCACACTGCTGGCTCATGTTCATTTTCTCATCAACCAGCACCCCCAAGTCCTTCTCCGCAGGGCTGCTCTGAATCTCTTCTCTGACCAACCTGTAGCTGTGCCTGGGATTGCTCCGACCCAGGTGTAGGACCTTGCACTTGGCATGGTTAAACTTCATGAGGTTGGCATCAGCCCACCTCACAAGCGTGTCAAGGTCCCTCTGGATGGCATCCTTTCCTTCCAGCGTATCAACCGAACCACACAGCTTGGTGTCATTGGCAAATTTGCTGAGGGCGCACTCAATCCCACTCTCCATGTCACTGACAAAGATATTAAACAAGACTGGTCCCAACACCGATCCCTGATTGACACCCCTCTTTATTGGTCTCCAGATGGATATTGAGCTATTGACCACAACTCTTTGTGTGCAGCCATCCAGGCAGTTCTTTATGCACTGAGTGGTCCATCTATCACATTGATGTCTCTCCAATTTAAAGACAAGGATGTCATGCGGGACAGTGTCGGATGCTTTGCACAATCCAGGTAGATGATGTCAACTACTCTGCCGCTGTCCATCAGTTCTGTAGCCCCATCATAGAAGGCCACCAAATTGGTTAGTCAGGATTTCCCCTTAGTGAAGCCATGCTGGCTGTCTCCGAGCACCTTGTTGTTTTTCATGTGCCTTAGCATGCCTTCCAGGAGAATCTGCTCCAAGATTTTGCCAGACACAGAGGTGACACTGACTGGTCTGTAATTCCCTGGGTTATCTTTTCCCCCTTCTTGAAAATGGAGGTTATATTTCCCTTTTTCCAGTCATCAAACTATTCTTTCAGGTTGTTAGTGCTGTCCAACCTAAGCTCCTGTCTTGTCTTCTGTAGACTCCTATGAACTGTCATGTAAAAAGCAAAATGGAAATGTCTGCTCCATGGTTTTATCCCCCAGTTTATTCATTGCCTTGTTTCCCTGTCTAAACTGTCATAATGTAGTGGTCCAGGAGTTATGGTATTTAATGTCTTGCAAACATAGGCAAGAAAACCTACAGGTAAATGAGTTACTGTGTAAGGTTGACTTTTCTCTAGTGATGTAAAGCACCTTGTGCACTTGTGACCTATGATTAATTTCAGCAGAGGCTATGGTGCTAAAAGTGAGATCATGCAGCTTCCAGTGGAGTTGCGGTTAGAGCTGTTTGAGTTGCAGTAGGGAAGACTGGACTTTGATGTTTAGGTAGGATGCGAAGTTATTTGACTTACTCGTAGTCTTGCAGATTAAATTATCATATGGAAGTAAGAGAAAATGGCAAACAACATAAATATAAGTGAGATGCTTGTCTGTAGCTGTAATCATAAGTGTCAGTCAGACAATCAAGTCACTTCTGCAGATTGCTAAAATACTTTCTGAATTGGATACAGCTGGGGAACTGTCTGATAGGAAGATGAATATTGGCCCATCCTGTAGTGCTTGTAGTCAAATGTACGGAGAATGTCCCCTTTCTCCCCACAACTTTTGAAGTGTCAAATACTTGTAATTCTCTGAATGTGCCAGACCTGAAGGTATGTAAACCTGGAGAACTGATGCATTCATTAAATTCCAGTGAAAATCTGAAGGGTCAAACCCTGAAAGGAGCACATTGATATAGCCTGGTTGACTGCCTGGATGGATGAAGCACTTGTCTGCTAGGAAACCAGGCCACAGAAGTCCTGTTTCTCTTACATGAATGGGCCATTGGCATCTGGGCTGCTGAGTTTGGATGCGATTCTCTGTGAAGTGTAATCCTTACCATTCACTCCTACAATGTGTTTTCTTTCCTTGTGACCACCACACAATGTTTATTTGATTGTGCTGAGAACTCACATCTTATCTTTTGAAAGAGAGAACAGATGAAGGGGGGATTAGAGCAGGGAGGGAGAGTGGTTTTGTGGATAAATATCTTATTTGCATCTGCACAGTTAGTCACAGCTCATGTGAAAGCAGCCTTTAAAATGTGAGTCTGAAATTGTTTAATTTTTCCTGGAGGTGTAGTTTCGGCTCTTTTCCTCTCAGAAAGATACTAAAGTAGCTCCACAGTGGGAGTTTTACTGAGTGCAGGCAGTGAATCAAACAAGTAGGCTTAACTTCCTAAGGTCTTGCAAGACTGTTAATGGTTAAGTGTGGGAATTCTTAAAGAACCAAGGCCCCATAGTGAGCGATCCCGATACCCTGAACATTGTTACTATAAAGTAAGAAGATTTTTGGCAGGCATAAGCAAGGTCAATTGTCTTGTTATGCCTCTGTAATTTTCCACTGAGAATGTGCAGAGAACGATTTCTGCCAAGGTTGTAGTTTCACACCGTATTTTTAGAGTAAGGTATTTAATCACAATTCTAACAAGTTATAAACATTAGCTTTGTAAACTGTAGTAACCTCTAGACTAACCAATCAAAGCTCAGTATCCAAGGCTGTTACATAAGAAACCTAAGGGTGTAAGGGTATAAAAGGAGCACTGTATCTGAATAAACTTTGGCAATCGCTTGATCACATTGATCGTCTCAGCGTTGTCTGTGACTCCTTCGTCTACAAGTGGTGCCCAAACAGGGACCCTCAGATTGGTAACCTTTGCAGAGGGTTTGAAGTCCGATCAGGAACGAGGGGGCAGGAGCCGTCCGACATCGGCACTGCCCCAGTGCTGCAGAAGTCAGCTAGCTGCAAAACTTGGAATCTTACCCTGATCAGGTGAGCGGCTGGGGAGGAGATGGGGCACTCGCTATCCAAAGAGGAACAGGCGGTAATGAAGCTCCTCCAACATATTCTCTCTAAGAGAGGACTAGACTATGATAGTGCCACCTTACAAAGGCTGTTAAAATGGTCCTGAGACCATGGTCTTCTGCTCACTGTGCAGGCAGCGTTTGAGGTTTCTGAATGGGAACGTATAGGACAGACGCTGTGGGACAAGATCAGTAATGGGAACGTACTTGGAGGCAGAAGCCTCTGAACAGAGCCTATGCTAAAAAGATTGTTGCTCTGGAGGAAGGAGAAGGAGTTAATTGTGGGGGTCGGCAAAGCTTTTAATCTCGAGACTTGGGAAAAAATTACTAAGGAAGAAGCCACTGATTTATGGGTGTTTTCAGTCCTTCTTAAGGTGAAGGGAGCAACCTTTAAGGAGACAGATCTAAAGTTAATGTTGAAATGGTTGAAGACTCATTACCCAGAGATTGATGAGTCTACCGGATTTGAGATCTCTTTGTGGAATGAGGCAGGACTTAAACTGTGGAATGCAGCCACGAAAGGCAATGACACTGTGAAGAAGTTGTTAATCATTTGGAGAACTGTTTTAGAGACATTAAAGTAAAAAAGTGAGATCGTGGAGCCCAGTGCCCCCCCTGCCCTCTTCTCTAACCTCCGCCGGTTGCCACCGCGGCAGGGAAGACTGAGGACGAGGAAGAAGATGATCCTGTCGACCCAGGCCCTATTGACCTCGACAAGGAGCCTGTGCACGTTCATCAGTTTGCTGTTGCTGCTCCTGAGGTTCTGATGCCTGATAATTCCGATGGTGACCTGAATAGTCCTTTTGACCTGGAGCCTATTCATCTGGAAAAGAAGCCTGATTTATATCCCCCAGATCCTCATAATAAATGGGCAGCTGTAAAGGGAGAAGTGAGACAGGTAGGGGATGCATGTATTGTGTGCTTTCCCTGTGGTGTATATGCTGGATCAAGACCCACGGTAGGAAGGTCTCTCCTATGCTCTTATCAGGAGTATCGGGTGGACTGTAGCAGACTGTGGACTTGGGACCCCATATACAACTCCTTTTGATACAGTTTCTCTGTGATACTCATTTACTAGAAGTTGGTAAATATAACTATGTCCATGTTTCTATCAACCCTTGGAAACCTTTATAGCTGTTGCTGGCAACTTTTTCCAACATAGGCTGGCCACCTGTGTCGGAATGAGTGTGCATTTTGGTCAGTATAAAAGCCCAAGCCTCATGCGATGTGAGGAAGGCAGAGCCTCTGTGGGGATGCCCGCTAAGGCTGAGCCTGCCACCTTGCACTGTGATGATGCTTCTCGGAGCTAGTTTCCTGATAGTCTTCACAAGGCCCTAGTGCCACATTCTGTATGTGGGACTGTGTAGTGGGAGTAATGATTGTCTGAATTTTGTGTTTCAAATATTGTAGTTGTGTGGAGTATGCTTGTGGGATCCCATGCGTGTGTGTGTGTGTGTGTTGAGGGCAGACAGTATTCTGCGTATTTTTTGTTGTTGGGTTCATGTAAAAGTTTTTAACGGGTAGCAGTTTAACATTTCGGGCAAGATAGAGTTAATGCAGAAGTGCTGTTGCCAGCAAGTATTTATGGTTGCTGCTGAGAAGGCAGGCATTTGTAGTAGCTGCTGAGCAGACTGATGTTTGTAGCCGTGCAAAGCAGGGTGAGCAACTTCAGAACAAAAAAAAAAAAAAAAAAAGGTTATTTGATAAGAGTTTGGTACCCAGGTTCAGACGAAGCTGCCCTCCAATTCGGCTCCCAGTGCTCCACTGGTGGAACGGCCAGGATGGACACTGCAGCCAAGGAGTGGGAAAAAGGAAAGTATTGGGTCAGTTCGTAACCTGGAGGGAAATCCAAGACTTGGAGGAACAGTTCGGTTGAAATAAGGACTGCTAACTGAAAAAGTGAGAGGGGAAATGCAACCACAAGCTTCATCAGCCATCACCTAAGCAGCATCAGAGTGGCAGAGAAAGAAAAAGAAAAACAAAAAGGTGGTTAATGATGCAGCAAACTCCTTTACTGTTAACACTGTGCAGTTAATTTCTGCAGCTGCTTCACATTCCTTTTGCATCAGAATGCTTCTGCTTTAAGGAATCACTTTAACCTGTCTGTTTCTCAAGAACTTATAACCTGGGAGAGGGGATATATTTGTGTCCTCCTACCTACAGGTCTATGGCAGCTGCCTGCAAAGTTTGTCAAGCCTTGCCATGAGCTGGACAGACAAGTGGAAGAACTTGATGCATCAGCTACAGGAGCAGACCGTGAATACCCCAAGCAGAATGAGATAGAGGAAGAGAAAAACAAATGATTGCAAAACATCACTTGGGGGCAACTGAAAAGTAACAACTTGAATATGTGTGCTTGTAAATTATTGGAGGCTGTGATTTTGTGTATAAAACCGTTGTATTTACTAGCCAGTTGCTAATAATAAACTATACCTTGTATTGTATGGATTTGTCACTTGCAAAAGAGATGTTAAAGAATGCAAATTTGTAGCAGCTGCTAGAAAATGCTAAGGTAAAAGCCAGAAAGATTCTAATATGATGGTAGTGTTATAAAGCAGGTAATGGAACAAATTAAGAGGGTGGGAGAACTCCACTGTAAGAAATTTCTTTGTTTAGTCCCTCGCTGCCATCAGCATCTTCAACATGCTGATGCACTCTGTAATAGTTACTCTGCTAATGTAAATCTATGTGTGCTTTACTGTAGTAGTGACTTGTTACTGGATGAAGCAGGTGAAACTGCATTGACAACAGAGTGTAAGGACTGATGTTGACCAAATGCATGCTGCCACAGTCAAGGGCAAGACTGGGTTGGCCTCTGTGTCTGCCACCAAGAAGAACCTTCAGCTCTGCTGTTGGCTGCAACCCAGCAGGCATGGAGTGGTGGGGACACATGCCATGCCAGACCTTGATGTGAGGGATGGCCTCTGCTGTTATCAGAGAACCATCCAGGAGAAAAAGGGTAGGCCCAGCTGTGTACAGCTATCAACAGGACCATACTGACTGCCAGAAAAATGTATAAAGCTGCAGATCTCAACAGTGTAAAGAAACAGCAATGACAGAAAACTTTGTACTATCTGTTCTATTATGTGTGACCATGGATAACAAGTTGCCACCAATAGTTGTTCATGGGAATGCTTTGGCATCAGGCTGTGTTAGTACTACAGGTGCCCAAGTCCAATATAGAGAATCAAGTACAGCTGTGTGGAAGGGACCAGTGGAATGATAATGACTGGACATGGTTTTTTGGATACTGGATTGTTCTTATCTCAGTCCACGGGATTTACGTTCTTTGATTCTCCTTCCTATCGCTCTAGGAGCAGGGGGGAGTGAGCAAGCGAGCAGCTGTGTTGTTCAGAGTTACCAGCTCAGCTTCAATCATGACATCCCTTGTGACTCTTAGGGATTCTTTGATTCTAACTTTTGTCTTCATTCTCATTCCCATTAATATACAAGTGATGAGGAACAAATTACAGAATCACAGAATCCCAAGGCTTGGAAGGGACCTCAAAAGATCATCTAGTCCAACCCCCACACAAGAGCAGGGTAACCTAGAGTACATCACACAGGAACTTGTCCAGGTGGGCCTTCAATATCTCCAATGTAGGAGACTCCACAACCACCCTGGGCAACCTGTTCCAGGGCTCTGTCACTCTTACAGTAAAGGAGTTCTTCCTGATGTTAACATGGAACCTCCTATGCTCCAGTTTACACCCATTGCCCCTTGTCCTATCACTGGATATCACTGAAAAAAACTAGCTCCATCATCCTGACACCCACCCTTTACATATTTGTAAACACTGATGAGGTCACCCCTCAGTCTCCTCTTCTCCAAGCTAAAGAGACCCAGCTCCCTCAGCCTCTCCTCATAAGGGAGGTGTTCCTTAATCATCTTTGTGGCTCTGCACTGGACTCTTTCAAGCAATTCCCTGTCCTTCTTGAACTGAGGGGCCCAGAACTGGACGCAATAGTCCAGATGCGGCCTCACCAAGGCAGAGTAGAGGGGGAGGAGAACCTCTCTTGCACTACTAACCACACCCTTTCTAATGCACCCAAGGATGCCATTTGCCTTCTTGGCCACAAGGGCACATTGCTGGCTCATGGTCATCCTCCTATCCACCAGGACCCCAAGGTCCCTTTCCCCTTCACTCCTTTCCAGCAGGTCAGCCCCCAACCTGTACTGGTACATGGGGTTGTTCTTCCCCAGATGCAAGACTCTACACTTGCTCTTGTTGAATTTCATCAAGTTTCTCCCTGCCCAGCTCTCCAGCCTGTCCAGGTCTCTCTGAATGGCAACACAGCCTCCTGGTGCGTCAGCCACTCCTCCCAATTTAGTGTCATCAGCGAACTTGCTGAGGGTACACTCAGTTCCCTCATCCAGGTCGTTGATGAAAATATTAAACAGCACTGGTCCCAGAACTGACCCCTGAGGGACTCCACTAGTCACAGACCTCCAGCTAGATTCTGCCCCATTGACCACAACACTCTGCTTTCTTCCTTTCAACCAGTTATTGATCCACCTCACTACCTGATCATCAAGCCCACACTTCCTTAGCTTATCTATGAGGATGCTGTGGGAGACAGTATCAAATGCCTTACAGAAATCAAGAAAAAACACATCTACCACTCCACCATCATCCCTCCACCTAGTTATTTCCTCATAGAAGGCTGTAAGGTTGGTCAAACCAAGCAAAGTGGTTCTGGGTGGGTACAGCAGATTTAGGAGGAAGCCCCTTGCTTTTAATTGCTCTCTTCCTCCTTTGGTTGTTTTTTTTTTGTTACTAATTCCCAGGTTCCCTGATCAACAGCCCCCTTCTTTCCTCCATGAGTTAGAGGGGAATCTTGAGGCCCCTGTGCTGTTTGGTCCTGGAGCAAGCAGTCCTGCTTCCTCTCAGCTTCCCTGATGTCTTGCAGCTTACTGACAGCATTCCATAGCTCAGCCACCTGCTGAAGGAGGACCTCCGTCAGGGAGCAGCAAGCGCAGCCCTGCCCATTCTGCACCTTTCCCTCACAAGACCAGTGCGGGCACTCTCTACACTCCAAGCTCTGCACCACAACCTCCCCACTTACCAGCTCTGTCTGGGTGCCTATGCTGGCCACCACCGGGGCGGCCAGGGCAGAGCTCCCAGACCGGACCCTGGTCATACGGCGAGTGCTCACCATCCCGCTCGCCTGCCCGCGTGAACTGCCGCGCAAACTGCCTCGACCCGCTCTCTTTGCCCGCTCTGCCTTGGCCCGCTCTGCCTTGACCGGCTCTGCCTTGAACCGCTCTGTTTGTTTGTTCGCCGCGCTCCCTGGGTAGACTTTTAACCACTCACAGTTGGTGCCACTCCTCCTATCTCCGCCCCCGGGGAGTCACCTCCTCGCGGTAGCTGAGCTCTTTGCAAGTCCTGTCGAGGACTTGAGGCTCCCTCCTCAGTGGCTCTTGTCACTCTGTGGTGAGGCTTCTGGACGCTGATCTCCCCCGGCTCCACTCCGGTGTTACAGGCGTGCTTTCTCAAGCTACTCCCCTCTCTGTAATTGCCACCAGATCATAGCCTTTAGACCTCACACAGACTTGTAACTCCTCCTGTTTATTCCCCATGCTGCGTGCATTGGTGTACAGGCATTTCAATGAGCTAGCAGAGCACGCTAATGGCACCCTTGGGAGACAGGAGGCTGCTTTTGTTTTGCCTAGTAGTGCTGTTACAACTTAAGTGGGTTTTGCATTGTAATGTTTACTTTCAGTTTCACTGTCAGAGCTTTTAACTGCTGGTTATTGTTCTGCACTGAAGTGCTTTGATTGCATTTATGTATAGGAGCACATCACATGTCCCCTTCTACTTCATTAAGTCCTCCTTCCAGTTTTCCTATTGTGCCATCTTCACCATAGTGTCTATTGTTTTGGTCTTTTTATGTGTGGCAGGAATTGTACATGGAATTGCATAGAGCTTGTCAGTTCTTCTGTCAGAAGATGGTACTTGAAGGAAATGTGTATGTACACAGGGAGACAAGTCTCTTGTGTGCTGCTATGCCATCTGGCCAGCTTTGTGACTAGGCTTCCTCTGCTATCCGTGGCCTGGTCTGGGTCAAGGGACAGGGAGCAGCAGTGCTCACCTCATTCCTGGTTAGGGATTTGGCATGACACTGACTCAGGTGTGTAGTGTTATTAGTGCCATTCACTGGGAGCCTCTTGTGCTTTATCTACTATACATTAGTCTGACCATTATACACACACAGGCCAAGGGGGCTCCAGAGGTTTTGCATGGAAATTAAAGACAAAACTTACTGTAAGCAAAGCAAAAATTAAAGGGACTGATGTGCGGATAGACTCCACAACTAGTTAAAGTTGTAAAGTAGGTATGCTTTTATTCAGCGCTGAGGTGCATGGGGATAGCTCCTGCAAAGCATGCACACCTCAGGGTTGTTCTCCCTTTACATTTATTCTCTTAAGGTATACATAGACATGAGGTTGCTCAATCCGCCTATACATATGTATTATCTATCCCCGCTTCATATTATAATGAGCCAGAAGGTCCTTTGCACCTGCGCAGTGCCCCTTCTGATCATGGGCAGGGGTCTCAGGATGAAGCAAATGAGTCTTCCTCCTGTGGGTAGGGGTCTTCAAGATGAAGTAAATGAGTCTTCCTCTTCTTAACCTTTACACCTTTTAATCTTCAGGCATGGACTTAGGGTTAGTTGGCGCCCAGTCTGCTTCTCCTGCCGCTTATCAGTAGGAATAAACATCTGTGTTTTTGTCATGGTCTTAAGGCTTGATCACCCAGTCTGCTTCTCCCCGGCTTATCAGCAGGACCTTTCATCTGTTTTTGTCAGTAGAACTAGCATCTGCTTCTTCCCCTCCAGCAGTAATCAATGCCTTGGCAAGGTGGCAATGGCAGGTACTTAGGACAGACAATACTTTTGTTTAAGCAAAGGAATTCCTTTAACTCCCTTGTACAATTTCTCTGTATTACCCCCCTGTACATTGGTTACCCGTGTATCAGTCCCCCCTTTTTCTATAAAGTGAGTAAATTCTTTTACTCTATTATTTATGACAGACCTATCCATGTTACCTGGAGAAGGCCTTGGTTAAGTATATCTCTGAGCCATTCAGTAACTCCTCATCCAATCCACTTCCAACAATTTTAAGCTTTTGCATACTCTCCTGCAGTTTTCCCAGCTTAGCATGGATTGATTCAGAATGGTCAGATTATGTTTATGCAGCACATACCTTTGAAATCCTCAAAACCTTTTCTACAAGACACCCACTGTATCTTGCAGGATTCAAACCACCAGATGCCTGCTACCTAAAAAACCAAAACTTTTTGTACAAGACACCCACTGTGTCTTGCAGGACCCTAACCACAAGATGCCCACTGCCTCCTGTGATTGTAAACCATAGGACGCCCGCTGCCTCTTGTTTTACACCTAAAACCTTTTTGTACAAGACACCCACTGTGTCTTGCAGGACCCTAACCACAAGATGCCCACTGCCTCCTGTGATTGTAAACCATAGGACGCCCGCTGCCTCTTGTTTTACACCTTTACCCAAACCACAAGATGCCCACTGCCCCCTGTGACTGTAAACCACAGGACGCCCGCTGCCTCTTGTGGGTGTACACCAAACGGACACTAGCAGTCGGGTATACACCTAATTAGGCCAAGCTTCATGTAGTATGTGCAGCACTTGTACTGCCCTTATCTCATTCAGGTAGTAAGTGATACCTGGATTTATATTCTGAATACAATTCCAACATTGTGTTAACACTCATGGATCACTCTTTCACAAATTTGTCTGTTATTACCGCTCGATGTGATTTTCCAGGGAGCTTTTGGAGCCTTTTTGAATCCAGACGCTTTGTTCTCTAATTTTGATAGTAGTGAAAGTTGTGAGTAATACTTGGAACGGCCCCTTCTACCTTGGTTCGAGATCTTCTTCCTCTGTGGTCTGAAAGATTTTATGTATACATAATCTCCAGGTTGTATATTATGTACTGGGCTCTCCAGTCCTCTGCTTCGAGTTCCAGCCACATGGTTTTCTTCTCCCACTTGGAGAGGCACTCCCTGTTGGACCCCATATGGTCTTCCATATAAAATTTTACATGGTCTAGACTTTTCTTTCGACTGAGGTTTAGTTCAAAGCCTTAATAGAGCCAGTGGTAAGGCTTGGTACCAATATTTACCAGTCTGAGGTTTTGATCAGATGAACCATCTTTTCTACTTGCCCACTGACCTGGGGCCTGTATGGTACTGTAGTTGCCAATCAGCTTCTAATTTTTGCTAGTTTCTTGTAACTATTTTGCTCTAAAGTGCGAGCCTTGGTCGGAAGAAATTGCCTCTGGTACTCCAGAACAAGGTATATCATACAACAATGTTCCAATTACTTGTCTTACATTATTTATTCTACAAGGGAATGCTTCTGGCCACCCTGAAAAAGTATCCATTAACACCAACAAATATTGGTAACCTGTTCTCGGTAACTCAGGAAAATTTATTTGCCAGTACTGTCCTGGGTAGCTTCCTCCCCAGTTGTACCAATTTGATTTCTATTTTCTCCTTCCTACAATTTGACTGTCTAAGTATTTATACAAAGAGTTGTGACCCCAATGAGTTTTATTAGGTTCCTTCTGAAGTATTTCCCAGAGTTGATTACAGGGAATTACAATTCGCCCATCATGTATCTGAACCCAACCCCCTTTTTTCCTGTCCTTTGAGATCTTCAATCAATTTTCTATCCTCCTTTGTATATCTACGTTTAGATTTCTCAATTGTTAGTTTGCCATCAGGGATTCAGCTTCTTGTTTGGCTTCAATATTGGCCAAATTATTTCCAGTTTCCTGATCAGAGTATTTATATATTTTTTTTTTAAAAAGTTTTCATTCTTTTCAGACATCACCATGTCCATGGACCACAAATGCATATTTAGAATCAGTCCAAATATGAATCCTTTTGTCTTTAGACAGTTCCAGGGCTCTTGTTCAGCATGTTCCAGGTTTCTTTCAAATTTGGTAAAAACAAAAACCAAAAAAAAAAACCATGAAGGCTTATCAGCAGGACCTTTCATCTGTTTTTGTCAGTAGAACTAGCATCTGCTTCTTCCCCTCCATCAGTAATCAATGCCTTGGCAAGGTGGCAATGGCAGGTACTTAGGACAGACAATACTTTTGTTTAAGCAAAGGAATTCCTTTAACTCCCTTGTACAATTTCTCTGTATTACCCCCCTGTACATTGGTTACCCGTGTATCAGGACAAAGAATAATATAGGTGTTTTCCATTTTAGTGGTGTATATAATTTGGAAGTGTTATGAATCGGTCCCTTTAATTCCAGCTGCTGCTTATTTAGATGCTGCAGACAGCAAGAAGTCCCTGTGCCCTGCACTTGCATGAATGCCAGCACTGAGATGCACATAAGGAATGCTCTGAGAAATATCTGTGACAACCCAGAACAAGCTGTGGAATAGGATCCATAACAGGAGAGGTTAGGTGTGGAGACAGTGTTCTCACAGGAAAATGGATATTTGCTACATGAACTCTGAATAACTGAAAGATACAGCAAGGCCATGGGAGGCCCGAGGAAGCTTAAGCAAGCAAGATAAGAAGAAGCTGTAATTCACTGACTGAGTGATGAGAACGGTGGACTGTTGGCAAGCGTTCGAGGTCAAGTTCTCACACCTGTGCTTAACCGATTATATGTTAGTCACTAAGGGTCTTCAAGACAAGTATCCAATCATGATATGCCAAATTGCTGTAGGTGTGTGTAAGCAATAGTATATAAAGAGTTAATGCTTTGCAATAAATGGCTTTTTGTCTGATCATATTGATCTCTGACTGAGTCTATTCCGCGGCAGTTAGGGAAGTGAGGGTGTACCAGCAAACAGCAATTTTAACCCAAAAATCAAAACCACAGAATGTGAACACTGGTTAGAAATTGGTGTCTTCTTTTAGAACTCCTTCCTGCTGTTCTTCCACTCTGAGTTTGTTTTCCGGTGGAAAGGCTCTGTTCTTTAACTGGTGTAAGTTAAACATGAGCAAGCTAATTCCATAATTATTTTTCAAGAAGCAAAATGCAGCCTTACGAGCATTCAGATATACCAGGGTGTACCTGTGTAACCCTAAATCTTAAACTAACAATTGTGTATGTGCCTTTAATATAGTAGAATGGGCCAAACTGTTCTAGCTTACTTATTAACAAGTAGAAAGGAATGTTCAGCTGATGGGGGAAGGAACATCATGAGACTGATAACAACTAGGAAGACAGTAAATGAGATCAAGGATGTCAGCATTCAAGATAACAGAGTTGCACCCAGTGTGGAGCAAGACTGGAACAGAACAGAAGCAAGGACATGCCAGTAGCTAACTCAGCACTAGGACCTTGTGAGCGTGCGCAAGCACTGAGATAATTCAGTAAACACAGTGAAGACTATTGACGACCACCAAAGACCTCCACTCAGCAAGAAAGTGCATGCGTAATCAATCAGGATGCAAATATTATAATTAGTTCCTGGTGAAAGCTATGAATATGTATGGTATGCTAAATATATAGCTGCTGTTGTCAAGTATTGTGCGAGCTCACCTTTGCAAAGCTATTCGCATGTGCCCCCAGTGCTTCAATAAAGAATGCCTGCTTTCTAAAACTCCAAATTGAGTTGTAGAGGGTTTCTCTGACTGACTTTTATGGTAATAGTTTGGCACCTGAACAGGGACACTGCCATGTTTCCCATGGATCCATGGAGTCTCTGGGACCTTCACGCCAGCATCAGGGGATTTTCCCTGAAAGGAACCACAGCTGCCCAGACTGACTTGGGACCTTGGTAAAAGCCCTGATTTTATTTCTTTAAAAAGGCATTCTTTCCAGTCCCTTTCCACATAAAGCACAGGGGATGCTCTGCACAGTGGGTAAAAGGTAGTTTCGTTCTGGTTTTGGTTGTCTGGACTCTGGTATTTGGTGAAGGTCAGGATTATAGTACCACTGTCTCCAAAGAGGGAATCCTGAAAAGGTCCCCACTGGGTTGCATTTTGCAACACTCTGGAAACAAATTGATGAACCCCCAGGTGGCTTGGTCATTTGGGAGACTTTGAAACAAAGTGGTGGACCCCCAAGTGATTCATTTACTCAGGAGACTCTGGTAAAGTACTGTAATCAGTGGTGGATGTTATTCTTGAAAAGGAAAGTGAGATGAAGTAGCATATGCAGAAATGTTTTTCATTTTGAGATATCATCTGGAACGGCAAAAGGATTGTAGTTTTAATTTTTCACCCCAGGACCTGTTAGTATTGTTCTTGGAGAAAGATAGTAAAAGTTGCTTAAACACTGTTGCTCTTTGTGCAGCATAGGACAGTTATGCAGTAAACATGTGAGGAATGTGGAGAAGGGTTTGGACTTGATGGTAGCCCCCTGGAGAAGGGGTATTGTGAAAGATAGGGCTGAAGGTGCTGACAATGAGAATCAAGCACAAGCACAGGCACAGGTACTGGAAAGGGAGATGTTAGAGGGGGCCTGAAGGATCTTGCCCTACAGCAGTGTGAACTAGGGAAAAACGAGTGGAAACTGTGATTGCACCTTTAAGACAAGCTGTGGGCAATAATGGTCTGGTCATGATAAAGTTTCCCTTTACCATTGTAGATTTAAATACTTGGAAACAAGTGGCTGATAATTATGCATCATGCTTTTGAAAGTGTTGACAAGAATATGATTATTCGTATGGCTTGGACCATGGTTGAGAAACAAATAATGGCAGGCACAGTGGCAGGTATAGTGAATCTTCATGTACCTAACACCAGTCCTAACTGGGATCCTAATTGGGACCAGGATAGGCAGGCTTTGAAACAATATCAGAGGTAGGTTTTATTCAGTATTAAGAATGTGGTCCTCAAGGCAGTGAACTGGCCTAAACTATATGAAATAAAGCAAGATATAAATTAATCACTTTCTGGATTTCTGGAAAGATTAAGAGGTGATACATAAATATGCTACTATTGATCCTGAATCAGAGGAAGAAAGGAAAGGACCAGTATGATTTGGGAAAGATAATGAATGTGGCCTGGGAGACCTATAGCAATAGGATCACCATTGCTCTGGTGTAAGTTCCCTGAAATGGTTCAAATGGTGGTGGAAAAGGGTTCGAGTCCCTGATTATTAATATATATATAATTAATATTAAAATATAATTATTAATATAATACAATATTGTGCATTGTGGGTTATAGTGTGTCAGGTTTCAATTAGGAATTTGTTACTGTATATGTGGGGGGGCATAAGATAAGCTCCAGAATAAAACTGGAAAGTTTAGGGAAAAAAAAAAGAGAGAAAACTGTTGGCTGTATCTGTCACACATGAAACCAGGAAAGGGGGGAGTGGCCTAGGAGGAGAGGAAAGAAGGTTTACATGGAAAGATTTGTGAACAGACTCCATGGGTTGCACTGGAAGAGAGAATGCCCTCAGAATCAAAATAAACACCAGAGATTTAGTGGAATGTCAGGACAGGCAGAGAAAATTATTAGTTTAAATGGGGGCTGAAGAGGACCAGGGGGAGATTCAAAACTCTCCCCATCAGGACCCCTGGCTACAGTTAGGTTGGGAAATGATAAAATTTCTTGTAGAAACAGAAACTACTTATTCTGCTATAAACGTTTCTAAAGGGTAATTAAGCAAGCAAAAAGCTTCAGTCATTGGTGCCACAGGGTGGATAAGAAACTGGCCTTTCTTTAAATTTTAAAAATTGACAAACAAATGTTGACCCATCAGTTTCTTTACATGCCTGAGTGCCCCATGATGTTATTGAATAGAGATATACTGAATAATTGCATGCATAAATTAGGTTTAAAGAAAGAAAATTGAGATACACACTCCTGATGAAAAGGCTGTGGAGGCCCGAGTTTTTATATTACAGAAACCAGCCACTGAGCCGGATATACCAGAGGAAATGGAGAATACACCCCGCAAGTATGGACTGCAGGAGCACCGGGACGATCATGAAATGCAGAAGCAGTAACTATTCATCTAAAACCAAACATCAGACTGGTAAGACAGAAACAATATCCTATAAAACTGGAAGCAAGAAAAGGACTAGATCCTCTAATAGAAAATTTTATCAAATACTTTGGGACAAAAATGGACGGTATTTATACCTCACATGCTGACAACTGTCCTAGAACAGAAAAGCAGTCACTGGCTTTCCCCAAGCAGGCTGTTAAAATATCAGGCTGTGCTTTTAGAGCAAGAGGGCATAGAATTGAAAGTAACTAACCTTTTGAACCCAGCAGTGGTTTTGACAACTGATCCAGAAGCAGGAGAGCTGACTCACAACTGTTTACAGACTATTGAGCAGGTGTGTTTCAGTTATACTGACCTGCAAGATATATCCCTGAAGGATGTGGACTATGAACTGTTTGTTCCATGAAAATTAAAACTGGAAAGCAGGATATGCTGTGGTAACCAAACATAAGATAATAGAGGCTAAAGTGATGCATTCCTCCCCCCCCAAAACAACAGCACAGAAAGCCGAACTGATGGTGCTACTGAGAGTTCTGGAATTGTCAGAAAGTCAAAATTTGCTTTTAATGCACATCAGTTTGATAACACTCCAGTGAATATTGATAATCATGTTGCTGAAAAAGCAGCCAAAGAAGCTATGGTTGGGGACCTTATATTAATATTGCTTGGATAATGAAGTTCCAAGTTATCACACAGAGCATGAGAAATTACCTAGTCTATTAGGAGCCAAGAAGAATGATGAAGGATGGCGGGTTACACCAAACAAGCAGGTAATAATTGCCCAGCCTCTTATGAGAAGAAAAATTCCAGGCATCTCATAAGGGAACAGAATCAATGACTGAGGCTTTAAAGTTCCAAGTTCTGAGTATGCAAACGGCTGGAATTATAAAAAAGTTATAAAGAAGTGTGAACCTTGTTTACCATGCTAAGTGACCCCCACCTGGAACAACAGAGGCAATTGTCCAGGAGACTATTGGCAAGAATTGCCACAGAACAATGGGCTCAGGTACAAGTATATATAATGGTACATAATAGATATGTTTTCTGGTTGTCTGGAGGCTTTCCCTTGTCACACCAATATGGCTTGTGAAGTAGTAACACATTTATTGAAACAAATAATATGCTAGTATGGTGTACCAGCAGTCTTGTCCTCAGACAGAGGTCTGTGTTTTGTTGCAGAAATAGTTAGGAAGGTAGGAGAGTGTTTGGGAATCAAGTGGGATCTGCATACCCTATATAGAACTCAGGCTAGTGGGAAAGTGGAATGTATGAATCAGACACTCAAGTTACAATTAAAATATGTTAAGAAACTTGTTTAACTTGGTTACAAGCCCTACCAATTGCTTTGTTAAGGATACAAATACAGCCAGGAAGGAATCAGATGAGTCCATATGAACTGATGTATGGGTGGCCTTACCAACTGCCTGTTCCTGGTGATAAGTCTTTGCAGGAAAAACAGGATCTCAGACAATACCTGCTGGCACTGGGTAAAACTTAGCTCTGGTAATATCTTGGTAGGGCATTACCCAGACTGTAGCTGGACAATGCAACTCCAGATTAAGGGACCCCAAACTGGCTATTGGAAGGCTCCAGAAAGGAAAGGGTGTTATTGATTGTGTATTAATACTGCTAGAAAGGCCCTTTCCTCAGGGTGGACTGGAACATGTACATTGGGTGTTGTACTCCCAGATATTACGGTAATCAAAATCCTAAAAATAGAAAAAGGATGGATAAGAACCTTCTTAAAAAGGACCAAGAAATCCCATAATGCTATTGCAGATAGTCCTACAGAATTTCAGTTTTGTCAGATGGCTTCTTCCTTGGGGGTGAGTGAATTAAAAAAGACAATTGTAAATATCTCAGCAGTAATTGAAAACATCGAAGGCAACATTATAGATGCTATACAGGCATTATAGGTTGAGATATCCAGCTTATGTGTTCAGTAAACACAGTGAAGACTATCAATAACCACCAAAGACCCCCACTTAGCAAGAAAGTGCATGTGTAATTAGAATGCAAATATTATAATTAGTTCCTGGGGAAAGTTATGAATATGCATGAGTATGCTAAATATTGCCACTGTAAGCAAGTATTGGCTGCTCATCTTTGCAAAATGATTCGCATGTGTGCCCAGCACTGCAATAAAGAATGTCTGCTTTCTAAAACTCCAAATTGAGTTGTAGAGAGTTTCTCTGACCAGCTTTTATGGTAACACTTGACAGTGCTTCATACCACACAGTGCTCCCAAAGCAAATATTAATTGCCCCATAAAACACACACTCTGTCATGGCTTGTGGCTTAACATGTTATGTGTCTGTGCAAACTTGTTTTATAGCCTTAACAGCCCACTGTTGCTTTTGAGAAATGTTTTCCTTTTAATGGGGGAAAGAAAAACAACATTTGGAAGTATTATAACAGTGACAGGGAAGAAAGAACACTATAGATTTTCCACTGGCCAGAAAAGCTGTTATGGATTAAATACCTGTTATAAATGGGTGCCCATATGTTATTTTGTGTTAAGGAGACTTCTGTCTAGGGAACAAATCCATCTCGCCTAATTTGAGGCTTTACCTGATATCTAGGACAAACATTGCCTTGATTTGACTTGGGGCAGGAGTAGGAGGGTATGTGCAGCTGTGGCCACATCCTGTGGCTCAGTGGTGCTCCAGCAAAGCTGTACTTAGTGCTCTAGAACATGCCATGGGCTTCATAACCTCATTGCATGCGAAAGCCAGTTGCTGTGGATGTTATTAATCTGTTTCCACAGTAATTATGGCAACTGAAAACAATAGAGTGGACCTTCTGACTACTGGGAATTTAATTGTCCTTTCCAAGTCTTCTAGTTCACGTCTCCAGGAATGAGAATGAGCAAGACAGCAGATTACAGCCTAGCCCTGGAGTTTTACATATAGTATAGCTTCACTGAGGTCAAAAAGGATTATTTCCAGTGTTGAATTGCGAGCATGTGGCTGAGCGTGTGGTGCCAGGTTTCAAATAAAGGAGAGAGAGGATCCCTGTATATACACACTAATAGGTGTATAGTAACAGTACCTGCAGGGGTTTGTGAGAACATGTCCTCCTACCTAGTTTAGGTGCCTGCACTTCAGGACAAGTCCCCCTCTATGCTGAATAGGAAGGGATGCTTTTCCCAATCATAAGGGAAATTATTTCTGGAGTTAATCTTTATGATCAGAGTAAGCTTAATTCCTTGCCCCATTCCTTCCTGGTTATCTTCTGAACTGTAATTGTGAGCAGACTTATAGTCAAACCCTAAAAAGGGTATTGAAACTTGCTGTTCCCCTTTAAAAGGTGTTTTTAGCCCATTCCCTCCTGTTCAATAAGTAGTTGATACTAGATTTAGTGCCTGCTATGCTGTGAGCTGTTACCTTTGTGGTATGGGAGCATTTTATAGCTCATTTTCACTCCATACTGCTGGCAGAATGATTTAATGATGTGTATAATGTTGAAGATTCAGACCTCGGATTTGTCAATGTGTTGCCAAGTATCTAGCATAGGCACGCAATTAAAATGTAATTCCGTTTTTTCTTGTTTGTGCTTTGATAAATCTGGATGATTTTTCTACATTTAGCTAAAAAGTGAGGAAAGACCCAAAGATATTCAAGTGACAAGTCTGGCAAGGAGATCTGACTGAAGTTTACTCATTAAAATCTGCAAAAATACAATTTTCTCTACTGTGGTGTATCAAGACATGGACTCAAGTCGATGAGGAGACTCAAATCCTACTTTATTACAATCAAGCCCTTTTTATCCCTTTGCTCAGTACATTCCCAACCTGAACAAGCATGCCACATTCAATCTCATTGGCCCCTGTAAAAATCCCCAGGTAAATAGTCCAATCACAATGCTGAACACACGTTGTTCACACAGGGACAGTTTCACCTTGTTGCTTCAGATCTTCTCATGACCCCCACATTGTCTGGCCTCCAAATAAGATTCCTTGTTACAACAACATCCTGGCTTATCCTCCCAAGGCTTGCTCGTTTACCTTTCCTGTCTTTCAACATTCCAACTTATAGCCCCAAGGCTTGTTAGGTATCAAGGCCTCAAAGCTTGTTCCCAGAGTGTTTCTCATACAAATCCTATTGCCTTCGCTCCCCACACTCTACCAAAACTAAGGCGAAGGTCTTGTCAAGATTGGGGCTGGAATTTTTGTGCTACTGCATGTGCTATATAACATACATAACTTCTGTGTATAATAAATACATGATATTTTTAGGCACTGATGCTACACAGTAGTTGAGCAATAAATTGTCTTTATTCTTAAGTAATGCAATGTGAAGTGAAAGGATATTCTAATTTATGAATAAGTAAATATTGATTTTGCAAGAGTTAATACCATTATGTATAAATAGTTTTAATTTTACAGTTGTAAAATCAGTTGAAGTTAGAACCTTGAATTAGGTTTTGAAGATTTATGAAGCATTCCCTTTGTGTTCTCCTTGGGATGCATAAGGAACATGCTCCCCCCATCCATGTAAATTATCCCTTGTGAAAGTTAGCTTTCTATACATGTCCAATAAAAGCATGGGCCTTTTCTAGTGATGTGGTTTAGCAAGATGACTTTAAAGTCCCATGATAAGTCAACTGTGTTGCTACACACTGGCCATAGACACTGCATCTGTTTGCTGTGGGATGGTGTGTATGTATATGCAGCTCATCAGTGTGAAATATACAGGAACAACTGTGTCAGGAACTTAGGAGTCCTTGTCAACATTGCACTTTGTGTGAAACTAGCCCTCCTTTGTGACCATGATTACCATAAGTGCTCCTGTCAATAAAAATGATGAAAGGGAAAGAGAGACTTGCTGAGGGGGGGTGGCTTGAGAAAGGACGTCTGTGGCACCGGAGCGGAGCCGGGGGAGATCAGCGTCCAGAAGCCTCACCACAGAGAGAGACAAGAGCCACTGAGGAGGGAGCCTCAAGTCCTCGACAGGACTTGCAAAGAGCTCAGCTACCGCGAGGAGGTGACTCCCCGGGAGCAGAGACAGGAGGAGTGTGTTGGGGGTCGAGCATGGGCGCTTGAACAGGCCTACAGCAAGCTGTGAGAAAGTGAATTTATGACCCCAGGTTAAAAGAAGAAGAAGTGTCAAGATCAGCAAAACAGGAATGCAATAACAGGATGCCAGTAATTGCAGAAGCATGATGTAACGCTAAGCTGAAGCGAAGGTGTGAAACCAATCAGGAGAGGTAAAGGGGAGCGTGTATCCCTCGTGGGCAAAGTGAAGCAGCCAATCAAGTAATGCGTGATTGCGTGTAAGACAGTATATTAAGAGCAGCCTTGTAATCAATAAACGGAGCTTTTGTGAACCTACATCGTATCGGTGTTTTCTCCCCTCCACCTGGCCGCGGCAGGAGTGGCACCAACTGTGAGTGGTTAAAAATCCCCTGAAGCGCGGCGACTAGGAGCACCGCGAACAGAGCGGGCAAACAGAGCAGGTCAAGGCAGTTTGCGCGGCAGTTCGCACAGGCAGGCGAGCGGGATGGTGAATGCTCACCATACGACCAGGGTCCAGTCTGGGAGCTCTGCCCTGGCCGCCCCGGTGGTGGCCAGCATAGGCACCCAGACAGAGCCAGTAAGTGGGGAGGTTGCAGTGCAGAGCTTGGAGTGTAGAGAGTGCCTGCACTGGTCTTCTGAGGGAGAGGTGAAGAATGGGCAGGGCTGCGCTCGCTGCTCCCTGATGGAGGTCCTCCTTCAGCAGGTGGCTGAGCTACGGGATGCTGTCAGTAAGCTGCAAGATGTCAGGGAAGCTGAGACGAAACAGGACTGCTTGCTCCAGGACCAAACAGCACAGGGGCCTCAAGATTCCCCTCTAACTTATGGAGGAAAGAAGGGGGCTGTTGATCAGGGAACCTGGGAATTAGTAACAAAAAAAAACAACCAAAGGTGGAAGAGAGCAATTAAAAGCAAGTGGCTTCCTCCTAAATCTGCTGTACCCACCCAGAACCGCTTTGCTGTCCTGCAGGGGGCTGATGAGGAAATGCACTTGCATCAGAAACAGTCGGCTGGTGCACTGGTACACAAGATCTCTACTGGTGCAACCAGGAAAAAGTGGCGGGTTGTAGTAGTAGGGGACTCTGCCTTGAAAGGGACAGAAGCACTCATCTGTTGGCCTGACACGGTTGCAAGGGAGGTGTATTGCCTACCTGGGGCACGGATCAGGGATGTTGCGGAGAGGCTGCCTGCTCTAGTAAGACCCATGGACTATTATCCGCTTCTAGTGATACATGTGGGTGCTAGGGATATAGACAGTAGTAGCCTGAGGAGTATAAAGAAGGACTACAGAGCTCTGGGAGAGGTGGTTAGAGGCTCTGGAGCTCAGATAGTCTTTTCGACAATTCTCCAAGACACAGGGGAGGACCTTCCAAAGGCAAGGAGGATTGGACAGGTTAATAAATGGTTAAAAGGGTGGTGTCATAGTCAAGGGTTTGGGTGTCTTGGAAATGGGGCCCACATTTGTAGGCCAGGCCTACTGGGGGCTGGTGGGGCTGCTCTGATAAAGAAAGGGAAGAGTGGCTTTGCTGGGAGGCTTGCCAGACTTGTCAAGGATGCTTTAAACTAGTTGTGTTGGGGGAGGAGAGCATCATTCCATCCCAACACACCCAGTCAGTTGCCAGCACCTATAATAAATACTCTGAGCAATGTAGTAATATTCTAGCCGCTCCAGCCACTGAGCTGGCTTCATTTGGAGCTCGGATCAGATGCCTCTATACAAATGCCCATAGCATGGGGAATAAACAACAGGAATTAGAGATGTGGGCACATCTACGGGGCTATGATATAATAGGCATCACAGAAACATGGTGGGATGGCTCCTTTGACTGGAATGTTGGAATGGAAGGTTACAGGCTTTTTAGAAAAGACAGGCCCAGTAGGAGGGAAGGGGGAGTTGCCCTTTATGTTAGGGATAGGCTGGAGAGTATGGAACTCTGTCTGGGGACAGGTGATCAGTTAACAGAAAGTTTGTGGGTCAGGGTTAAGGGGAAATCAGTGATGGGAGACATTACTGTGGGGATCTGTTACAGACCGCCTGATCAAGAGGAATCTGTGGATGAAGAACTCTACAGACAAATAGGAAAAGCCTCACACTCACAGGCCCTTGTTCTCATGGGGGACTTCAACCACCCTGACATCTGTTTGTGCTACGGTACGGCCCAGCACAAGCAATCCAGGAGGTTTCTCGATTGTGTGGAAGACAGCTTCCATCTGCAAGCAATAAAGGAGCCAACGAGGAGAGGTGCCATGCTTGACCTCATGCTCACCAACAGGGAAGGTCTCATTGGAAATGTGACTCTCCAGGGAAGTCTTGGATTCAGTGATCACGAGGTGGTCGAATTTGAGGTCCTCAAGACAGTGAGAAGAGCGTGCAGTAAGCTCACTGTCCTGGACTTCAAGAGAGCAGACTTTGGACTCTTCAGGAACCTGCTTAGCAAGGTTCCATGGGATATAGCCCTAGAGGGCAGGGGGGCCCAAGACTCTTGGTTAATTAATATTCAAGGATCACCTGCTACAAGCTCAGGAGTGTTGCATCCCGACTAGAAGGAAGTGCAGCAGGAGGGCCAGGAGACCTCCCTGGATGGATAAGGAGCTGCTGAGAAAAATTCACATGAAAAAAGAGGCTTATAAAAGGTGGAAGCAAGGACAGGTGGCCTGGGATGAATACAGGGATGTTGTCAGGGTAGTTAGGGACCAAGTTAGGAAAGCTAAGGCCCAATTGGAGCTATGCTTGGCAAGGTGTAGGCAGATAGGGCCTGGCGGCCGGAAGATATCATGCTGTACGGAAAGATAAGACCCATCTCCAGGTAGCCAATAGCATTTAGGTGATGATACCAGTTTTACGATGGAAGCAGACGGAAATGACATCGTAAACCTAGGCTATATAACGCTGTGTTCTCTCTCAATAAACGCCATTTGCCGTCTACCACATTGGTGTCTGTGAGCATTTGGACCGAGCGGCCCAAGGGGGGGCTGTCGCGCTGTTCCTGAACCAGGTCGTCACGCCTCTCGAAGGCAACAGCAAGGTATTTTAAAGATAATAGGAAGGGATTTTATGGGTATGTAGCGGCTAAAAAACAGACAAAGGACAATGTAGGCCCCCTCCGGAAACTTTCGGGAGAACTGGCTACACAGGACATGGGGAAGGCTGAGGTTCTAAATGGCTTCTTTGCCACGGTCTTCACTGGCAAAGGCTCTGACCGCAGCACCCGAGTCTTGGAAGGCGGACGCAGGGACTGTGAAAACCTAGACCTTGGGCCCACTGTACATGAGGATCTGCTTCGAGACCATCTTAAGAACCTGAATGTACACAAGTCCATGGGCCCTGATGAAATCCATCCGCGAGTCCTGAAGGAGCTGGCGAGTGAAGTTGCAAAGCCACTTGCCATCATATTTGAAAAATCTTGGCAGACAGGTGAAGTTCCTGATGACTGGAAAAAGGGAAATATAACCCCCATTTTCAAGAAGGGGAAAATGGATGACCCAGGGAATGACAGACCAGTCAGTCTCACCTTTGTGCCTGGCAAAATCTGGGAGCAGATTCGCTTGGAAGGCATGGTAGGGCACATGAAAAAGAGCAAGGTGCTTGGTGACACCCAGCACGGCTTTACTAGGGGGAAAATCCTGCCTGACCAATTTGGTGTCCTTCTATGACAGGGCTACAAAAGTGATGGACAGGGGTGCAGCAGTTGACGTCATCTACCTGGACTTGTGCAAAGCGTTCGACACTGTCCCACATGACATCCTTGTCTCTAAATTGGAGTGTCATCAATTTGACAGGTGGACCACTCAGTGGATAAAGAACTGGCTGGATGGTCGCACTCAAAGAGTTGTGGTCAACGGTTCAAAGTCCGTCTGGAGATCGGTAACGAGTGGTGTCCCTCAGGGATCGGTGTTGGGACCAGTCTTGTTTAATATCTTTGTCTCTGACATGGACAATGGTATTGAGTGTGCCCTCAGCAAGTTTGCCGATGACTCCAAGCTGTGTGGTTCTGTTGATACGCTAGATGGAAGGAATGCCATTCAGAGGGACCTTGACACACTTGTGAGGTGGGCTGATGCCAACCTCATGAAGCTTAACCATGCCAAGTGCAAGGTCCTCCGTCTGGGTCGGAGCAATCCCCGGCACAGCTACAGGTTGGGCAAAAAGGAAATCTATGGTAGTCCTGCTGAAACAAGGGGAAAACAAAAATGGAATATATGAACCTTTAGAATTAGTTTTAAGCAATGTTAAGTTCAATGGCTTTGTAACAGTAGCAGTGGAAAATTACTGAGGTGCATAATACATAGAAAAATAGAGTACAGATAGAGAACATACTGTCACAAGATAAATCGTTATAGTTGATGTGGTCTTAAGAAAAACAGTCTAGAAAAACAGGACACAGGGATAAGGAGTATCTGGGAATAGCAGTTGTCCAGGATAGGCTACGGGTAAACTTACTGATAAGTAGGAGGAGAGGAGGATTATAATGTCTCTGGTGCTAACGAACCAATTAAACTGGTATAAGCATCTACTGCGCGTGCTTCAAAGGCTGCCAGAAGTGATGAAGATTGTTGGAAGAAGTAAACGACCCTCAGAGACCACCACCACAATTCTGTACGCATGTGGGGAGCTTTCTGGAAAATGATGTAATCCATATGTAGCCTCATGAATATGTATGTATGCCCAGGGACTATATAAGGATGGCTTGTGTAGCAATAGAGAGACACATGTTAGGAGGAGTTATCCCCCGTGTCTCCCGGCGCCGCAATAAAGAATACCTGCTTGTCAACTTGAAAACTTTGTTGGCAAGTTTGTTCCTGGAGTTTTCTCCGAATCAATTTAGCACCCCAGATGGGACCCTCTCTGCTCGGCTGCAGGACCCGCTGAGGACAGGGCTCCCTAGGGCCCTCGGATTTTTTCCCGGAGGGACCCCTCGACTCATTCGCATCACTGCCGGAACAGACAAGGACCATCTTCATAAAAGGTATTCTTTTCTTTTCTATAGCCTGTAAGGTGCAGGGGGCATCTTGCATAAAGGCTACATTGGTCATTGGGTTGGTTTTGTAAGCTTACACAAGGTTTGGAAGCCTTCTGTAAATCAAGATCAGAAATCTCGTAGGTAAAGGCGTATACCCGGCTGCTAGTGTCCGTTTGGTATACACCCACAAGAAGCAGGGGGCTTCTTGTGGTTAGGGTCCTGCAAGACGAAGTGGGAGTCTTGTAGAAAAGGTTTTGGATTTTACTGGTATACACCCTGAAGAAGCAGGGGGCTTCTTGTGGTTTGGGTCCTGCAAGATGCAGGGGGTGTCTCGTGGAAATGGTTTTGGATCTTGTTGTGGCTTGTGACATTAAGGATTTTGGTCTTGTGATTTTGGTTTTGGTGACAGGATGTTATAACTGTGTTATTAATTGTGGTTTGTTTGATAGAATTTTAGTCTCTGTCTGTTTCAAGTGTTGTAACTGTGTGGAGTGTGTCTGTGGGATCCCTAGTGTGTGTGAGTGAGAGATTGATAATGGAAAATCAGCAGAGTGAAGAGATCATGCAAAAGAGTCCTTTAGGGTGCATTTTGGCACACTGGAAAGAACTGGGAGGGTCTCCTGGGGGCTCAGTAAATAAGAAAATGTTGTCCAGCTGTTTTGAAAAATATTGTAACTGATGGTGGCCTTTGTATAGTTTGGAAGATCAGGAAAAATGGCCTAAAAATGGAACCTGAACTATAATACATTGTTACAATTAATGTTGTTTTGAGGCTGCAAGGAAAATGGCATGAAGTAATATATGCCGATATGTTTTTCACTTTAAGAGACCACGTGGAGTGACAGGCGCAATGCAAAATTAATATGGCTCTGCCAGATCCCTTAATTTTGGCTTTGGAAAAGAACAGGGAAAAACTGAAAGTTAAGATGGAGAGATGTTGTTCAGCCTGTGATACTGGGGAAAGATGTTTAAAGTTAAAAAACAGTAATCAGGAAGATAGGCTGTAAAAATATCTATCACAGGTACTTCCGAGGAGCACCCTCTGCATCTGTCTTATCTGATATTCATAAGGAGCAAGAGATCACTGTCACTGGCACCAAGCGGCAGATGCACATTCCAAGTTCAGAAAGGGTTAAACCAGCAGTGCTGTTGCAGAGGCATCTGCAGCCCCTGCAGAGCAGGGTGAGCAACTGTGAGGAAAAAAAAAAGGAAAACCAAGGGGGAAAGGAGGGGAGCTCGTGCAGCTCCTGTGTTTGAGCGTGGGATGGGTGCTGGTGCAGGCAAACAAGTGGGAACAGACGTTCATGGACGGGACTGAGTGGCTGTTGAATAAATGTGGACAGGAGGAAGCATGGAGAGCGCATAGGAATCGGGAACAGGTAGAAAAGAAAAAGCTGGGTCGTGCTATAGCCACAGCTGCGGTGGTTGCTTTGAAACTGGGGGGGGAGAGTTCGGACGCTGGAAGTGAGACTGCCCTTGGGGGGGGTAGTGCCATGGTGTAGCTTGAAACAAGGGGAACAGAAAATCACAAAATGGAATTTATAAACCTTTAGAATTAGTTTTAAGCAATGTTAAGTTCAATGGCTTTGTAATAGTAGCAGTGGAAAATTACTGAGGTGCATAATACATAGAAAAAATAGAGTACAGCTAGAGAACATACTGGCACAAGATAAATCGTTATAGTTGATGTGGTCTTAAGAAAAACAGTCTAGAAAAACAGGACACAGGGATAAGGAGTATCTGGGAATAGCAGTTGTCCAGGATAGGCTGTGGGTAAACTAACTGATAAGTAGGAGGACAGGGGGATTATTATGTCTCTGGTGCTAGTGAACCAATTAAACTGGTATGAGCATCTACTGCGTGTGCTTCAAAGGCTGCCAGAAGTGATGAAGATTGTTGGAAGAAGTAAACGACCCTCAGAGACCACCAGCACAGTACTGTACGCATGCGGGGAGCTTTCTGGAAAATGATGTAATCCATACGTAGCCTCATGAATATGTATGTATGCCCAGGGACTATATAAGGATGGCTTGTGTAGTAATAGAGAGACACACATTAGGAGGAGTTATCCCCCGTGTCTCCCGGCGCTGCAATAAAGAATACCTGCTTGTCAGCTTGAAAACTTTGTTGGCAAGTTTGTTCCTACCACTTCACAGGTAACAGGGGCTAAACCTTTACCCTCAAACACTTCTGCCCAGAAGGCAGAAATAATAGCATTAATGAGAGCCCTGGAATTGGCTAAAGACAAAAGCATAAATATTTGAACTGATTATGTACATGGTGCTATCTGAAAAGAATGAGGACTTTTGAACAAACATGCTGCAGAAATTCTACAATTACTGGAGGCTGTTCAGCTACCTGAAGAAGTAACTATTATGTACTGTAAAGGACATCAACAAGGTGACTCTGATCAGGAAATTGGAAATAATTTGGCCAATTCTGAAGCCAAACGAGCAGTTGAACAATCACAAATCATGTCCTTAATCCGTGATGGCAAACTAACAATAGAAAATCTAAACCTCTTTTGAATACTCAAAAGAGGATAGAAAATTGATTGAGGATCTAAAAGGACAGGAAAATAAAGATGATTAGGTTCAGATACCTGATGGGCGAATTGTAATCTCCTATAACCAACTCTGGACGTTAGTTCAGGGAGAACATAATAAAACTCATTGGGGTAGCAACTCTTTATATAAATATTTAGACAAACAAATTGTAGGAAGAAATCTATACACCACTGTTCAATCAGTGACAAAACAATGTCAGCTATGTCTTAAGAATAAGCATAAGACTGAAAATAGAAATCAAATTGGGACAATTGTGTGAGGAAGTTACCTGGGACAGCAGTGGCAAATAGATTTTTCTGAATTATCAAGAAAAGGGGGTTATCAATATTTGTTGGAGTTAACAGATACTTTTTCTGGCTGGCCAGAAGCATTCCCTTGTAGGATAAATAATGCAAGACAACTGATTAAAACATTATTTAATGAGATAATGCCTTGCTTTGGAGTACCAGCAGCAATTTCTTCCAACCGAGGTTTGCAGTTTAGTGCAAAATTGTTACAAGAAATTAGAAAAAATTGGAAATTGATTGGCAAGTACATGCTCCATACAGGCCTCAGGCCAGTGGGCATGTAGAAAAGATGAACCATCTGATCAAACAACAAATTAGTAAAATATGTCAGGAAATGAAATTATATTGGTACCAAGGTTTACCACTGGCTCTATTAAGAATTCAAACTAAACCTCGGTCGAAAGAAGAGGTTAGCCCATTTGAAATTTATATGGAAGACCATAACAGTCCCAGTTTAAAGGAGAAAGTCTTCAGGAAGTGGGGGAAGGCTATCTCCCACAGTTTTTTATCAATCTGGGAAAACAGTTGGAGGAGATAAATAAGAGAGTAGCAGGGACAAGAGCAAGAGGTTTGCATTATCCAATTTACCCTTTCAGATCTGGAGACTGGGTTTATGTTAAGAATTTTCCAGGAGATCCTCTACAGGAGAACTGGAGCGGACTGTACCAGATATTGCTGACCACCTTTACAGCAGTGAAGATAAAGGAACAACCTGCTTGGATACATTATTCAAGAATAAAGAAAGCACCAGAACCAGAGTTGATATGGCAGATCGAACCTTCAGGACCCTTATGTATGAAATTGCGTCGGTCATAATTTGGACTCATATGATAACTGGTGCACAAGCTTGAGACCAGAATTTATATTTGAAATTAATGCAAAATGTTACTGAAGTTTTTAATCGTAGTGACTGTTGGGTGTGTGCACAGCTGCCTAAATCAGGAGAAAGCCTGGAACTCCCATTAACTGGAGTTCCAATTCCTAACACTGTTTCATGGACAAATCTGTGGGTGAACACTAGCAATTTGTATTCAAACGAAAGGTTAAAATTTGGAATAGTTAATCCTAATCCAGGCAATAAATATTACACCTGTGCACAAAGTTGTATTACACCAGGAACCAGGGTAGGAAAATATACTAGCTTAAATTCCACAGATGTAGGTCACCATTCAAATTATAGACGGTATCGTAGTTCAGTGGTGACCCGTTCCTAAAGGGAAAGGATGGTATTGGTTATGTGGAGAAAATGCTTATAAGACTTTACCCACCAACTGGAAAGGGGCAGGCACCTTAGGTTCTATAATACCCAATTTTACTATTATCGACAGGTATCCTTCCGGAACCTGGATTAGAAGTTTTGTTAAACGGATTAAGCGAAGGTTTAACCCTATTATTGAACGGCACACTGCATTTCATAGTTTTGTGAGAGGGCTAATTCCATCTTTGGGAGTAAGTGAATTAGAGAAAGCAATTGTAAATATCTCAGCAACCATAGAGGAAATGGAAAGTAAAGACATTGATATGATGCAGGCAGAACAACAAGACATAACGAGCCTATCTAAAGTGGTATAAAACCGAATGGCTCCAGACGTGTTATTTGCATCACAAGGAGCAGTTTGTTCCATAATCAATGAAAGCTGTTGTTCCTACATAGACCAAAGTGGCAGAATTTAAACATATCTGGAGGAAATTTGGAAACAAACTAAGATATTTCATGAGATGGCTGTGGATGACACCTCCTGTGTTTTCGAAGAAATATGGAAAAGGTTAACTTCATGGTTACCAAATCTCTCCTGGTTGAGGCAACTGGTTGCAAGAATATTGATGTTAATTATTTTAATATTGTTTACTTGTGGTATGATACAATGTTCCCTCTGGTGTTGTAAACTATCTATGATAAATTATGATGATTGGAAAAGGAATGAAATTAAGCACCAAGTAGAAATGGGAAATTATTTCAAAAGACTTTTGATGGTAATGGCAATATATAAAATGTTGCAAAAGAATTTGCAAAAGGACAGAAAAAGGGGGGAATTGAAACAAGGGGAACAGAAAATCACAAAATGGAATTTATAAACCTTTAGAATTAGTTTTAAGCAATGTTAAGTTCAATGGCTTTGTAACAGTAGCAGTGGAAAATTACTGAGGTGTATAATACACAGAAAAAAATAGAGTACAGCTAGAGAACATACTGGCACAAGATAAATCGTTATAGTTGATGTGGTCTTAAGAAAAACAGTCTAGAAAAACAGGACACAGGGATAAGTAGTATCTGGGAATAGCAGGTGTCCAGGGTAGGCTACGGGTAAACTTACTGATAAGTAGGAGGAGAGGAGGATTATAATGTCTCTGGTGCTAACGAACGAACTAAACTGGTGTAAACAGCTACTGCGCGTGCTTCAAAGGCTGCCAGAAGTGATGAAGATTGTTGGAAGAAGTAAACGACCCTCAGAGACCACCACCACAATTCTGTACGCATGCGGGGAGCTTTCTGGAAAATGATGTAATCCATACGTAGCCTCATGAATATGTATGTATGCCCAGGGACTATATAAGGATGGCTTGTGTAGCAATAGGGAGACACTCATTAGGAGGAGTTATGCCACATGTCTCCCGGTGCCGCAATAAAGAATACCTGCTCGTCAGCTTGAAAACTTTGTTGGCAAGTTTGTTCCTGGAGTTTTCTCCGAATCACTGCGGAGAAGGACTTGGGGGTGTTAGCCAATGAGAAAATGAACATGAGGCAGCAGTGTGCACTTATAGCCCAGAAAGCCAACCGTATCCTGGGCTGCATCAAGAGGAGCGTGACCAGCAGGTCAAAGGAGGTGATCCTGCCCCTCTACTCTGCTCTCGTGAGACCTCAGTTGGAATATTGTGTGCAGTTCTGGTGTCCTCAACATAAAAAGGACATGGTACTGTTAGAACAAGTCCAGAGGAGGGCCACGAGGATGATCAGGGGACTGGAGCACCTCCCATATGAAGACAGGCTGAGAAAGTTGGGGCTGTTCAGCCTGGAGAAGAGAAGGCTGCATGGAGACCTCATAGCAGCTTTCCGTATCTGAAGGGGGCCTACAGGGATGCTGGGGAGGGACTATTCATTAGGGACTGTAGTGATAGGACAAGGGGTAACGGGTTGAAACTTAAACAGCAGAGGTTTAGATTGGATATAAGGAAGAAATTCTTTCCTGTTAGGGTGGTGAGGTACTGGAATGGGTTGCCCAGGGAAGTTGTGAATGCTCCATCCCTGGCAGTGTTCAAGACCAGGTTGGATGAAGCCTTGGGTGATATGGTTTAGTGTGAGGTGTCCCTTCCCGTGGCAGGGGTTTGGAACTAGATGATCTTCAGGTCCTTTCCAATCTTAACTATTCTATGATTCTATGAAACAAAGGGGATAATCTCTCCTAATCAATCACTTTGTTTTTCAAAGGGTGTTTTTGTTTAACTGTTTAATTGACTTAAGGAGGTTAGATAAGCAAGAGATACATCTTGTTACAGGATGTTGCAAACTTGGGTACTAGGCAAATAACCATATAAGGTATAGAACAAAATGTTAAGACTATGGTTAAGCTTGTAAGCGTTTTTCTGTTAATAAGTTACCAAGAAAGTTTAGCAACGTCTTCACCGGAGAAAGACCCCAGAAACAAGTAAAGAACAATGGAAAGGAGCCACGTCGACATTTCAGGTAAAGAAGACAACAGGATTGTCTAAAACCCAAGACCGAGAAAATATAAGAGAGTATACCCCAAAGATCCCGTTGTGCATCCTTGGTGGAGCGGAGACTCCCAGGCACACCCAGCGCTGCTTGCTTATTGCCTCTCGATATTCATAAATTGTAAATAAAATTAATTGGATTAGATCATGGCTAAGATGAAATTTTTATAACAAAATTGGTGACCCGGATGTGATCTCTGTGAGGCTGCTTGGGACTATGGGTCTTATGAGGGACGCCTCCACAAACTGGCTTGGGAATTATAGTCTTGGACAGTCTTGAGAGATCAACGAACAGAGAGGCAATAACCAAGGAATTCAAGCTCCTGGAATGCTGCAGTATAAAATACCCATAATTCTTGTGCATGAAGACCCGGACAATAACAACAGACTGTAAGAATCATTCAGTTGGGTGGGAAGGCCGGTGTGTTCCTCTCACCGTAATACCATCCACCTTGAGGGAACTGGTTGGTGTAGAGATGGAGTGCATGGTGTGTGTATGATTGAAGCGCAACAAAGTTGCGTGGTTTTCCTCTCGCCGTACTACCAGTCACCCATGAAGGAGCTGGTCGGTGAAGAGACAGAGTGCGTGGTAATAGGTGTAACTGAGACACGGACCGAGCATCCTGGATCCATAAAACACGGGCCAGGATATCAGGGTTTGTGAAGCAGGTGTGGACCTCTTCTAAGCGTGTTTCCAATCTCCCGCGAGGGGCTTGGCCGCTTAAAAAGGAAGCGATAGTGATCGATTGAAAGGAGATATACCCAGCGGGAAATGGGTCAGAGTAGGAGTCGTAACTCTAATCCAGGAAAGGGGCCCAGGGAGAGGTCCCAGGAATAAGGCAGGGAGTGAATTACCAGATATAACCCCAGACAGTCCCTTGGGGTTAATGTTTAAATACTTGGCCATCCCAGGAAGGAAAGAGTAAGGAAAAAATGGTCCATTACGGTATGGAAGTGTGGACTAAAGAGGAAATTTGGCCTGACACATGGCCCGAGGCTGCTGGTAAGGTGTGCAGAGACGTCTGGCACACAGCAAAGTTCCCCTTGGCAGGTAGGGCTTTCAAACAAGGGGCTCATCTACCGGCTGCTAGTGATCCTGAGAGCGGATCGGGAGAGTCTGGGTTTTTGCTGCATCCCGAGTTTTGGGAGCCAGGACAGACCTGCTACCATAAGAAGCAGGAGAAGGGTAGGTGGAACCATAGTGTGAGTGTGTGGGATCCCACGTGTAAGTTTGTGTTTTTGTGTGACTGAGACGTAGCATAGCTACAAATCGAGTCTGGAGTCCCAGTCCGTGGTTCTGTGTCTCCGGGAGGAGAGTGGCCAGAGTGTCCTGCGTGTCCTGTCTGTGTGAGCAGGGGTGGGGCCTGGCTGCCCCTCCCACTGCCCTTCCTGTGTAAGCCTGTGTGTCTTGTCTGTGTGAGCAGCTTAGAAAAAAGGGGGGGGGAGGGGTGTCCGGCTGCCCCTCTTGCTACGTTTTTCTGTCCTGTGTATCTTCTTGTCTGTGTACAGTCATTAAGTAGCTCAGAAAGTCCCTGTGTGCCTTGTGGGAGTGTAACTGTATGTGATGGGGAGCATTTTGCATGTATATTGTGGCAGTGCTCTCAGTGCAGGTTCCACTTCTACAGCCACGCAGAGCGCCAGTGGGGCAGATATTGCTCAGGGTGTCTTGCGAAACACTGGTGGGTGGGAAATTATAGTTACCCAATTGGTAATTCTCTGAGAACAGAAATAAAAGGATTATTTTGTGGAAAAAGCCACAAAACTTCTGGAGGACCTCTGGTTGGTTAGAAAGGAAACCTGGGAAAGGGTTTGTAAAAAGTATCAAAGAAAATTTGAAGAGGCATGGTTACAAAGGAAATTTCACTGGAACTGAAACTATGATCTAACAACAGGGGAGCTGATCTGTAGAACTCAGAGATATTATTTTACTTATCCCCTTAAGGATATCATAAAACTTGTGTGTAGGTTCTCTCATATTTTCATAAGCGCATTTGCAGAGCACTGAGAAAGAGAAACTATAGAGATTTGTAAAAGATTGGCTGAAATAGGAGCCAGTGAAAACAAGGAAATCCTGAAGAAAAGCCCATTGGGTTACATTTTGGCACATTGGAAGGAACTGAGAGGGTCTTCTGGGGCCTCTGTAAACGAAAAAAAACAACGTTGATAAAATATTGTAACCAATGGTGACCTTTATATACTTTGGAAGATCCGGAGAAATGGCCTAAAAATGGAATTCTGAATTATAATACATTGTTACAAGTAATGTTGGTTTTGAAGTGAAATAATGTATGCAGAAACCACCCAGAGTGACAAACTACGTGCAAAATTAAAATAGCTCCGCTAGATGCCATAATTTTTGCTTTGGAAAAGGACAGGAAAAAACTGAAAATTAAAAGGGAAAACCAAAGGGAAAGGAGGGGAGCTCGAGCAGCTCCTGTGTTTGAGCATGGGATGGGTACTGGGGTAGGCAAACAAGTGGAAACAGACGTGTTGACAGGCAGGACTGAGTGGTTATTGAATAAATGTGGATGGGAGTAAAGGAGGAAACATGGAAAGTGTATAAAAAAAAAGAAAAAGCTGAGTTGTGCTATAGCCACAGCTGCGGTGGTTGCTTTGAAATTGGTGGAGGAGGAATATTGAGCAGAGGTGGGGGAGTAGTTACTTCTTCTGTGGAACCGGATCGGTGTGTGTGCTATGGGGAGTCTGGACCCCGGAAGTGAGACTGCCCTGGGCGGCAGTGCCATGGGGAGGCTCTGGTGAATGAATTGGAACTTGAATGACAGGATACTAATAAAAAGCTGGAAAGAAGAGAGTTTATCCCCTCGTTGGGAAGGACCATTTCTAGTTTTTTTTAACTACAGAAACGGCGATAAGAACTGCTGAAAAAGGGTGGACACACGCGTCATGAGTAAAAGGACCTATAAAAAAAATGGAAAGCTGTGACTGAACCTGGAGACACCAAGCTGACCCTCAAAAGGACTTGAATAAGTAACTGAGGGAATTCACATTGACTCCTGCAAATATGATATGGGAAACGCAGGTATAGTTGAAATTATTTTAAGAAACCATAGGATAAGGGCCAGTACCAGTCCATGTCCTATATGCAAATGCTGCAATTTGTATATTAGAGCCAAGCGTCCCAATTGTTTAAAGTATATAATTACATGTAGGGGAGACAAGGAACAATTTTTGAGGAATCAATTATAGTTCTTTTGCATTTGGTGTGAAATTGCCACCTCCCTGGAACAATTGTTGTGGGTCAAATACTATTGCCGTAATAGCCGACGGGGAATATACCTTTAACCTGCCAGAAAGGGCAAGACCGGAGGGAGTCAGTGCTGCAGCTGAAAAGGTCTGCCGAGGGCTGCAACCCCTGGGGCTGTGACCGCTGAGCACTGTGGTCCTGACCAGACTTCTTTTGGTGTCGGTTCTGATAGGAACTATGTGGGAAATGCTGTGGCTTCTAAAAACATTCACAACTGTAATGAATGTATTACCACAACTAGACAAGGGAAGATAACCTCTCAAACCTTGGTCTATCACACCATTTATGACTGCAAAGGAACAAAGATAGGCAGTTGCATATATAATCAAACTCAGTATGAATTGTTTCAGGAAAAAAACAAACAAAACTGTGTGTTACAATCCAAAGAAGTGAAGTTATAACCAATTTGAGTACCTCACTGTCAATGATTTTTGATGCATGTGATATTATAGATGATGATTTAGATACTAATTGTGGAAGTTTAGAGTGGAGGCCGTACTATAGTAGCCAACCAAATTATATTTGCCCAGGTGGATATCAATGTCACATAAATCCTGATGATGTACCTAGTCAAACAGCTAGGTATCAGTCATCACACCTTTGTGGAAGAAAAGGATAGTCTTGCGTATGCTGGGATACTGTAGGCTGGGGATATGATTATCAATGTAAGACTCTACAAGCTTCAATAGCAAGAATACAAACAAACAGTAGCTGTCCAACCCATGCCTGCAATCCAGTAAATTTAACTCTCATAGATTTGAAAAATTGGAAACAGAAAGAAGTAACTAAAATTGGACTTAAGATATATGGAACTGGAGAAGACCCAGATGTGATTATTAGTATTAAGATCAAATAAAAATATAGAGTCAATACAAGATCATGATTACAATAAGTAAATAGAAAAATATAGAGAGTCAATACAACAATATGATTACAATAAGTGCTCCTGTCAATACAAATGATGAAAGGGAAAGAGAAACAAAGGGGATAATCTCTCCTAATCAATCGCTTTGTTTTTCAAAGGGTGTTTTTGTTTAACTGTTTGATTGGCTTAAGGAGGTTAGATAAGCAAGAGATACATCTTGTTACAGGATGTTGCAAACTTGGGTACTAGGCAAATAACCATATAAGGTATAGAACAAAATGTTAAGACTACAGTTAAGCTTGTAAGCGTTTTTCTGTTAATAAGTTACCAAGAAAGTTTAGCAACGTCTTCACCGGAGAAAGACCCCAGCAAACAAGAAAAGAACAAAGGAAAGGGGCCACGTCAACATTCGGGTAAAGAAGACGACGGGATTGGCTAAAACCCAAGACCGAGAAGTATAAGAGACTATACCCCAAAGATCCCAGTGTGTGTCCTTGGTGGAGCGGAGACTCCCTGGCTGTCATGGTTTAATCCCAAGCCGCACAGCTCATGCACTCACTCCCCCCCTTGCTCCCCCAACTCCCGGAGAGTTGGGGAGGAGAGTCCAAATAATGTATCTCCCATGGGTTGAGATAAGAACAGTTTAATAACTAAGGTATAACACAAATCACTACTGCTACTACCACTACTACTACTAATAATGATAAAGGAAATAACAAGTGAAGAGAATACAACACCTCACCAGCCACCAACCCATAACTCACCCCACCCTGCCCAACCAAGCACCGACCGATGCCTCCTCCAACTCCCCTGGAGCTCTAGCCCTTCCGGGTAACTCTCAGTTATGTCCTGGGTATGACGTGCTATGGTATGGAATATCTCTTTGGTAGCCTGGGTCAGGTGTCCTGTCTCTCCTTCCTCTCTGCCTCCCCTCCTCCCTGGCAGAGCATGAGGCTCAGAAAGTCCTTGGACAAACCAAACATCTGAGCAAGATAACCGCAGTGCCTGAAGGTAGTTGACATAGTTTCAGGTCCTCAGAAACTTAGTACAAAAGGTGTGAGAAAAGCAGAATGGAAAAACAGAACCTAGGGATGAGGAGTATCTGGGACTAGCTGATGGCAAGGATGGGAGCACTTTAACTGATAAGTAGAAAGACAGGATGATTTCTATGTCTGTAATGTTAATTAAGCTGGGAAAAGTAAACGACTCTTAAAGACCACAATCACATTTTTGTATGCATGCGGGAAACTTTCTGGAAAATGATGTAATATGCACAGTGACCATATAAGGATGGCCTGTAGAGCAATATGGGGACACACGTTAGGAGGAGCTATCCCCCGTGTCTCCCAGTGCCGCAATAAAGAATACCTGCTTGTCAACTTGAAACTCTGTTGGTGAGTTTGTTCCTGGAGTTTTCTCCAAATCAATTTGGCACCCCAGATGGGACCCTCTCTGCTTGGCTGCAGGACCCTCTGAGGACAGAGCTCCCTAGGGCCCTCAGGAGTTTTTCCCGGAGGGGACCCCTCAATTCATTCGGATCACTGCGGGAGCAGACAAGGACCATCTTCATAAAAGGTATTCTTTTATATAGTCTGTAAGATGCAAGGGGCATCTCGGTTTGGTAAACTGGTTTGGTAAGCGTATGCATGGCTTGGAAGCCTTCCGTAAATCAAGATAGGAAACTTTGCGGGTAAAGGCGTATACTTGGCCGCTAGCATCCGTTTGGTATACACCCACAAGAAGCAGTGAGCATCCTGAGGTTTACAATGACAGGAGGCAGTGGGCACGGGGGAAACTCTGTTGTTGAGTTTGTTCCTGGAGTTTCCTGATCAGAGTCACCAGCTTCCAGTAGTCATAGAATATCTGTAGCATGTTTAATTTTTTTTTTCCCCCGTGTGTTCAAAAGTTTTCATTCTTTTCAGATGGCACCACGTTCATGGACCACAAATGCATATTTAGAATCAGTCCAAATATTTATCCTTTTGTCTTCAGCCAGTTCCATGGCTCTTGTTCAGCATGTTCCAGAGGTTTCTTTCAAATCTGGTCGGCTTGAATATACAGTCTCTATAGTGGCCAAGCAGTCGTGTGTTAATAGTTCTGCTGGTTGTTCCTGCAAAAGGATACTGGATTGACAACGTTAGTGACCACACTTTCTATATCACTGTGTTTTACAAGGGTGGCCTGGTATTTTAAAAAACATGAAGGAGATAACCAGTGGGCTTCTTTCTGTTCCAGAACTGCTGATACAACATGGGACACTAGTACAGTAATCTTTTGTCCCAAGGTAAATTTGCAAGACTCTTCAATGTTCATGACAACTGCAGCCACAGCCCTTGGGCATCTGGGCTATCCTTTGCTTGCTTCATCCAGCTGTTTTGAAAAATACACCACTACCTTCTTATAGGGTCCTAGTTTCTGAGCAAGGACCAAAGCTATTCCCTCTTCTTCATAGGAATATAGCCAAAATGATTTAGTCACATCCAGAAGTCACAGAGCTGCAGCTCTCATTAGTTCTGTTTTTTAAATTTCTAAAGCCCTCCTCTGCTGAATCAGTCTATTCCAAAGAGAGAGGGGTTCATATAGTGGTCTTACTAGAACACCATAATAATGCATCCAAAGTCTGCATCATCCAGTCATTCCCAGGAACGTATGGAACTCCTTGGTGGTTGATGGTCGTGGCGTTTGACAAATGGCTTCTTTTCTAGCAGTTCCAACTTCTCTGTTCTCCTGTTATTTCATATCCTAGGTAGGAAACTTGGGTTTGAATTAGTTGTGCCTTTTGTCTGGATACCCGATATTCAGTCCCAGAAAATTCAATAATCCCACCATTAACTAGACACATTTTCCCTTTGTTTCTGTGGCAATTAATAGGTCATCCACATATTGTAACAGAGTCCCCGTCTGAGTGGGTGGATTCCATGGTTCTAGTTCCAGTGTTAACTGATTTCAAAAATCGCTGGACTGGTTTTAAACCCTTGAGGTAATACTGTGCAAGTTAATTGAGTTTTCCTTACTGCGTCAGGATTTTCCCTATTCAAAAGCAAATAAATTCTGGCTTTCTTTGGCCAATGTTAAACAAAAGAAAGAGTCCTTTAAATACAAGGTGGCAAACCATTTGATTATTATTCAATTTAGTCAATAAGGTAAATGGATTAGCTATTACTGGATGAATATCCTCTACAGATTTCTTGACTGCTCTGAGGTCTTGAACCAATTTGCAACTTTATTTCTTTACTGGCAAGATAGGAGTATTGTATCCCAATTCACATTCAATTAATAATTTATATTTTAAAATTTATCAATGATTTTTACTACCCTTTCCCTGCAATTTTAGGGGATACTGTTTTATTTGAATTGGGCAGGGCCCCCCCTTTTTATTTCTACTTTAACAGGCAAATCATTTTTGCCTTACCTGGAACTTCAGATGCCCACACTCCCAGATATACCTGATTAAGGATTTCTTCTATTTCAGGGAAGTCCTCCTGTTCACTTTTCTGTTGAATTAAAGATATAAACTCAAAACTGAAATTAACTGATTTTTAACTCTCAATTCCATTTTACCTTCATTAAATGCTGCTTCTCGCCCTAATAAAGATTTCGGAGAATTTGGCATGCATAAAAATTTATGCATTCCCATTTGTTTTTCCAATTTGTACTTTAAGGGTTTAAGAAAGAATGTATTTTTTTTTCCTTTTTTTTTTTTCCCTTGGTGGCCAGTAGCTCCCACATCTGTAACAAATTCTTTTCCCTCTGATTTAACGCCGAAGAAGTTGCTCCTGTATCCACTGAAATTCCACTTTATTTCCTCTAGTCCCTAGTTTTAATTTAACTAGTGGATCTGCTAGGGTAGATTCCCCAGGTCCCCATCAGTCGAATTCCCATTCAGCCACCGGAGCCACCCCATGCACTTCACCCAGGGCAGTCTCACTTCCAACATTCAAACTCCCTACAACACACACCGATCCAGTCCCATAGGAGAAGAACACACTCCCCAACCTCCACCCGACATCCCTCCACCTCTGCCTCCCCAGCACTCATCCCATGCTCAAACACAGGAGCTGCTCAAGCTCCCCTACTTTCCCTCTTGGTTTTCCTTAACTTTAAACATCTTTCCCCAGTATCACGATCTGAACAACATCTCTCCAGCTTAGCTTTCAGTTTTCCCCTGTCCTTTTCCAAAGCCAAAATTAAGGGATCTGGCAGAGGTATATTAATTTTGCATTCCGTCTGTCATATCTGCATACATTAACTTCATTTTCCTTTCCACCTCAAAAACAACATTAATTGTAACAATGTATCATAATTCAAAGTTCCATTTTTAGGCCATTTTTCCTGATCTTCCAAACTATACAAAGGCCACCATTGTTTACAATATTTTATCTATGTTTTCTAATTTACCGAGCCCCCAGGAAACCCTCCCCGTTCTTTCCAATGTGCCAAAATGCACCCTAAAGCACTCTTTTTCAAGATCTCTCCACACTGCCGATTTCCCATTATCAATCTCGCAGTCACACACACACGGGATCCCACAGACACACTCCACACAGTTACAACACTTGAGACAGAGACTAAAATTGTATCAAACTAACAATTAATAGTTATAACCTGTCACCAACACTAAAATCACAAGACCAAAATCATTACTATAACAAGCCACAAAATAGACACTCCACAGTTACAACACTTGAAACAGAGACAACAATTAACAATGTATTTGTAGCAGTCTGTCACCAATACTAAAATCACAAGATCAAAATCGTAACTGTAACAAGCCACAACAGAAGTCAAATACCAGTAAAATCCAAAACCCTTTCTACAAGATACCCACTGTGTCTTGCAGGACACAAACCACAAGGTGCCCACAGCCTCTTGTGACTGTAAACCACAGGATGTCCGCTGCTTCTTGTGCGTGTATACTGGTAAAAACCAAAACCTTTTCTACAAGACACCCACTGCGTTTGTGGTGTCTCTACAAACTGCCCTAATACTTCAGTAGATTTAAAGGGTTTTGTTTTTTTTATTCACAGCTCCAGTGTCCATACTGGCCATTAGAACAGTGGGGCCCTGGGAGCTGAATTGGAGGGCAGACTCTTTTGAACATGGTGATCAAAGAACTAAAGTGACATCACTGCCCTTTTACACTCCTTATTAAAAACTTTTACCCGAACCAGACAACAAAAAATAAACAGAAAATTGTCTGCCCTCAACACACACACACAAGGGATCCCACAAGCACACTTCACACAATTACAATATTTGAAACAAAAAATCCAGACACATGAGTATCACAGAGAGACTGTATCAAATGAGTTGTATATGGGGCTCCAAGTCCATGGTCTGCCACAGTTTGCCTGATATCTTTGATAAGAGCATACGAGACACCTTCCCACCATGTGTCATGATCCGGCAGATACACCACAGGGAAAGCACACAATCCATCTGCATCCCCGGCCTGTCTCACTTCTCCCTTTACAGCTGCCCATTTGTCATAAGGATCTGGGGGATATAAATCAGGCTCTTTTTCGGGCTCCATAGGCCCCGGTTCAAAAGGACCATCCAGGTCAGCATCAGAATTATCAGGCAACAGAACCACATGAGCAGCAACAGCAGACTGATTTTTTAATCTCACGGCGGAGTCTGGCAAAGAGGGTGGTGGTAATGGAGACGAAGGAGCTGCTTCTGCCCCCTGTGCTTGTGAGCTGGCATGAACTTTCAAAGTTTCAGAAATAACTCGTCACAGGCTCAATAAATTGGCGACAACTTTATCATTGTTTGCAGCACAGTCCCACAAATTATGTCCCAAATCTCCGGAGCATAAATATTAGATGGACTGACTTTTGATGCCCAGAGAAGGATACGTTTCAGTTCTAACCTTGTCATCTATTTTTCCACACTGCCTAAGAATCATACCAAAAACTTCTAGAACATTTCCCTGCTCCTTTGTTAAAGCAGACCCCATAATTTTCAGCTGCTTATCCCCATCCTGTGAGAGGCAATCTGTACAGTTTGAATTAGCTTCCTTTCAGCGTAAACCTTTGCTTACATTCAGCAAGCGGTTTGGCTGAGCCATGCCACCAGATAGACAATTAATTGCTTTTCATGCCCCACGTTGGGCGCCATTTGTGGCATTTCACGACATGGACTCAAGTTGATGCAGAGACTCAAATCCAACTTTATTAACACCAAGCCCTTTTAAACCCGTTGTTTGGTACTTTCCAACTTGCACGTACATGCAACGTTCAATCTCATTGGCCACTGTGAAACTTTCCAGTCTAATCACAATGTTGCTGACCCTCTCAAAAGCCCCACATCCTCTGGCCTGCAACTGAGATTCCCACCACAACTACATCCTGGCCCATCCTCCCAAGACTTGCTTGTTTATCTTCCCTGTCCTTCAGCATTCCAACTAATCGCCCCAGGGCTTGTCAAGCACCAAGGCCTCAGAGCTTATTCCCAAACTCTTTTTCAGGCAAATCTTATCACTTTCACTCCCCACAACCTGCTAAAGTAGTCTCCCCCTGCCTTCTATCCAGGCACTTGCCTCTAGGCCCGAACAGTCACACAGATGGCTCGCTGGAATACCAGAGGGTTTAGATCTGAGCTATGAAGCCAAACAGAAACCACACTAATCACAGTGACTGTCTTCAGTCACTATAAATTCCATTCTATAAAGAATCACTCCTCAGGCTGTTTCCCAGCCTGCCCTTGCACCCATGCACACAAACTCTATCAGCAATTGTTCTTTTCTGCAGTTTTTTTTATATCTTCTTGTCGTGGTTTAAACCCAGCCGGTAACTCAGAACCAGATAATCACTCACTCTCCCCCCCCCCCCACCCCCGCTTCTTCCTCCCTCTGCTCCCAGAGGAATGGGGAGGAAAATCAAAAGAATGTAACTTCCACGGGTTGAGATTAGAACAATCCAGTAACTAAGGTAAAACACAAAACCACTGATGCTGCCACCAATAATAATAATGATAAGAAAATCACAGCATCACAGAATCCCAAGGGTTGGAAGGGACCTCAAAAGATCATCTAGTCCAACCCCCACACAAGAGCAGGGTAACCTAGAGTACATCACACAGGAACTTGTCCAGGTGGGCCTTCAATATCTCCAATGTAGGAGACTCCACAACCACCCTGGGCAATCTGTTCCAGGGCTCTGTCACTCTTACAGTAAAGAAGTTCTTCCTGATGTTAACGTGGAACCTCCTATGCTCCAGTTTACACCCATTGCCCCTTGTCCTACCACAGGATATCACTGAAAAAAGCTTAGCTCCATCATCCTGACACCCACCCTTTACATATTTGTAAACACTGATGAGGTCACCCTTCAGTCTCCTCTTCTCCAAGCTAAAGAGACCCAGCTCCCTCAGCCTCTCCTCATAAGGGAGGTGTTCCACTCCCTTAATCATCTTTGTGGCTCTGCATTGGACTCTTTCAAGCAATTCCCTGTCCTTCTTGAACTGGGGGGCCCAGAACTGGACGCAATAGTCCAGATGCGGCCTCACCAAGGCAGAGTAGAGGGGGAGGAGAACCTCTCTTGCACTACTAACCACACCCTTTCTAATGCACCCTAGGATGCCATTTGCCTTCTTGGCCACAAGGGCACATTGCTGGCTCATGGTCATCCTCCTATCCACCAGGACCCCCAGGTCCCTTTCCCCTTCACTACTTTCCAGCAGGTCAGCCCCCAACCTGTACTGGTACATGGGGTTGTTCTTCCCCAGATGCAAGACTCTACACTTGCCCTTGTTGAATTTCATCAACTTTCTCCCCGCCCAACTCTCCAGCCTGTCCAGGTCTCTCTGAATGGCAACACAGCCTTCTGGTGCGTCAGCCACTCCTCCCAATTTAGTGTCATCAGCGAACTTGCTGAGGGTACACTCAGTTCCCTCATCCAGGTCGTTGATGAAAATATTAAACAGCACTGGTCCCAGAACTGACCCCTGAGGGACTCCACTAGTCACAGACCTCCAGCTAGATTCTGCCCCATTGACCACAACTCTCTGCTTCCTTCCTTTCAACCAGTTATTGATCCACCTCACTACCTGATCATCAAGCCCACACTTCCTTAGCTTATCTATGAGGATGCTGTGGGAGACAGTATCAAATGCCTTACAGAAATCAAGAAAAAACACATCTACCACTCCACCATCATCCCTCCACCTAGTCACTTCCTCATAGAAGGCTATAAGGTTGGTCAAACATGACTTTCCCTTCATAAAACCATGTTGGCTGTTCTTAATGACCCCCTCACCCTTGATATGCCTAGAGATGGAGTCACGAACAAGTTGTTCCATCACCTTTCCAGGGATGGAGGTAAGCCTGACCGGTCTATTATTACCCGGGTCCTCCTTCTTGCCCTTCTTATAGACTGGCGTAATATTTGCCATCCTCCAATCCTCAGGCACCTCTCCCATTTCCCACGACTTACCAAAGATGATGGAGAGTGGCCTAGCAATGACCTCCGCCAGCTCCCTCAGCACCCGTGGGTGTATTCCATCCAGACCCATTGATTTATAGATGTCCAGATTGCATAGCTGATCCCTAACCCAATCCTCATCTACCAAAGCAAACTCCTCCTTTATCCTGACTCCTTCTGGGGCTATAGGAATCTGGAGCCCCCGGGGAGAGTCTGCAGGAGTAAAGACAGAGGCAAAGAAGGCATTCAGCACCTCTGCCTTCTTTATATCCTCTGACTCCAGGGCACCCACCTCATTCAGCAGTGGGCCTATATTGCCTCTTGTGTTAGTTTTATTCGCTATGTATTTGAAGAAGCCCTTTCTATTGTCCTTAACCCGACTAGCAAGATTAATTTTCAAGGAGGCCTTAGCTGTCCTAATTGCCTCCCTACATCCTCTAACAACTGTCCTATATTCCTCCCAAGTGGCCAGCCCCTCTTTCCATAATCCATAGATTCTCTTTTTCCACATGAGATTGCCCAGCAGTTCCTTGTTTATCCACGCTGGTCTCCTAGATCCCTTACTTGATTTCCTACCCATTGGGACGCTCTGATCCTGAGCTTGGAAGAAGTGGTCCTTGAATGATGACCAACTATCTTGAGCCCCTTTACTAGCTATTACCCTTTTCCATGAGACTTCCCTTAGCAGTTGATTGAAGAGGCCAAAGTTGGCCCTTCGGAAATCCAGAACTGTGGCCTTGCTAGGTATTCTATTCCTCCCACACAGGATCCTAAACTCCACCATCTCATGGTCACTGCAGCCAAGGCTGCCATTGATCATCACCACTTCAACCCGACCCTCCTTGTTGGTGAGTACTAAATCTAGTAGCGCTCCTCTCCTAGTTGGTTTGTCCACCATTTGCATTAAGAACTTATCATCAATGCACTGGAGGAACCTCCTAGACTGTGAATGATTGGCTGTGTGAGTCTCCCAGCAAATATCAGGGTAGTTAAAATCTCCCATGAGGACCAAGGCATCTAGTCGTGAGTCTGCTTTCAGTTGCTTGTAGAAAGCCTCATCAACTCCTTTGTCGTGATCAGGAGGTCTATAATAGACTCCCACAACTGTATCACCCGTACCAGTCTGTCCCTTAATTCGTACCCACAGACATTCCACTTGCTCCTCATCTGCCCCCAGACAGAACTCAATACATTCTATTTGCTCTCTCACATAAACAACAAGGGAAGAGAATACAATCACTCATCACCCACCAACCGATACACAACCTGACCCAAGCAGCCATCTAGCCCTTCTGGGTAGCTGCCCCCAGTTTATATACTGGGCATGACATGCTGTTGTATGGAATACCTCTTTGGTTGGTTTGGGCCAGGTGTCCTGTCTCTGCTTCCTCCCGGCTTCCCCTCCTCCCTGACAGAGCATGAGACTCACAAAGTCCTTGGTCAGACTAAACATTACTTAGTAACAATTAAAACCATCAGTGTTATCAGTGTTATTCCCAGGCTGAAAATGAAAAACACAGCCCTGTGCTGGCTACTAAGAAGGAGAAAAATGACTGCTACTGCTGAACCCAGGACACTCCTCCTTTCCTACTCTGCCCTTACGGTGAGCCGCTTTTTCCAAGCCCAGCCCCAGTAAATCCCCTATTTGGCTTAGCTTTTCAATCACTTGTTCAATGTTTCAATCACTTGCTCAATTTCCTTGTTCTGTTAGTAGTATGGGTTTTTCCCATCCACCCCATCTAGTAAAATAGTATCTGTTCTTTCCTCCATGAGGTGAACTAGCCAGTTGTGCGGTTTTTCCCTGGGCCTCTGCTTCAATTTATCCAATTAGTTCTTAATCTCCTCAGGACTATAGTCTGTCAGTTGGCCTGTTCTTACTTGTCCATTTGCCCCAGTAATCATCTTACTTTTAAACACAGGAGCTGTGCATACTCCTTACTTTTTCACTTCTGCCTCGGCTTCGGTTTGATTCGGAGAAAACTCCAGGAACAAACTTGCCAACAAAGTTTTCAAGCTGACAAGCAGGTATTCTTTATTGCAGCGCCGGGAGACACGGGGGATAACTCCTCCTAACGTGTGTCTCTCTATTACTACACAAGCCATCCTTATATAGTCCCTGGGCATACATACATATTCATGAGGCTACGTATGGATTACATCCTTTTCCAGAAAGCTCCCTGCATGCGTACAGAACTGTGGTGGTGGTCTCTGAGGGTCGTTTACTTCTTCCAACAATCTTCATCACTTCTGGCAGCCTTTGAAGCACGCGCAGTAGATGCTCATACCAGTTTAATTGGTTCACTAGCACCAGAGACATAATAATCCCCCTATCCTCCTACTTATCAGTTAGTTTACCCACAGCCTATCCTGGACACCTGCTATTCCCAGATACTCCTTATCCCTGTGTCTTGTTTTTCTAGACTGTTTTTCTTAAGACCACATCAACTATAACAATTTATCTTGTGCCAGTATGTTCTCTATCTGTACTCTATTTTTTCTATGTATTATGCACCTCAGTAATTTTCCACTGCTACTGTTACAAAGCCATTGAACTTAACATTGCTTAAAATTCTAAAGGTTTATAAATTCCATTTTGTGATTTTCTGTTCCCCTTGTTTCAGGTTTTTCATTCTTAGTGACTGGTACCCCAAATTTCTCCATTCCATATCTCCCTGTTTCAGTCAGGATCAGATACAAGGGCACAGACACATGGACCAGTGGCCTCACTGCCCTTGTATCATTTTCATTGCTCCATTTTTTGGTGACACAGTGTATTTTTCTGTGAAAGTGACACCTATTTTGTTTTTCTAATTCTCTCATCCTGGTCTGCATTGACTACAGGCGCCTGCGTCTGCAATAGCGCTTCTGCTTTAACTCTTTCTAGCTCGGAATGTAAATCTGCTACTTGTTGCCCAACTCTGTGTTCTTATCTACCATGCTTCTGTAGGCAGGCAGCAAGCAGCCTGTCATGTGTCCAGCATGATTCAGTCACCCCCCTGAGCATGTATGAGGGGTTTCTACAAACTCACTCCAATATTTTAACATTCCCATGGGGTCCTTAGCTCCCCACGGTTCAGGTCCTACATTAATGCAAGTCTCTATTTTATCCTACAGTGTGCTCCACATTTCCTTCATCCACCCTGGCCTCTCCACAGGAGGAGCCACAGCCCGAGGCTCTTTCCACATCTTTCTCCCGTTCGTTTCTGTCCTCACTATCCCATGTACCCCAGATGTCTCCATCCTATGTTTCGGGATCCTAATCTGGTTGGGTTACTCCTGCCCGCATCTGCAGCGCCGTATCTGCGCTGGGCTTTGGGTGTCTCCACCATCGCCAGGCAGTTCACACAGCATATGATGTGGCTAATTTCTCTAGTTTTTCCTGCCACCCTGGTGTGGCTTGAGTGGCGGCTAATACAGCTTGTTGTTGCATTACCCCCTAGCCTTTTTGGTTATTAAATAATTTCAGCTGATCAAGGGGACATTTTCCACTCCATGGCTCCAGCCCCACCTGAGTACAGGTTTCCCTTACAGCGTACTCCATGGCTCAGGTGTCCATCCTGCCGTTCCACTGGCAGAGTGCCAGGAGATGAATTGGAGGGCGGCTTCTTTTTGAATATGGTTACTCACAGCTAACAACTAAACGAATTAGGGTTGGCGTGATCTGGTAGCTGTGCACTCCAATACACAGCACCACTACACATGAATACGTAATATGTGGAACCCTGTATCTGTGTACCCCACCACCCAGCCCCACTAATTCTTGTTATACCCAAATATTTCTCACAGTTTCTGAAACTCGGAATCCCATCCTTGTTGCCAATTATGTTCCAGAGTTTGAGGAATCCAGGTTGAAAGAGAGAGGAGAGACACAAGGAATAAAAAAGCAACTAACTTATTACTACAGGAAAAGATAGGGAGGAAGAGCTGGCAAAGGGTGAAAGTAACAGTGACAGATATTTTTGGTGTTTATCTTACCAACCCCAAAGACCATGTCATGATGATCAGGAAACCAGCTCCAAGAGACATCATTGCAGTGCGAGGTGGCAGCCTCATCCTTAGCGAGCGTCCCGTTGGAGGCAACATTGACCTGAGTGGTAGGAGGTTCTGCTTCCCCTCATTGCATGAGGCTGGGGCTTTTATGCTAGTGAAAGGGCACACTCATTCTAACCTAGGGGGCCAGCCTACATCAAAGGAGTGGCCAGTTATGGCTATTTGCTACAACTGAGCAGTTTGTACAAAAGGGTCTCTGTTCAGGGATTTCCAAAGTGGACTGCGAGACTTTTAGGGGATTTTTGGGGAGGAGCCACCACCAACTATTATCTCATGTGTCTTGCAACTGGTATAAGACTCCCTTTTGCTAACAGCGGTATTAACTCCCCTATTTTCAAGGTTATGTTCCCACAACCTGTGCCAAACAGTACTGTTCTATTTTTGTGTGTTTCACCATGGACCATTATCTATTGTCATTGACACACTAACACATGTTTTTCTTTTCTTCTGTCATGGATCTCTGCCCAACTCTTCTTTCTGATTCATGTAAGAACAGACATTCCAACTCTACATGCTTTTTTTTCTCAATTAATTTGCAATACCTTTGGTCTAGAGCTGTGCTAATAGTACAGTGTTTCTGTGTACTCAAGCTCTCATTTCACTAATCATAAAGGGACACATTTCTCTCCTCCCCTGTGCACAGACTTTTTTGTACATATGGATAAGAGCAGCATATGGACCAGAGCAGCATATGGACCTAAAAGCAGCTTGAGCCTAAGGAATAATTTCTACTCAAATGCTACAGGTTTCATTCCTGTCCTCAAATAAGCTCATTCACACATTGCATCTTCCAAATCCTTTCAATACTTTTGTATTTATTTCATGCAATTTTAATAGTTTCTGCTGCTTTAAACAGTCTGTAGTAAGAAACCAGTGCAAACAAGTTATTGCCTTTTGCTATGAAATAGCTTTCAGCCTCTGAGCTCAAATGGAGATTTTCTTTCAAGCATCAATGTTAAAATGAATTATTAAAAGCAGATTTAAATTGTCCACTTTTTCTATTCTGTCATGTTTTCAGAATCACAATGATGAAATAATTTCAGACAAATGACTACACTTACTGACGTTCAAATCACTTGTCCCCTCACTGTTGTTTTTCCCAGGCCAAAATGGGATATAAGCACTCATGAATAAAGTGGCTAGCTTTCACATTCAGTTCATGTGTTTTTGTGAATTATATTTTATAAAAGTAAAAATATAAGAATTTATATCCTACATCTAGACTACCATTCAAATAGGTTCAGAGCTCATGCTGGCCTGTAGGAAGCTGAAGCATCTCTCCACACAAAGTAGGCAGTGAGCCCTAGCAGATAGAGTTCTTGGTTTGAGATTCCAAAGATGGTAATGCTTCACCTTGGCATTGCCAGGAACTTACTACATGGCCTTGAGTGAGTCTTGGTCTCTTTTCTTTACAGTGTGCAACTACAGAAAGGGCTGTTCATTTTATTTCATTTCAGGCACTTAGGCATCTGTTCCTCACCACACACATGGTTACCCCAATTAGAGATGGAGTTCTATATGGTATTATAATACACATAGATTTAATAAACAATAAAAAAATATTCTTTATAGTTCTGACCTCACTTGAAATGTGTAATGATGCAATGCAACATTACTGGGTTAAGATATCAGAGAACTTTTCTGCTTATTGAAGCTGCTTTGGCATGCTTGATAATTGTTTCCTAGCTAGCAGCAGAAACCACACCACCTGCATTTGTTTGGTTTTGCTTTCTGCTGAATGACTACTTAATTTACCATCGAAAACATGGCAATGACAGTTCTATGATGCTTCATATTTATAATAAATCTAACTGGAAATGGCAGCCAGTGTGCAATTTGATTGTATGATAAACACATAAATGTACTGGCTTTCGCAAATCATATGTGTGGATATGTGGATATAACTATACAAGTTTAAAGTAACAAAAACAAAACTCAATAAAGACACAGGATTAAACAAGTTAAAAAGGGCCAGAACTCTTGAGCAAAACGGAGTGACAGTAGAAGAATCTGCAAAGGTAAAGGAAAGGGAGGGGTTGTGTGCTTGATATAAGAAAAGCTAGTGCCTGGAAAATATAAAGTACTTTTAGCTTAATTAGGTTGTAGAAAGAGAACAATGTTTATGTTGTTAGTCTGTGGAATTTAGTGGCCCCACTAAACATGAGTTAACTGTTTCACACTAGTCCTCTAAGGTATCTTTAGCTTTAAAGAGCAATGTTTGTGTTGTCTGTGGTGAGATAACAAGAATTAGTGACCCCACTGAACATGAATGAGTTATTTCACACCATCCTTAGAATCATAGAATCATAGAATAGTTAGGGTTGGAAAGGACCTTAAGATCACCTAGTTCCAACCCCCTGCCATGGGCAGGGACACCTCAAACTAAACCATATCACCCAAGGCTTCATCCAACCTGGTCTTGAACACTGCCAGGGATGGAGCATTCACGACTTACATGGGCAACCCATTCCAGTACCTCACCACCCTAACAGGAAAGAATTTCTTCCTTATACCCAGTCTAAACCTCAGCTGTTTAAGTTTCAACCCATTACCGCTTGTCCTATCACTACAGTCCCTAATGAATAGTCCCTCATTAGCAACCCTGTAGGCCCCCTTCAGATACGGGAAAGCTGCTATAAGGTCTCCATGCAGCCTTCTCTTCTCCAGGATGAACAGCCCCAACTTTCTCAGCCTGTCTTCATACAAGAGGTGATCCAGTCCCCTGATCATCCTCGTGGCCCTCCTCTGGATTTGTTCTAACAGTTCCATGTGCTTTTTATGTTGAGGACACCAGAACTGCACACAATAGTCACGTCTCACAAGAGCAGAGTAGAGGGGCAAGATCACCTCCTTCAGAGGAGGTCACGCTTCTTTTGATGCAGCCCAGAATATGGTTGGCTTTCTGGGCTGCAAGTACACACTGCTAGCTCATGTTCATTTTCTCATCCACCAACACCCCCAAGTCCTTCTCCACAGGGCTGCACTGAATTTCCTTTTTGCCCAACATGTAGCTGTGCCTGGGATTGCTCAGACCCAGGTGTAGGACCTTGCACTTGGCATGCTTAAACTTCATGAGGATGGCATATGCCCACCTCACAAACGTGTCAAGGTCCCTCTGGATGGCATTCCTTCCCTCCAGCGTATCAACAGAACCACACAGCTTGATGTCATAGGCAAACTTGCTGAGGGCACACTCAATCCCACTGTCCATGTCACCGACAAACATGTTAAACAAGACCGATCCCAACACCGATCCCTGAGGGACACCACTCATTACTGGTCTCCAGCTGGACATTGAACTGCTGACCACAAATCTTTGCGTACGGACATCCAGACAGTTCTTTATCCACCGAGTGGTCCACCTATCAAACTGATGTCTCTCCAATTTAGAGACAAGGATGTTGTGTGGGACAGTGTCGAATACTTTGCAGAAGTCCAGGTAGATGATATCAACTGCTCCACCCCTGTCCATCATTTCCGTAGCACCATCATAGAAGGCCACCAAATTGGTCAGGTAGGATTTCCCCCTAGTAAAGCCATGCTGGGTGTCACCAAGCACCTTGTTGTTTTTCATGTGCCCTAGCATTCGTTCCAGGAGAATCTGCTCCAAGATTTTGTCAGGCACAGAGGTGAGACTGACTGGTCTGTAATTCCCTGGGTCATTCATTTTCCCCTTCTTGAAAATGGGGGTTATATTTCCCTTTCTCCAGTCGTCAGGGAGTTCACAAGACTGCCATGATCTTTCAATATGATGGCCAGTGGCTTAGCAACTTCATTTGCCAGCTCCTTCAGGATCTGTGGATGGTTTTCATCAGGTCCCATGGACTTGTGTATGTTCAGGTTCTTAAGAAGGTCTCGAACCAGACCATCTTTTACAGTGGGTGCGCCTTCCAAGACTTGGGTGGTGTGGTCAGAGCCTTTGCCAGTGAAGACCGTGGCAAAGAAGTCATTCAGAACCTCAGCCTTCTCCAAATCCTGTGTAGACAGTTCTCCCAAAAACTTCCTTATCAGTTAGTTTAGAGACAGAGCCTCTGAAACATCTGCTAGCTTGGGATACTCCTTGTCTGCCCATCCTGCAAAAAATTGTTGCCCTGGGTTCAGCAGTAGCAGTCATTTTTTCTCCTTCTTGGTAGCTGGTGCAGCGCTGTGTTTTGACATTCAGGCTGGGAACGTTGTGATAGCACGTATGTTTTGACTTAGTGCCCAAATGTTTGGTTTTTCCGAGGGCTTTGTGAGTCTCATGCTCTGCCAAGGAAGGAGTGGAGGCTGGGAGGAAGCAGAGACAGGACACCCGATCCAAGCTGGCCAAGGAGGTATTCCATACCACAGCACATCATGCCTGGGGAGCTAACTGGGAGTTGGACGGAAGGGCTCGAGCTAACTCTCTTCTGGGTTGGGCTCATTTCGGCAAGTGGTATCATATTCTATCTCCTTATTTTCATTGTTTTTATTGGTGGTAGCAGTAGTGATTTGTGTTATATCGTAGCTACTGGACTGCTCTTATCTCGACCCATGGTAGTTGCAATCCTTCGGGTCTCCTCCCCATCCCTCCAGGAGTGGGGGGGGGGGGGGTGGGGTGTGGGGTGGGATGTGGTGTGGTGAGAGGAAGTCTGAGGCAGAGTTTTAAACCATGACAGTTCTTTTTGGTGCCCAAAGTGGGCCACAAACCCACGACCCTGAGATTAAGAGTCCCATACTCTACCGACTGAGCTAGCCACGCAACCTCCAGAACACTTGCAATACATCAATGACATTATTGTGTGGTGCGATGCAGATGAAGAAGTCTTTGAGAAAGGGAAGGAAATAATCCAAATACTGCTAAAAGTCTGTTTTGCCATAAAACGGAGTAAGGTCAAGGGACCTGCACAGGAGATTCAATTTTTGGGTATAAAATGGTGTCATGGTTTGAGCATGGTTTGAGCATGTTTTGAGGGTGGTTTTGTTCAAAGTTTTTTCCAGCCAGGTGGAGGAGGGGAGTCCGGGAGGAAGGAGAGACAGGACACCTGACCCAGGCTAGGCAATGAGGTATTCCATACCATAGCACGTGATGCCCAGGATGCATACAGGGAAAGAGTAAGCTGGAGAGGAAAATGGAGGAGGGAGCACGTAGTGCTCGGCCAGGCAGGGTGGAGTGAGTTATGGGTCGGTGGCTGGTGGGGTGTTGTATTCTCTTCACTTGTTGTTTGCTGTATCATTATTATTTGTAGTGGTAATGGCAGTGGTGATTCTGTGTTATGCCTTAGCTATTAAACCGTTCTTATCTCAACCCGTGGGGGCTACATTCTTTGGATTCTCCTTCCTAACTCTCCGGGAGTTGGGGGACTTGGTTTAAACCACGACATTTTTGGCGCCCAACGTGGGACCCGAGGGTTTGAGATAAGAACAGATCTGAGCGGATTTATGGTCTCTTGTCACAATGCTGATTTATTGGCTCTTAGAGGTTTTTCTCTGGATCTCGCTGTTTTGGGATTTTGCCGGGTACTTTGTGTATGGATTGGATGTGTTTGTGTTTGTCAATCATGAGGCTTGGGCTAAAGCTTTTGTTTCACTGTACTTTGTGTCGGAGGCTTGTAATACGGTGGGGCTCCGGCAGCAGGGGGGGATGGATGTGGCCGTGGACTTGGACTTGTACCAGGTCGTCCCGCTGCTCTTCGCTATCCTTGTCCTTATCCTCGTCGTCGTCTGCGTGGAGCTGCGTGAAGCCAGGAAGGAGCGGCCCCGGGAGCTGCCGGCAGCTGAGGCTGCCAGGGAGAGCGGCACGGGGAGCCAAACGGCTGTGGCAGAGCAGCGGGAGCAGGCGGGGGAGGAGTGGAGCAGGGCGGTAGCTGAGCAGCAGGATCAGGCAGCGGGGGAGGTGAGTCCCGCGGCCGTTCCCGACCCTCCGAAGGCCGAGAGTGTCCCCCGGAAGTTGCCCGCCGAGCCCCAGCAGGATGCAGGAGACCACGCAGCATTTCCCAGCAAGGCAGTGGAGGAACCGAGTCCCACCGCCGTTCTGAACCCCGCAGCTTCCGAGAGTATTCCCCGGGAGTCATCCGCCGAGCCCCAGCAGGATACAGGAGACCACGCAGCATTTCCCAGCAAGGCAGAGAAGGAAGATCCGGACTCAGGAGAAGAGAAGCTGGTGGGAGAACTGGCAAGCAGGGCAGCTACATCAGCCCCAGTCGCAAAAGTTAAGCAGAGTCAGGTTTGGGTCTTGTCTAAAGTTAGACAAGTACATAGAAGCACCAGGAGACTGTCCCCAAGGCTGGACAGTCATGAGTGGCTGGGCATGTGGGACAGTATGGCCAAGTATCTGATCCACTGGGCCCCTCCAGTGCTTTGGAAGCATTGGAGGTGGAAGGCAGCTGTATGGAGTCCCCAGCAGCAAGCTGTAGAACTGCTGAAGGGGACGATGAATGATTTTGAGCCTGGTGGGCCCAGATACTTAAGGCTATCAGTCCAGAGATGCAACATAGAGATGTCTCATGATCGAGGGGTGGACTTAAGAGTGATGGTGTATTGAAAATGTGGGATCTGGGCATGACGTGAATGGTATGGAATAAGGGGTGGATAATGTCATGGTTTGAGCATGTTTTGAGGGTGTTTTTGTTCAAGGTTTTTTCCAGCCAGGTGGAGGAGGGGAGTCCGGGAGGAAGGAGAGACAGGACACCTGACCCAGGCTAGGCAATGAGGTATTCCATACCATAGCACGTGATGCCCAGGATGCATACAGGGAAAGAGTAAGCTGGAGAGGAAAATGGAGGAGGGAGCACGTAGTGCTCGGCCAGGCAGGGTGGAGTGAGTTATGGTTCGGTGGCTGGTGGGGTGTTGTATTCTCTTCACTTGTTGTTTGCTGTATCATTATTATTTGTAGTGGTAATGGCAGTGGTGATTCTGTGTTATGCCTTAGCTATTAAACCGTTCTTATCTCAACCCATGGGGGCTACATTCTTTGGATTCTCCTTCCTAACTCTCCGGGAGTTGGGGGACTTGGTTTAAACCACGACAAATGGCAAGATGGATGTAGACATATGCCTACAGAAGCAATCAATAAGATAACAGCAATGTCTTTGCCAACTAATAAGAAAGAAACACAAGCTTTCTTGGTTGCTGTGGGGTTCTGGAGAATGCACATCCCAAATTACAGTTTGATTGTAAGCCCTCTCTATCATGTGACCCGGAAAAAGAATGAATTCAAATGGAGCCCTGAGCAACAACAAGCCTTTGAGCAAATTAAACGCGAGATAGTTCATGCGACGGCCCTTGGACCAGTCTGGACCGGTCCAGATGTGAAAAATGTACTGTACACCGCAGCTGGGGAGAATGGTCCTACCTGGAGCCTCTGGCAGAAAAGTCCAGGGGAGACTCGAGGTCAACCCCTTGGTTTTTGGAGTCGGGGATACAAAGGCTCGGAGGCCAGCTATATCCCAACGGAGAAAGAGATATTGGCAGCTTATGAAGGGGTTCGAGCTGCTTCGGAAGTGACTGGCACTGAAGCACAGCTCCTTTTGGCACCCCGCTTGCCAGTGCTGGGCTGGATGTTCAAAGGCAGGGTCTCCTCTACACATCATGCAACTGATGCTACTTGGAGTAAATGGGCTGCACTAATTACACAACGAACTCGGATAGGAAATCCCAGTCTTCCAGGCATTCTAGAAGTCATCATGGACTGGCCAGAGGGCAATGATTTTGGAATGTCACCAGAGGAGGAGGTGATGCGTGCCAAAGAGGCACCACCATATCATAAATCATGTCAGAAAGTGAAAAGCAGTATGCCTTGTTTACTGATGGGTCCTGCCGTATTGTGGGAAAGCATCGGAGATAGAAAGCAGCTGTATGGAGTCCTCAGCGACAAGTTGCTGAAACTGCCGAAGGAGAGGGTGAATCGAGTCAGTTTGCAGAGGTGAAAGCCATCCAGCTGGCCCTGGACATTGCTGAGCGAGAAAGGTGGCCAGTACTCTATCTCTATACTGACTCATGGATGGTGGCAAATGCCCTGTGGGGGTGGTTGCAGCAATGGAAGCAGAGCAAATGGCAACGCAGAGGTAAACCCATCTGGGCTGCTGCATTATGGCAAGATATCACTGCCCGGGTGCAGAAGCTGGTGGTGAGGGTACGCCATGTAGATGCCCACATACCTAAGAGTCAGGCCACTGAGGAACACCACAATAACCAACAAGTGGATAAAGCTGCTAAGATTGAAGTGGCTCAGATGGACTTAGATTGGCAACATAAAGGTGAATTATTTTTGGCCCGGTGGGCACAGGACACTTCAGGCCATCAGGGCAGAGACACAATGTACAAATGGGCTCGTGATCGAGGGGTGGACTTAACAATGGACACTATCGCCCAGGTTATTCATGAGTGTGAGACGTGCTGCAATTAAACAAGCTAAACGGTTAAAACCTCTTTGGTATGGAGGATGACGGTTGAAGTATAAATATGGGGAGGCCTGGCAAATTGACTATATCACACTCCCACCAACCCGCCAAGGCAAGCGCCATGTGCTTACCATGGTGGAAACAACCACAGGATGGCTGGAAACATATGCTGTGCCCCACGCCACTGCCCAGAACACTATCCTGGGCCTTGAGAAACAGATTTTGTGGTGACATGGCACCCCAGAGAGAATTGAGTCAGACAATGGGACTCATTTTCGGAACAACCTTATAGGCACTTGGGCCAAAGAACATGGCATTGAGTGGGTATATCACATCCCCTACCATGTACCAGCCTCTGGGAAAATTGAACGGTACAATGGGCTGTTAAAAACTACACTGAGAGCAATGGGTGGGGGAACTTTCAAGCATTGGGATACACATTTACCAAAAGCCACCTGGTTCGTCAACACCAGAGGATCTGCCAACAGGGCTGGCCCAGCCCAGTCAGAACTTTTACATATTGTAGAGGGGGACAAGGTTCCTGTAGTGCACATGAGAAATTTTCTAGGGAAGACAGTCTGGGTTATTCCTGTTTCAGGTCAATGCAAACCCACTCGTGGGATTGCTTTTGCTCAAGGACCTAGATATACTTGGTGGGTAATGCAGGAAGATGGGGAAGTCCGATGTATACCTCAAGGGGATTTGATTTTAGGGGAAAACAGCCAATGAACTTAATTATACGTTGTTGCTTGCTGTGTAATATTTTTATAGTCCATCAACTAGATGTCTTCAGGTCACCAGCGACTGGCCCTGACTTCCCTCTAACCATCGTCCCAACAGAGAATGAACTTTGATAGAACCAGATGAGTTCTGCAGTAAAGGAATGATCAACATCAGCAGGCAACAATCCAGCACTGCACACAGACTCTCCTGCTACAAAAGACTATTACAAACCTAACATCATGGACCAAATGGACTCAATAGCATTATAGGGATTGGTCCATGTATTAAGGAATGATTTCTTTCTATCTGTCTGGGTGTATGCAGATGTATATATATATATATATATATATATGATGGTATATTGTAAATGTGGGATCTGAGCATGACGTGAATGGTATGGAATAAGGGGTGGATAATGTCATGGTTTCAGCAGTAGCTCATGTTGTGCCAGGGAGGAGGAGAGATAGGGCGCCTGGTCTGGGCTAGTTGGCGAGGTATTCCATACCACAGCACGTCCTGCTCAGGGAGGGGACTGGAAACTGGTCGGAAGGCAAGGGGTTAAATCTCCTCCGGGCTGGACTTGGAGAGGGAACTGCAAGCTGGCTGGGAGGGGATGGGTGAGCTCTCTCTTCCGGGCTGGGCTCATGTCGGCGGGTGGTATCGTATTCTCTCTCCCTGTTTATTTCCTCTAACATTGATTTATTAGTGGTAGCGTAGTGATTTGTGTTATACCTTAATTGCTGGACTGATTTTACCTCAATCCGTGGGAGTTGTGTTCCTCCGGCTCTCCTCCCCATCCCTCCAGGAGTGGGAAGGTGGGGGGGGGGGGGGGGAACCAAGGAGTGTGTGGGACTCCGGGAGTGAGAGAACTGTGCAGATTTAGTTGAAACCACAACATATATATATATAAGTGATGGTATATTGAAAATGTGGGACTTGAGCATGATGTGAATGGTATGGAATAAGGGGTGGATACTGTCCTGGGTTCAGCAGTAGCAGTCATTTTTTCTCCTTCTTGGTAGCTGGTGCAGCGCTGTGTTTTGACATTCAGGCTGGGAACGTTGTGATAGCACGTATGTTTTGACTTAGTGCCCAAATGTTTGGTTTTTCCGAGGGCTTTGTGAGTCTCATGCTCTGCCAAGGAAGGAGTGGAGGCTGGGAGGAAGCAGAGACAGGACACCCGATCCAAGCTGGCCAAGGAGGTATTCCATACCACAGCACATCATGCCTGGGGAGCTAACTGGGAGTTGGACGGAAGGGCTCGAGCTAACTCTCTTCTGGGTTGGGCTCATTTCGGCAAGTGGTATCATATTCTATCTCCTTATTTTCATTGTTTTTATTGGTGGTAGCAGTAGTGATTTGTGTTATATCGTAGCTACTGGACTGCTCTTATCTCGACCCATGGTAGTTGCAATCCTTCGGGTCTCCTCCCCATCCCTCCAGGAGTGGGGGGGGGGGGTGTGGGGTGTGGGGTGGGATGTGGTGTGGTGAGAGGAAGTCTGAGGCAGAGTTTTAAACCATGACAGTTCTTTTTGGTGCCCAAAGTGGGCCACAAACCCACGACCCTGAGATTAAGAGTCCCATACTCTACCGACTGAGCTAGCCACGCAACCTCCAGAACACTTGCAATACATCAATGACATTATTGTGTGGTGCGATGCAGATGAAGAAGTCTTTGAGAAAGGGAAGGAAATAATCCAAATACTGCTAAAAGTCTGTTTTGCCATAAAACGGAGTAAGGTCAAGGGACCTGCACAGGAGATTCAATTTTTGGGTATAAAATGGTGTCATGGTTTGAGCATGGTTTGAGCATGTTTTGAGGGTGGTTTTGTTCAAAGTTTTTTCCAGCCAGGTGGAGGAGGGGAGTCCGGGAGGAAGGAGAGACAGGACACCTGACCCAGGCTAGGCAATGAGGTATTCCATACCATAGCACGTGATGCCCAGGATGCATACAGGGAAAGAGTAAGCTGGAGAGGAAAATGGAGGAGGGAGCACGTAGTGCTCGGCCAGGCAGGGTGGAGTGAGTTATGGGTCGGTGGCTGGTGGGGTGTTGTATTCTCTTCACTTGTTGTTTGCTGTATCATTATTATTTGTAGTGGTAATGGCAGTGGTGATTCTGTGTTATGCCTTAGCTATTAAACCGTTCTTATCTCAACCCGTGGGGGCTACATTCTTTGGATTCTCCTTCCTAACTCTCCGGGAGTTGGGGGACTTGGTTTAAACCACGACATTTTTGGCGCCCAACGTGGGACCCGAGGGTTTGAGATAAGAACAGATCTGAGCGGATTTATGGTCTCTTGTCACAATGCTGATTTATTGGCTCTTAGAGGTTTTTCTCTGGATCTCGCTGTTTTGGGATTTTGCCGGGTACTTTGTGTATGGATTGGATGTGTTTGTGTTTGTCAATCATGAGGCTTGGGCTAAAGCTTTTGTTTCACTGTACTTTGTGTCGGAGGCTTGTAATACGGTGGGGCTCCGGCAGCAGGGGGGGATGGATGTGGCCGTGGACTTGGACTTGTACCAGGTCGTCCCGCTGCTCTTCGCTATCCTTGTCCTTATCCTCGTCGTCGTCTGCGTGGAGCTGCGTGAAGCCAGGAAGGAGCGGCCCCGGGAGCTGCCGGCAGCTGAGGCTGCCAGGGAGAGCGGCACGGGGAGCCAAACGGCTGTGGCAGAGCAGCGGGAGCAGGCGGGGGAGGAGTGGAGCAGGGCGGTAGCTGAGCAGCAGGATCAGGCAGCGGGGGAGGTGAGTCCCGCGGCCGTTCCCGACCCTCCGAAGGCCGAGAGTGTCCCCCGGAAGTTGCCCGCCGAGCCCCAGCAGGATGCAGGAGACCACGCAGCATTTCCCAGCAAGGCAGTGGAGGAACCGAGTCCCACCGCCGTTCTGAACCCCGCAGCTTCCGAGAGTATTCCCCGGGAGTCATCCGCCGAGCCCCAGCAGGATACAGGAGACCACGCAGCATTTCCCAGCAAGGCAGAGAAGGAAGATCCGGACTCAGGAGAAGAGAAGCTGGTGGGAGAACTGGCAAGCAGGGCAGCTACATCAGCCCCAGTCGCAAAAGTTAAGCAGAGTCAGGTTTGGGTCTTGTCTAAAGTTAGACAAGTACATAGAAGCACCAGGAGACTGTCCCCAAGGCTGGACAGTCATGAGTGGCTGGGCATGTGGGACAGTATGGCCAAGTATCTGATCCACTGGGCCCCTCCAGTGCTTTGGAAGCATTGGAGGTGGAAGGCAGCTGTATGGAGTCCCCAGCAGCAAGCTGTAGAACTGCTGAAGGGGACGATGAATGATTTTGAGCCTGGTGGGCCCAGATACTTAAGGCTATCAGTCCAGAGATGCAACATAGAGATGTCTCATGATCGAGGGGTGGACTTAAGAGTGATGGTGTATTGAAAATGTGGGATCTGGGCATGACGTGAATGGTATGGAATAAGGGGTGGATAATGTCATGGTTTGAGCATGTTTTGAGGGTGTTTTTGTTCAAGGTTTTTTCCAGCCAGGTGGAGGAGGGGAGTCCGGGAGGAAGGAGAGACAGGACACCTGACCCAGGCTAGGCAATGAGGTATTCCATACCATAGCACGTGATGCCCAGGATGCATACAGGGAAAGAGTAAGCTGGAGAGGAAAATGGAGGAGGGAGCACGTAGTGCTCGGCCAGGCAGGGTGGAGTGAGTTATGGTTCGGTGGCTGGTGGGGTGTTGTATTCTCTTCACTTGTTGTTTGCTGTATCATTATTATTTGTAGTGGTAATGGCAGTGGTGATTCTGTGTTATGCCTTAGCTATTAAACCGTTCTTATCTCAACCCATGGGGGCTACATTCTTTGGATTCTCCTTCCTAACTCTCCGGGAGTTGGGGGACTTGGTTTAAACCACGACAAATGGCAAGATGGATGTAGACATATGCCTACAGAAGCAATCAATAAGATAACAGCAATGTCTTTGCCAACTAATAAGAAAGAAACACAAGCTTTCTTGGTTGCTGTGGGGTTCTGGAGAATGCACATCCCAAATTACAGTTTGATTGTAAGCCCTCTCTATCATGTGACTCGGAAAAAGAATGAATTCAAATGGAGCCCTGAGCAACAACAAGCCTTTGAGCAAATTAAACGCGAGATAGTTCATGCGACGGCCCTTGGACCAGTCTGGACCGGTCCAGATGTGAAAAATGTACTGTACACCGCAGCTGGGGAGAATGGTCCTACCTGGAGCCTCTGGCAGAAAAGTCCAGGGGAGACTCGAGGTCAACCCCTTGGTTTTTGGAGTCGGGGATACAAAGGCTCGGAGGCCAGCTATATCCCAACGGAGAAAGAGATATTGGCAGCTTATGAAGGGGTTCGAGCTGCTTTGGAAGTGACTGGCACTGAAGCACAGCTCCTTTTGGCACCCCGCTTGCCAGTGCTGGGCTGGATGTTCAAAGGCAGGGTCTCCTCTACACATCATGCAACTGATGCTACTTGGAGTAAATGGGCTGCACTAATTACACAACGAACTCGGATAGGAAATCCCAGTCTTCCAGGCATTCTAGAAGTCATCATGGACTGGCCAGAGGGCAATGATTTTGGAATGTCACCAGAGGAGGAGGTGATGCGTGCCAAAGAGGCACCACCATATCATAAATCATGTCAGAAAGTGAAAAGCAGTATGCCTTGTTTACTGATGGGTCCTGCCGTATTGTGGGAAAGCATCGGAGATAGAAAGCAGCTGTATGGAGTCCTCAGCGACAAGTTGCTGAAACTGCCGAAGGAGAGGGTGAATCGAGTCAGTTTGCCGAGGTGAAAGCCATCCAGCTGGCCCTGGACATTGCTGAGCGAGAAAGGTGGCCAGTACTCTATCTCTATACTGACTCATGGATGGTGGCAAATGCCCTGTGGGGGTGGTTGCAGCAATGGAAGCAGAGCAAATGGCAACGCAGAGGTAAACCCATCTGGGCTGCTGCATTATGGCAAGATATCACTGCCCGGGTGCAGAAGCTGGTGGTGAGGGTACGCCATGTAGATGCCCACATACCTAAGAGTCAGGCCACTGAGGAACACCACAATAACCAACAAGTGGATAAAGCTGCTAAGATTGAAGTGGCTCAGATGGACTTAGATTGGCAACATAAAGGTGAATTATTTTTGGCCCGGTGGGCACAGGACACTTCAGGCCATCAGGGCAGAGACACAATGTACAAATGGGCTCGTGATCGAGGGGTGGACTTAACAATGGACACTATCGCCCAGGTTATTCATGAGTGTGAGACGTGCTGCAATTAAACAAGCTAAACGGTTAAAACCTCTTTGGTATGGAGGATGACGGTTGAAGTATAAATATGGGGAGGCCTGGCAAATTGACTATATCACACTCCCACCAACCCGCCAAGGCAAGCGCCATGTGCTTACCATGGTGGAAACAACCACAGGATGGCTGGAAACATATGCTGTGCCCCACGCCACTGCCCAGAACACTATCCTGGGCCTTGAGAAACAGATTTTGTGGTGACATGGCACCCCAGAGAGAATTGAGTCAGACAATGGGACTCATTTTCGGAACAACCTTATAGGCACTTGGGCCAAAGAACATGGCATTGAGTGGGTATATCACATCCCCTACCATGTACCAGCCTCTGGGAAAATTGAACGGTACAATGGGCTGTTAAAAACTACACTGAGAGCAATGGGTGGGGGAACTTTCAAGCATTGGGATACACATTTACCAAAAGCCACCTGGTTCGTCAACACCAGAGGATCTGCCAACAGGGCTGGCCCAGCCCAGTCAGAACTTTTACATATTGTAGAGGGGGACAAGGTTCCTGTAGTGCACATGAGAAATTTTCTAGGGAAGACAGTCTGGGTTATTCCTGTTTCAGGTCAATGCAAACCCACTCGTGGGATTGCTTTTGCTCAAGGACCTAGATATACTTGGTGGGTAATGCAGGAAGATGGGGAAGTCCGATGTATACCTCAAGGGGATTTGATTTTAGGGGAAAACAGCCAATGAACTTAATTATACGTTGTTGCTTGCTGTGTAATATTTTTATAGTCCATCAACTAGATGTCTTCAGGTCACCAGCGACTGGCCCTGACTTCCCTCTAACCATCGTCCCAACAGAGAATGAACTTTGATAGAACCAGATGAGTTCTGCAGTAAAGGAATGATCAACATCAGCAGGCAACAATCCAGCACTGCACACAGACTCTCCTGCTACAAAAGACTATTACAAACCTAACATCATGGACCAAATGGACTCAATAGCATTATAGGGATTGGTCCATGTATTAAGGAATGATTTCTTTCTATCTGTCTGGGTGTATGCAGATGTATATATATATATATATATATATATGATGGTATATTGTAAATGTGGGATCTGAGCATGACGTGAATGGTATGGAATAAGGGGTGGATAATGTCATGGTTTCAGCAGTAGCTCATGTTGTGCCAGGGAGGAGGAGAGATAGGGCGCCTGGTCTGGGCTAGTTGGCGAGGTATTCCATACCACAGCACGTCCTGCTCAGGGAGGGGACTGGAAACTGGTCGGAAGGCAAGGGGTTAAATCTCCTCCGGGCTGGACTTGGAGAGGGAACTGCAAGCTGGCTGGGAGGGGATGGGTGAGCTCTCTCTTCCGGGCTGGGCTCATGTCGGCGGGTGGTATCGTATTCTCTCTCCCTGTTTATTTCCTCTAACATTGATTTATTAGTGGTAGCGTAGTGATTTGTGTTATACCTTAATTGCTGGACTGATTTTACCTCAATCCGTGGGAGTTGTGTTCCTCCGGCTCTCCTCCCCATCCCTCCAGGAGTGGGAAGGTGGGGGGGGGGGGGGGAACCAAGGAGTGTGTGGGACTCCGGGAGTGAGAGAACTGTGCAGATTTAGTTGAAACCACAACATATATATATATAAGTGATGGTATATTGAAAATGTGGGACTTGAGCATGATGTGAATGGTATGGAATAAGGGGTGGATACTGTCCTGGGTTCAGCAGTAGCAGTCATTTTTTCTCCTTCTTGGTAGCTGGTGCAGCGCTGTGTTTTGACTTTCAGGCTGGGAACGTTGTGATAGCACGTATGTTTTGACTTAGTGCCCAAATGTTTGGTTTTTCTGAGGGCTTTGTGAGTCTCATGCTTTGCCAGGGAAGGAGTGGAGGCTGGGAGGAAGCAGAGACAGGACACCCGATCCACGCTGGCCAAGGAGGTATTCCACACCACAGCATATCATGCCTGGAGAGGTAACTGGGAGTTGGCCCGAAGGGCTCGAGCTAGCTCTCTTCTGGGTTGGGCTCATTTCGGCGGGTGGTATCATATTCTATCTCCTTATTTTCATTGTTTTTATTGGTGGTAGCAGTAGTGATTTGTGTTATATCGTAGCTACTGGACTGCTCTTATCTCGACCCATGGTAGTTGCAATCCTTCGGGTCTCCTCCCCATCCCTCCAGGAGCGGGGGGGGTGTGGGGTGGGGGGGGTGGGGTGGTGTGGTGAGAGGGATACTGAGGGATACTGAGGTGGGGTTTTAAACCATGACAATTGTGCAGGAAGGTCACACTGTTTTAAATCTTTGCTTGTTATCAGAATTACAGATATAGCTGGTTTCAGCTACTTGTGTGATTACTGGGGCTTCCAACTGTGCCAAAGGTGAAAAGTACACTGTGAGGAAGACTGCTTACTTCATCTTGAAAACCTCTACTCACAAGAGGAAGACTGCTTACTTCATTCTCAAGACCCCTGCCCACAATTACTGGAGAGCAGTGTGCAGATGTCAAAAGGAGGAGACTTATGATAATAAGTTCCTGGACTTAGTTATAATGTTCCCTGCCTATATGCAGGAATTATGAATATGTATGTGACTAATGCAATAGTGAAAGTATATAAACCTGTAGCATATACTAATCAGCATGCCTCTGGCTATAGTCATGCACCCAGCCCTGTTTGCTTTTGCTTTATTGACTTTGTCCCTCAATAAAACCTTGTTATCTTGTTTAGAGGAGTGAATTTGTATTTCACACTTGCTAAGTGATGTTTCTCTAAACATTGCAAAGCTTTGCAGTGGAAATTTCCACTTACCACCTTCTAACCACGTTGAAAATTTAGTTTGTCCTGTAAATGTCTAAAACTTGGGGGAAATTATCTGTCTTAATGACCTTTCTCTTTATTTCATAAGCCCACTCTAGAAACTGCTGCAGCTGTAAACAGAAGAAATGCTTAAGAGAAGCAACACCGGTGGGTGAGATATTTTTCTTTGAAGCCAGGTTGTTGTCATTTTTTAATTCCTTGGCATTCCCTTCTCCCTAAGAGCTGAGGAAGCCTTCTGGGCAAAGACAGGTAATGGCAGAAGGGAATTCTCAAGAGAATTGCTCTGATTATTTTTAGCTTGATAAGGTATCTGATGTGATTGGGAGAAAGAAGAAGGGAAGAAGATGTTGGTCTTACCAAATAGTATCAGATTTATTTTAAGATTATTTGGAGCACTGAGAGCAAGATACAGTAAATAAAATCTGAACACAAAAACTGATGCTGGGGAGGGACTCTTCATTACAGACTGTAGTGATAGGACAAGGGGTAACAGGTTCAAACTGTAGGGGAAGTTTAGATTGGATATAAGGAAGAAATTCTTTCCTGTTAGGGTGGTGAGGTACTGGAATGGGTTGCCCATGTAAGTCGTGAATGCTCCATCCCTGGCGGTGTTCAAGGCCAGGTTGAACGAAGCCTTGGGTGGCATGGTTTAGTGTGAGGTGTCCCTGCCCATGGCAGGGGGTTTGGAACTAGATGATCTTAAGGTCCTTTCCAAGCCTAACTATTCTATGATTCTATGATTCTATGATTTAAAAATAATCATGGTCCATCTAGAATCAATGACCCATACAGAGAGCTGGTATAGATCAAGATTTAATGGTAGCTGTGGAAGAAATTATTTGAAAAGTGAGACAAAGGGCGAGAAAGTACAATTCTATATCTGCACCTGATTAATTAAAAAAAAAGACCTTAATATTTTTATCCCATTGATGATACTATTGACATTTTTTATTTTACTTTTTAACTGGAACCAAAAATTTTTATATCATAGAGTTTGGCAAAAACAAAGAAGTACTTGAATTTCAAGAGGGAATGCTGCCAATTTCCTGATCAGTAAATGCCCAAGAGAACTGGACTATAGTTCAATAAAAATTGTATCTCTTATTTCTCCTTATTGAACTTGTATCATGTTATAGTATTATTGTTTTTAATACTTACATTGCCTACTGCACTTAATTGCTAGTAGTTTTTTTGCTTTTTCTCATAAAGATACATTTACTACCAAACTAATTTGTCATCAATAAATAAAAAAAAAAGATTAATATAAAAGATAATATTTAACTGCATTGGAATTGTTAGCTGCAAGGAAAAACATGGTTAGTTAAACTACTCTTAAAATAAGTATCTTCTCATGCATAAATTTTATTATTTCAAAATGGTTTTATTATGACACAGACTCTGATATCCTTGAGTGAAATTGCACCATTTCTCTTAGGGGAAATTCGTCTAGGTAACTGAAAAGGTGAAGTTTTGGAGACAGACATAATGAAGTGGAAAGTTTGATAGGAAAGATAAAATTATTTACATTTGTTGTATTTTTGTATTTGTGCTACTTAGGCAAATTCTGAAACCTTAAGTTTTCCCTAAGTCATCATGTAATGAAAAATAGACATAGTGAAAACAGAATAAGCATTCAATAATTTGGACCAAAGTAAACACAATTTTTTTCTGTTTCATAAGATAAACAGCAGAGTAATAGAGGAGCCAACAAGAAGAGGTGCCATGCTCACCAAGAGAGGGGCTGTTTGGGAATGTGATGCTCCAGGGCAGCCTTAGCTGTAGCTATCATGAGATGGTCAAGTTTGAGATCCTCAGGACAGTGAGAAGGGCACACAGCAAGCTCACTGTCCTGGACTTCAAGAGAGCAGACTTTGGCCTCTTCAGGAACCTGCTCAGCAAGGTTCCATGGCATAAAGCCCTAGAGGGCAGCGGGGCTCAAGACTGATTACCCTGGATTTGGAGAAGGCTGAGGTTCAAAATGAACATAAAACCTGTCTCCTCCTAGCTATGACACTCATTCACTCCCTGTCAGAATGTGCATGTTAGAAGGTGATTGTACCTAAGCCCTGGAACGTATAGGTTTCACTAAAGTGATGTGACAGTAATGGTATTGTTAACTTCTTTAATTTCCAGTTTCACCATCAATTATGCCATGTGTTTCATCCAGTTGGTCCTACCCTCCCAGTGTTAATTATAACCTACAAGACTGTTACAGTTAATTTTATGGCAAACATATTGTCTCTTCAAGGCTCCACAGCAGCTCATAAATTATCCTGAAGGTAAAATGTAACTTGGGGAACTAGTTGGGAAATTTCCATCCATCTTGATTAGGAGGTACAGCTGCTAATGTCAGCTGCCTCACTGCTGCATTGTGAAGGAATTACGGTGGCTAGGCCCAGGCTGTCACTGAGGAGGAAGGCTGTTCTGGCCCTATCAGACAGGTACTGATACATGGAAAAACACCACAACTTGTTAAAGTTGCAAAGTAGGTATGCTTTTATTCAGCACTGAGGTGCATGGGGATAGCTCCTCCAAAGTATGCACACCCAGGGTTGTTTTTCCCTCTACGTTTATTCTCTTAAGGTATACATATGTATTAGATTACTCGATACGCCTATACATATTTATTATCTATCCCCGCTTCGTATTATAATGAGCTAGAAGGTCCTTTGTGCCTGCGCAGTGCTCCCCTCTGGTCATGGGCAGGGATCTTCAAGATGAAGTAAATGAGTCTTTCTCTTCTTAAATTTTTCACCTTTTAATCTTCACGCATGGCCTTAGGGTTTGGTCAGTGTCCAAGCCATAAACCATCTGCTTCTCCCCCTTATCAGTAGTTAGTGCCTTGGTACTGCTTAGTAGGCATGATGGGTATTTACAACAGGCAGTACTTTTGTTTAAGCAAGCGAATTCCTCTAACCCCCTTGTACACCCCCCTGTACAGTCACTCTGTACTACCCCCATGTACATTAGTTGGACCCCCCAGTACTACCCCCCTGTACATTGGCTACACCTGTATCAGTACCTTCTGGCAATCCCTTGTGGTTTTGCTTTGCAGGCAGTAAAAGGCAGGTGGTGCAGGTGGATAGTCCTCAAGTTGTCTCTTAATTACTTTACAGAAACTTGTTTTAGGTAGGCAAGTACGAAGACCTTTTCACTGTTGTCATAATGGTAGGCATTATCTGCAAAGTGCAGGATAGATAACTATAAATAACTCACTGTTCTGTTGGGCTGGGGTGGTGGAGAGAAGATGATTAGCACAGTAGATACATATGAAATAGCTTGCTGGTTTGTAAAATTACTGTTAGTTTAATTGTTGCATTAGCTTGGTTTGCAATAGCATACCTGTTTGCTTTTATTTTGCATAAACAATAAGAGGAGGTACGATTTCACTGCTAAGTAATTTTTGTTGGAGTTTCATATTAAGTAAATTATCATGGATTTATATTGAAATTATTTATGACATCCATGTGCCCCCTGTTTTTTGCTGATGGAATTGCAAACACTCATTTTTTTTAAAAAGGAGGGTAAAAATAAAAAGAAGCAGGCCACTACTCAGAACAATGAGCTCAGCATTCAATACTATTTATATTTTTGTCGTACACATTAATGCCTTATTCTGCTCTTTATAGTGATAATACAAGACTGCCATAAAAGTATTAGGCCTTATTCTGCTCTCTTCCTGTAATATTTTGTATTTCAAAACTTTTAAATGTTGTCAAGGTTTGGGTGTTCCTTTAAGAATAAAACCTAAGTACAAATTAAATTTCCTGAGAAACTTTTATCCTTCCACACTTTTACCTTTTGAAAGGACTCCTGTGTTTACAGTGTTGTTTCCTAACCTCATTTACAGCTGGGAGGACATATAAAAAGGAAGAATGAAAGCTGATATGTAACGCATTTCCATATGCAACTGCTGTGCAGATGTGAATGTGCAGACCCATTGTGAATGAATAAATGTTGTGTGTGAAATACAAATTCACTCCTCTAAACAAGATAACAAGGTTTTATTGAGGGACAAAGTCAATAAAGCAAAAGCAAACAGGGCTGGGTGCATGACCATAGCCAGAAGCACGCTGATTAGTATATGCTACAGGTTTATATACTTTCACTATTGCATTAGTCCTTCAGTTTCAATGCGCACACAAGGAGGCTGGGGAGGGACTCTTTGTTAGGGACTGTAGTGGTAGGACAAGGGGTAATGGGTTCAAACTTAAACAGGGGAAGTTCAGGTTAGATATAAGGAAGACGTTCTTCACTGTGAGGCTTGTGAGGCACTGGAATGGGTTGCCCATGTAAGTCATGAATGCTCCATCCATGGCAGTGTTCAAGGCCAGGTTGGATGGAGTCTTGGGTGACATGGTTTAGTGTGAGGTGTCCCTACTCTTGGCAGGGGGATTGGAACTAGATAACCTTAAGGTCCTTTCCAACCTTAACTATTCTATGATTCTATGATTCAATTATTCTATGATTTGGACTATATTTAGGGATTTCTCTCTCTGCTATGTCCTTCTGTTAAAGGAAATCCTCTTGGTTTCTCTTCAGTGTTTTCAAACCAATCAACTAAAACAAACAAACCCCCCAAAACAAACAAACAAACAAACAAAATCCCCAAAACAAAACAAAACTTTGAACTTAATAAAGCATCTATATTTATGAAATAAATAGCTTTTAATTTTTTCTTATTAGAGCCTATAAGCGCATGCACAACACGCCAACAGAGTTGCTGATGTTGAAAAGCGCTGACTGACCTTTTCTGTACATTCTTAATTGCTAACTGCCATGGTGCCAAAGTGCAAGCAGTTCTTAAGCACACACAGCCTTGGCCAATATATACAAGTACAGTGCTTTGAGTATTGTCTGGATGGACTTCAAAATGACAAATGCCTTGTTCTGTATCGAGGCATATGTCCTTATCATCAATTGCGTTTCTTCTCGAGCTTTCACAGTTCTAGTTGGAAAGGCTTCTGGCCATCCTGAAAAGCTATCCATTAATACCAGCAAATATCTATATCCCCCTTTTCTTGGGAGTTCTGTAAAGTCGATCTGCTATTGCTGTCCTGGTCCATTGCACTTCCCAATTTGGCTCATCTCAAGCTTGGGAGTGTTTTTAGGATTAGTCTGGAGGCAAAGGTCACATGGTTGAGTCACCTGCTGTACTGTAGTATACAAGTTTCTAGATACAATTTGCCTGGTTAGATATTTATATAAGTCTTTTGTACCCCAATGTCCCTTTCTGTGTTCCTCTCTAAAGCCTATATTAAGTAAGAGGGAACTTTCCTTCTGGAGTAAGAGCCCATCCTTCCTAGTTATATGATCCCTTTAAATCTGTAATGAACTCTAAATCTTTGGTATATTTTGGCTTACCTTCTAGGAGAATTTGTTTGTCAGGGCTTAAAGCTCCCTCCACCTTTACCTCCATCTTGGCTGCCTGTTTTGCCTCTCTGTCCGCCAGCTCATTTCCCTTTTCCAACTCTGAGTTTACTCTCTGGTGTGCTTTGATGTGAATGACTGTCACCTTTTCAGGGAGTTGGACTGCCTTCAGCAGTTTCAGAATTTCTTCCGCATGTTTAATGTTCTTGCCTTGTGTGTTCAATAGTTCTCTCTCTTTCCAAGTTGCTCTGTGTGCATTTATGACCCCAAATGCATATCTTGAGTCTTTATAGATATTTATATTCTTTCCTTTCGCTATTTCTTAGGCTCTAGTCAGTGCAATCAGCTCGGCTTTTTGTGCAGAGGTGTTTATAGGCAAAGGTCCAGACTCTAGTACCTCTCTGCAGGCGGTAACTGCATATTCAGCATGCTGTTCTCCACTGATGACATATCTGCTCCCATCAGTAAACCAGATTTCCATGTCACCTAAAGGGGTATCTTTCAGATCCGGATGACTGGAATATGTGGCCTCAATGATTTCTAGGCAATCATGGTGTACCGATTTTCCTTTGTTTCTGCTGAGGAAAGAAGCTGTGTTGACAATATTAGTTACCACTATCTATACATCATCTGGTTCCACCATGATGGCTTGATATTTCAGAAACCTTTGTGGGGAAAGCCAGTGCCTGCCTTTCACTTCCAGCACTGCAGGCACTGTATGGAACACTAGCATGGTCATTTTCTGGCCCAAAGTGAACTTGGACGTTTAGCATGACTGCTGCGACGGCCCTGAGGCATCCAGGCCATCCTTCGGCTGCAGAGTTTAATTGCTTAGAAAAATAAGTAACTGCTCGTCAGTGCGGGTCCAAGTCCTGTGCTAGTATCCCTAAGGCAATTCCTTGTTTCTCACGGCAGAAAAGAAAGAACGGTTTATTCACGTTTGGGAGTTCTAAGGCTGGTGCCGACATCAAGACATTTTTTGATTGGTGGAAGGCTCGAGTGGCTTCCTTTGTCCACTGAAGATTCTTGTTGTCTTTTACAATTACTGCATATAAAGGCTTAATAATTAGTCCATGATTGTAGATCCACAATCTACACCATCCTGTCATACCTAAAAATGTCCGTAATTCTTTCACCATCTGGGGTTTTGGCATTTGATATATTGCCTCTTTTCGGTCTTGGTCCAGTGTTCTCTGTCCAGCACTAATCTCATATCGCAGGTAAATTACTTTTTGCCTTACTATCTGGGCTTTTTTTTTGGATACTCAATATCCCTGTAGTCCTAGAAAGTTGAACAGGCTTACTGTCCAAGTCACGCAATCATCTTCAGTCTGTGTGGCACTAGGAGGTCGTCCACATATTGCAAATATTTTCCATTTTCTGATGGAGATTCCCAAGACTCTAAATCTTTTGCCAGTTGTTCTCCAGTCATGGTAGGACTGCTTTTGAATCCCTGGGGCAAGACTGTCCATGTGAGCTGAGTTTTGCACCAGCTCTTGGGGTACTCCCATTAGAATGCAAAAACTTTCTGGCTGGCTTCATGGAGAGGGAGACAAAAGAAGGCATCTTTCAGATCTAGAACAGTGAAGCAGGTTAGCTCTGGTGTTAAGCATGTTAGCAAAGTGTATGGATTTGTCACTAAGAGGTAAAGATCCTCAGTTATTTTGTTAAAAGCTCGTAAGTCCTGTACAGAATCACAGAATCCCAAGGGTTGGAAGGGACCTCAAAAGATCATCTAGTCCAACCCCCACACAAGAGCAGGGTAACCTAGGGTACATCACACAGGAACTTGTCCAGGTGGGCCTTCAATATCTCCAATATAGGAGACTCCACAACCCCCCTAGGCAATCTGTTCTGCTCTGTCACTCTTACAGTAAAGAAGTTCTTCCTGATGTTAACGTGGAACCTCCTATGCTCCAGTTTACACCCATTGCCCCTTGTCCTACCACTGGATATCACTGAAAAAAGCCTAGCTCCATCATCCTGACACCCACCCTTTACATATTTGTAAACACTGATGAGGTCACCCCTCAGTCTCCTCTTCTCCAAGCTAAAGAGACCCAGCTCCCTCAGCCTCTCCTCATAAGGGAGGTGTTCCACTCCCTTAATCATCTTTGTGGCTCTGCATTGGACTCTTTCAAGCAATTCCCTGTCCTTCTTGAACTGAGAGGCCCAGAACTGGACGCAATAGTCCAGGTGCGGCCTCACCAAGGCAGAGTAGAGGGGGAGGAGAACCTCTCTTGCACTACTAACCACACCCTTTCTAATGCACCCTAGGATGCCATTTGCCTTCTTGGCCACAAGGGCACATTGCTGGCTCATGGTCATCCTCCTATCCACCAGGATCCCCAGGTCCCTTTCCCCTTCACTCCTTTCCAGCAGGTCAGCCCCCAACCTGTACTGGTACATGGGGTTGTTCTTCCCCAGATGCAAGACTCTACACTTGCCCTTGTTGAATTTCATCAACTTTCTCCCCGCCCAACTCTCCAGCCTGTCCAGGTCTCTCTGAATGGCAACACAGCCTTCTGGTGCGTCAGCCACTCCTCCCAATTTAGTGTCATCAGCGAACTTGCTGAGGGTACACTCAGTTCCCTCATCCAGGTCGTTGATGAAAATATTAAACAGCACTGGTCCCAGAACTGACCCCTGAGGGACTCCACTAGTCACAGACCTCCAGCTAGATTCTGTGCCATTGACCACAACTCTCTGCCTTCTTCCTTTCAACCAGTTATTGATCCACCTCACTACCTGATCATCAAGCCCACACTTCCTTAGCTTATCTATGAGGATGCTGTGGGAGACAGTATCAAATGCCTTACAGAAATCAAGAAAAACCACATCTACCATGTTACCATCATCCCTCCACCTAGTCACTTCCTCATAGAAGGCTATAAGGTTGGTCAAACATGACTTCCCCCTCATAAAACTATGTTGGCTGTTTTTAATAACCAGTGGATCCGCTAGGGTAGATTCCCCAGGTCCCTGTCAGTTTAGTTCCAATTCAGTCACTGGAGCCACCCCATGGCACTCCCCCCACCCAGGGCAGCCTCACTTCCAGCGTCCAAACTCCCCATAGCATGCACACCCATCCAGTTCCACAGAAGAAGAACCCACTCCCCCACCTCCGCCTGACATTCCTCCTCCACCAGTTTCAAAGCAACCACTGCAGCCATGGCTATAGCGCAACCCAGCTTTTTCTTTTCTACCTGTTCCCAATTCCTATACACTCTCCATTCTTCCTCCTTCACTCCCGTCCACATTTATTCAACAACCATTCAGTCCTGTCTGTCAACATGTCTGTTCCCACTTGTTTGCCCGCCCCAGTACCCATCCCATGCTCACAGGAGCTGCACGAGCTCCCCTCCTTTCCCCCTTGGTTTTCCCTTTTTTTTTTTTTTTCTTACAGTTGCTCACCCTGCTCTGCAGGGGCTGCAGATGCTTGACTGTGTAACAGCACTTCTGATTTAACCCTTTCTCAGCTCTGAATATGAATGTGCTGCTTGTTGCCAGTGACAACAATCTCCTTCTCCTTATCAATATCTGATAGGACAGATATGGAAGGTGCTCCTCTCGGAGGTACCTGTGATACATAATTTTCTAACCTATCTTCCTGATTACTGTTTTTTAACTCTAAACATATTTCCCCAATATCAGAGGCTGAAAAACATCTCTCCACATTAATTTTCAGTTTTTCCCTATCCTTTTCCAAAACTAAATTTAAGTGATTTGGCAGAGCTATATTAATTTCGTATTCAGTCTGTCATGCTGGGTGGCTTCTTAAAGTGAAAAACATATATGCATACATTACTTCATCCCATTCCCCTTGATGCCTCAAAAAAACATTAATTGTAACAATGTATTATAGTTCAGAGTTCCATCTTTAGGTAATTTCCCCTGATCTTCCAAAGAATACAAAGACCACCATTGGTTACAATATTTTACCAATGTTTTCTTATTTACCAAACCCCCAGGAGACCCTCCCAGTTCTTTCCAGCATGTCAAAATGCAACCTAATGGGCTTTTCTTCAAAATTCCCTTGCTTTGACCAGCTTCCATTTCAAACAATCTTTTACAAATCTCTATAGCCTCTCTTTCCCAGTGCTCTGCAAATGCACTTATAAAAATATGAGAGCATCTACACATAAGTTTTATGACATTCTCAGGGGGTTCAGTAAAATGGTATCTCTGGGTTCTGCAGATCAACTCCTCTGTTGTTAGGTAATAGTTTTGGTTCCAACAAAATTTACAGTCCTAGAATCCACGGCAGGTTCCACTGTTCAAAAGTTATTATGCACCCATATGTGAGGCTATAATTCTCTGAGTGTGAAGACCAGGTCTCAAGAACAAGACCACAAATATTAGAGGTTATACATCTCTTTTACAGCCACTGGGGTACAGAGAGGGAACTCTTCTTAGCCACGGTTTAGCCACTTTCATCTACTCCTCCCCCACCGCTTAAACACTGTAATCTTTAACACTAACGACAGACATATATACAAGAACAAATAGACACAACACAAGACAAATATGCTTCATAGCTATGCCACGTGTCAGCCACAAAAAACACTTTCACACCCACACGGAATCCCAGAGGCACACTCCACACAGTGGTTCTACTTACCCTTCTCCTGCTTCCTGCAAAGTTATTAGCAGGTCCATCCTGGCTCCTGAAACCAGGGATGCAGTGGAGACCCCAGACTCCCCTGGTTCATGGCTGCTCTACCGGCCGACGAGTCCTTGGACTCACCTGATCCACCCTCAGGACGGCTCTATCGATCGATGAGTCCCCAGCCTAGAATCATAGAATCATAAAATAGTTAGGGTTGGAAAGGACCTTAAGATCATTCAGTTCCAACTCCCCTGCCATGGGCAGGGAGAAGTCACACTAAAGCATGCCATACAAGGCTTCATCCAACCTGGCCTTGAACACAGCCAGGGATGGAGCATTCACAACTACCCTGGGCAACCCATTCCAGTACCTCACCACCCTAACAGGAAAGAACTTCTTTCTTATACCAAACTTAAACTTCTGCTGTTTAAGTTTTAACCTGTTACCCCTTGTCCTATCACTATAGTCCGTAATGAAGAGTCCCTCCCCAGCATCCTTATAAACCCCCTTCAGATACTGGAAGGCTTCTATGAGGTCTCCATGCAGCCTTCTCTTCTCCAGCCTGAACAGCCCCAACTTTCTCAGCCTGTCTTCATATGGGAGGTGCTCCAGCTCCCTGATCATTCCCTTGCCCCTCCTCTGGACCTGCTCCAACAGTTCCATGTGCTTTTTATGTTGAGGACACCAGAACTGCACACAATACTCCAAGTGAGGTATCGTGAAAGCAGAATAGATAGGAAGGATCACCTCCTTGGACCTGCTGGTCACCTTTCTTTTGATGCAGCACAGGATACAGTTGGCTTTCTGGGCTGTGAGCACACTGCCAGCTCATGTTCATTTTCTCATTGACCAACACCTCCAAGTCCTTCTCTGCAGGGCTGCTCTGAATTTCTTCTTTGCCCAACCTGTAGCTGATGCACGGATAGACTCCACAACTCGTTAAAGTTGTAAAGTAGGTATGCTTTTGTTCAGCTGAGGTGCATGGGGATAGCTTCTCCAAAGTATGCACACCTCAGCATTGTTTTCCCTTTACATTTATTCTCTTAAGATATACATATGCATTAGGTTACTTGATACGCCTATACATATTTATTATCTATCCCTGCTTCGTATTATAATGAGCTAGAAGGTCCTTTGTGCCTACGCAGTACCCCTTCTGGTCATGGGCAGGAGTCTCAAGATGAAGTAAATGAGTCTTCCTCTTGTGGGTAGGGGTCTTCAAGATGAAGTAAATGAGTCTTCCTCTTCTTAATCTTTTCCCCTTTTAATTTTCACACATGGCCTCAGGGTTTGGTCGGTCCCCAGTCTGCTTCTCCCCCGCTTTTCAGTAGAACCAAACATCTGCTTTTGTCCGTTACCAGTAGAGCTAAGCATCTGCTTCTCCCCCTCATCAGTAGTCAATGCCTTGGCATGTTAGGTACTTAGGACAGACAATACTTTTGTTTAAGCAAAGGAATTCCTTTAACCCCCTTGTACAATTTCTCTGTATTACCCCCCTGTACATGGTTACCCAGGTATCAATCCCCCCTTTTTCTATAAAGTGAGTAAATTTTTTTAGTATATTATTTATGACAGAGCTATCCATGTTCCTTCTATTGATTTATTAAGTGATTTTGATATAAGTACTATAGCTAGGATTAGAAGGCCTTGGTTAAGTATATCTCTGAACCATCCAGTAACTCCTAGGTTATTTAGCCATTCATCCAATCCACCTCCAACAATTTTAAGCTCTTGCATATTCTCCTGCAATTTTCGCAGATTAGCATGGATTGATTCAGAATGGTCAGTTCATGCAGCACATAACTTTGAAATTCTCACAACCATGTCCATGGGCCAGTTATAAAGCTATGGCTGGGACCATGGTATAGATATAAAGGATTTAATTTTAAAACCAAAACCTTTTCTGCAAGACACCCACTGTGTCTTGCAGGACCCAAACCATCAGATGCCCGCTGCCTCTTGTGTCTGTAAACCACAAGATGCCCGTTGCTTATTGTGATTGTATACCGGTAAAAACCAAACCCTTTTCTACAAGACACCCACTGTGTCTTGCAGGTCCCAAACCACCAGATGCCCACTGCCTCCTGTGATTGTAAACCACAGGATGCCCGATGCTTCTTGTGGGTGTATACCAAAAGGACACTAGCAGCCGGGTATACGCCTTTACCCACGAGATGATTTCCTATCTCGATTTACGGAAGGCATTATAATTGGGCCAAGCTTCATGTAGTATGTGCAGCACTTGCACTACCGTTATCTCATATTCAGGTAGCAAGTGATACCTGGGTTTATATTTTGATTACAATTGCAACATTGTGTTAACACCCATGGATCACTCTATCTTTTGCGAGTTAGTTTTAATTTTTAGTCTGTTATTACTGCTCGATGTGATTTTCCAGGGAGCTTTTGGGGCCTTTTTGACTCGAGTGTGATGAATCTAGATGCTTTGTTCTCTAATTTTGATAGCAGTGAAAGTTGTGAGTAATGCTTGGAACGGCCCCTTCCGCCTTGGTTCGAGATCTTCTTCCCCTGTGGGTCTGAAAGATTTTATATACACATAATCTCCAGTTTGTATATTATGTACAGGATTATCCAGTCCTCTGCTTCGAGTTCCAGCCACATGTTTTTAATTTTTCCTGAGCTGTTTTCCTAACTCTATTATGTAGTTACTCATAGTTTCTTCTCCCACTTAGAGAGACATTCCCTGTTGGACCCCGTATGGTCTTCCATACAGAATTTCAAAAGTTCTCAACCCTTCTCGAGTTCTTGGTTTAGTTTGAATTCTCAACAGAGCTAATGGAAGTGCCTGAAGCCAAGGTAAACTGCCCTCCTGACACAATTTCACAGTTTGTTGTTTAAATAGATGGTTCATTTTCTCCACCTGACCACTTGGCTGAGGGTGGTAGGGAATATGAAGTTGCCAGTCAATACCTAAATGTTTGTTAATTTGTTGTACTGCATTTGAAATAAAATGTGGTCCTCTGTCTGAAGATACAGTGGCTGGAACTCCATATCGTGGTATTATTTCCTGTAACAATATTTTTGTTACCTCCTGGGTTTTTGCATTTCTAGTTGGAAAGGCTTCTGGCCAACCTGAAAAAGTGTCTGTTAGTATCAACAAATGCCTATACCCCTCTTTCCTTGGCAGGTCCGTAAAGTCAATCTGCCATTGTTGACCTGATCCATTACCCCTTCCAATTTGGCCCATTTTGAGTTTGGGAGTATTTAAATTTAATTGGGGTTTGTTTGAAGACAGAGATCACATTTTTGAGTTACTTGTTGGATGGTAGCATACAAATTTCTAGCTATGATTCTGTTTATTAAGTAGTATCCACTCCCCAATGTGTTTTCTGATGCTCATTTCTTATAAGGGCCCATAACAAAGAGATGGGGACAATTATTTTCCCTTGCGGTGGGTGAGCCCATCCCTCCTTATTTAGTATTCCATCCTGATCTGTGATTAATTTCTGATCTTCCTTATTGTAATTTGGCTTACCTTCTAAAGCAATGTTCCCATCAGAAATTAAAGCTCCTTCTATAATTACCTCTTCTTTTGCTGCTTCTTTTGACTCTCTGTCTGCCAGCTCATTTCCTTCTTCCTGCATCGAGCTCACCTTCTGGTGTCCCTTAATGTGCATAATTGCTACCTTCTCAGGTAGTTGGACTGCTTCCAACAATCTCACTATGTTTTATGCTTTTCCCTTGCGAGTTCAACAGTCCTCTTTCTTTCCAGATGGCTCCATGTACATGCACAACTCCAAATGCATGGTAGTGATGCAAATGGTGATCACATAGCCAGCATGCCGCTTTCTGCTGATGACATAGCTGCTTCCATCAGTAAACCAGGTTTCTGCATCATCCAAAGGGATATTGGAATATGTGTTTTTTTGAGGAAAGAAGCTGGGTTGACAATGTTAGTTGTTACTATCTCTATATCATCTTGTTCCACCATGATGGCTTGATATCTTAGGAACCTCTGATGGGAAAGCCAATTTTATCTCCAGTACTGCAGACACTGTATGGGACACTAGCACTGTGATTTTTCTGGGCTACAGTGAATTTGCGTACTTCTTGAATATTCAGCACCACTGCCGCTACAGTTCTAAGGTATCCCGGCCATCCTTTAGCCGTAGAGTCCAATTGCTTAGAAAAATAAGCAACTGCTTGCCGATAAGGGCCCAAGTTCTGATCTAGTATTTTCAAGGCAATTCCCTGTCTCTCATGAGAAAACAAAAGGAATGGTTTACTCACATCTGGAAGTCCTGGGGCCGGAGCTGACATAAAGGCATCCTTTAGTTGGTTGAAGGCTTGGGTAGCCTCTTTTGTCCACTGAAGATCTCTGCTTCCATCAGCAATTAGTGCGTATAGAGGCTTTACATGCAACCCATAGTTGTAAATCCACAGTCTACACCATCCTGTTATTCCCAGGAAGGTTCTGCGGCTTCAGGGCTGGGCATATTGCCTCTTTACAGTTCCGTCCCAAGGTTCATTGTCTGGCACTTATCTCATAGCCCAAGTAAATTATCTTTTGTTTTACTATTTGGGCCTTTTTCTTGGATACTCTGTATCCTTGAAGTCCTAAAAAAAATTAAAAGGCTTACTGTCCAGGACCCACAAGCTTCTTCTGTCTGGGCAGCGATTAAGATGTCATCTACATACTATAATAATTTTCCTTCTTCTGATGGGGCTTCCCAGGATCTGATGGGAAAGCCAGTTGTTCTCCAAACAGGGTGGGACTGTTCTTGAACCCTTGAGGTAGCACCGTCCATGTGAGATGATCTCTGTGTCTACTTGTGGAGACAGTGTTCTCACAGGAAAATGAATATTTGGTACATGAGCTCTGAATAACTCTGAGGGATACAGCAAGGCCATGGGAGGCCCGAGGAAGCCTAAACAAGCAAGATAAGAAGAAGCTGTAATTCACGGACTTATGAGAACTGTGGACTGTTGGCAAGCATTCGAGGTCAAGTTCTCACACCTGTGCTTTACCAATTATATGTTAGTCACTAAGGGTCTTCAAGACAAGTATCCAATCATTATATGCCAGATTGCTGTAGGTGTGTGTAAGCAATAGTATATAAGGGGTGAATGCTTTGCAATAAATGGCTTTTTGTCTGATCACATTGATCTCTGACTGAGTCCATTCCGCGGCAAATGGCGCCCGAACAGGGACCCTCTATAAGTTCACATTGAAAAGGAAGAGGGTGTGAATCGCTGGGCCGTGAAGAAATCGGCTGGAATCGATCTGGCTGGACCAAGATCGGGAGGCAGAAGCCTCGGAGGAGGGAATCCTCGGTTCGGAGCCTTGTGAGCCCGGAAGACACTGCGCAGTGCAAATAAGGTAAGCAGCTGGACGGTTGGAAGGGAGCTTAAGGATGGGAAAACAGTTAAGTAAAGGTGAAGTAATGTTTAAGCCCTTCCAACATATCCTCTCTGAGAGAGGGATAAAGTATGATGATGAAACTCTGAAGAGGCTTTTACTCTGGTGTAAAAAGAAAAAGCTAATTGTGGAGGTTGGTGAAGCTTTTAAGACTGAGACTTGGGAGAAAGTTGTTTTTGTGTTTGTTTGTGTTTGTTGTATTTGGGGTTTTTTGTTTGTTTTTTGTTTGTTTTTTGTTGGTTTGTGTTTGTGTGTGTTACGTTTGTTGTGTTTGTGGGACGATAATTCCCAAGGGTCAAAGGAGGCAAGGCCCCTTGCCACACTGTGGCGACTGTTAAAAGACACATTAACTGCTATGAAAGCTGAGAAGGAAATAGTCATGTCTGCCTTTCCGATGTTTTCGGACTCGCCTGAGCAACAGCCGGCTGCTGCTGGTGCGCCGGTAGCAGCCGGAGTGTTGGTTTCGGGCAAGGCGGCTCCAGCTCGAAAGCCTGTGCATCAGAAAGTACGGATGTTTGAGGACCCAGTGCCCCCCTCCTACCCCATAATATGCGATGAGGGGGCTTGGGAGAGGGAGGGTGTGCGACCACGACCACCTGTGGTTAATCCTTTTTGTGATGCTACTGCCCCAGAGGCAGACAATATCTCTCCCCCGGCCCACCACCCCCACCCCCCACCCCCTACGGACGGGGAGAGAGAACCTTTTGAGGAGGATAATAAAACTCCCACTTTACAACACCCCCCTTCGCCTTTGACACCAGCACTTGCAGCGCTCCCGTTGGAGCCGCAAATTAGCCAGGAATGGCATCGCTGGTTAAAGCTGTTAGATCAAAAGCTACAAGATTTACGAGACCGCCTGGAGGAGCTGGGGCCTAAAGATAAGGAGCAAGCTCTCGAGCAATCCACAGAAGTTAACCCTTTTCAGGTGCGGCTACCGCCAACTCCGGCACTCTCTCAGCAAGCTGCTCCCAGTGCCCTGAGATGGCGTGGTCTTATTCAAGATGCGATTATAGATGGCACTATTTTACCGATTGATGTCCCTTCTGCATTTCCAGTTATTGTGAATGCCCAAGGGCAACCTCTCTGGACTCCTATGGATTGGAAGGCTATGAAAGCACTAAAAGGAGCAATTGCTCAATATGGGTTGTCTTCCTCATATACTCAACAGATGCTAACTGCCTTATTTTCTAGTATGCTGTTAACTCCTAGTGATTGTTATCGAATAGCTGCAATTTTGTTAACCCCCTCTCAGGTCTTACACTTTAAGAGTGGGTTTGAAGAGTTAGCTGCAAGAGCTGCTGATGACAACTTAGCTCGCAATCCCACTGACCCTTTACATGGTATCACATCTGACATGTTACTAGGGAGGGGCCAATTTCATCCTGATGCAGTACAGGCTCATATGAGGGTTGAGGTTTTACGGCAAGCACAGCAATTGGCATTAGCTGCCTTAAAAGCTGTACCAGAGGCAGGAAAACCTAATCCCTCTTATACATTGGTAAAACAGGGAGCTACTGAGCCTTACATGCAATTTATCGATAGATTAACAGATGCTATTGGAAAAAATATTGATTTGGCATCTAATGCTAAAGAGTCTGTGCTTATGTCCTTAGCTATGGAAAATGCTAACCCGATTTGTAAGCGTATTTTACAGGCTTTGCCAAAATCTGCTGGATTACAAGAAATGATGGATGCATGCTCTAAGGTGGGCACAACAGAGGAAAAGGCGGAATATATGGCACATGCCTTTGCCGCTGCTGTCAGACCTCTTCTACAACAAGGTCAGGATGATCGAGGGGGCATGAAGGGTGTAAAATGTCATAATTGTGGACGGCTGGGACATGTTAAAAAACAATGCACTGCAAAGAAATGTCGCCCCCCCCCAGGGCAGCGGCTCAAGCATTTGTGCTAGATGTGACAGACGTGGTCACACAGCAGCAGCATGTCATTCTAGGTTTAAGAAAGATGGAACCCTGTTGGGAAACTTGGTGGTGAGCGCGACACCACCCTGCGCGATGACACAAAATCAGGGTGTCTGGACTGCGTCCCCTCCGCCACAGCAGGGAGTGCCGGAGTGGACGTCGCAACAGCAATAGATTTTACCATTACTGATACTTCTGTCCATTGCATTCCATCTACATTAAGTGGGCCCCTTGGTCATGGGTTATGTGCTTTGCTATTAGGACGCTCATCAACATCCAGGGCAGGAGTCTTTGTATTACCAGGCGTAGTTGATGCTGATTATACTGGAAACATTGGGATCATGGTGCAGACACATGCACCCCCAGTACACATCCCCAAGGATTCTAAAATAGCTCAATTAGTCCCATTTGAAGCAAAAGTTCCCCAGATGGGGCAAAAAATCAGAGGAAATCAGGCATGGGGTTCCACAGGAATCCCACACATTTTGTTTGTGTTGGATATTGCAAAGCACAAACCCGAGGACCAGGTCTCTATACGGGGCCATAATAATCAAATAATTAAACTGCCTACGCTAAATGACACGGGGGCTGATGTTACTATCATACCATATCGTCAGTGGCCAAAAGCTTGGCCCCTACAAGCCATTGCCACAGGAGTTGTTGGAATCGGAGGAATAAAATAGACAAAAATTAGTACAGAATTGGTGGATGTCTTTCTATCTGATGGCAGTCATACACGCATCAGACCATATGTCATGCACTCTCCAATTGCATTGCTCGGACGGGATGCTCTTAGTCAAATGGGAATGAGATTGACTACAAAAAAATTTTAATGGTGGCCATTGATGGACGGCCAACCTATAAATTACGATGGCTTACTGAAACACCTGTATGGGTTGATCAATGGCCGCTGACAAAAGAAAAGCTGTCCCATATTCATGAATTGGTCGCTGAACAATTAGAAACAGGCCATATTGTGCCTTCCACCAGCCCATGGAATACTCCTATATTTACCATCCCCAAGAAAAGCGGGAAATGGCGATTGTTACATGACTTGTGGGCTATAAATGCCGTCATGCAAGACATGGGTGCCTTGCAAGCTGGTTTACCTAGTCCCACTATGATACCCGAAGGATGGGATTTAATAATAATTGATTTAAAAGACTGCTTTTTCACAATTCCCCTGCATCTGAGTGATTGGGAAAAATTTGCTTTCTCTGTCCCAGCAATTAACAAAGGAGAACCAGTAAAAAGATATGAATGGGTTGTGCTGCCTCAAGGTATGAAACATTCTCCTACTATTTGTCAGCTTTATGTTTCTTGGTCATTACAGCCAATTCATCAATACTTACAGCACTGTTTAATTTACCACTATATGGATGATATTCTGATTGCAACGCAGGATTTAAATAAGGACCACCTACTTGGACTATTACAATCAGAGTTGGCCACTCAGGCCTTTCCGGAAGCCTTTGCGATAAATTAGTTGCTCCGGCATGGGCAGGGCCACCAGTAGATATTTTTCAACAAGCCCGGACATCTCATGCCTTCTTCCACCAATCGGCAAAAATGTTGGTTCGACAGTTCGGCCTGTCCTTGACAGATGCCCGAGGACAAGCTATCATTGAACGAACACATCAAACACTGAAACAGTTATTGGAAAAACAAAAAAAAGGGGGAAGAAGGGCTTACGCCGGTACCAAGAATACAGAAAGCTGTATATGTTATGAATTTCTTGCGACTAACAGGAGACTTTAATGACCCTCCTGCTGTAATACATGGCCAGGCGTTAGGCTCAGGTTATATGAATAAGACTCAGGGTATCCTGGTCCAATACAAGGACATGGAAACTGGTGTTTGGAAGGGTCCTGTGGAAGTAAAATTAAGTGGTCGAGGATATATGTGTGTAATTACGGACTCCGGCCTGCGGTGGGTGCCAGCTCGGTGGGTGAAGCCCTGGAAAGAGCCAGCAGCACCAAAGGAGAACCAGGATATCCCCCTTGTCAACAGCTGAATGAGTTAACTGGATGAACTCTGAACTTCTTTACTGTGAGAGTGACAGAGCACTGGAACAGGTTGCCCAGGGGGGTTGTGGAGTCTCCTACGTTGGAGATATTCAAGGTCCGCCTGGACAAGTTCCTGTGTGTCACGTACTCTGGGTTACCCTGCTCTTGCAGGGGGTTGGACTGAATTTTTCAAGGTTCTTTCCAACCCTTGGGATTCTGTGATTCTGTAATTTATCCAATACATGGGTCTTGTGAACTGTGGGTCTCTCATGAGTGTTTAAAATATAAATTACGATTATGGGTTAGGTTACCCTTTTGCACGAAGTCGGTCTGTTATGCTTATGAGCTAGAAGTGAGCTAATATAAGTATATGCATGTTTCCAGTGACCTTTGGAGACCTTTATAGATATGGCTGACCACTTCTTCCAACATAGGCTGGCCACCTGTGTCGGAATGAGTGTGCTTTTTGGTCAGTATAACAGCCCAAGCCTCATGCGATGTGAGGGAGGCAGAGCCTCTGCGGGGACGCCCGCTAAGGTTGAGCCTGCCACCTCACACTGCAATGATGCTTCTTGGAGCTGATTTCCTGATACTCTTCACAAGGTCCTTGTGCTATGCTCTCTATGTGGGGCTGTGTAGAGGGAGTAATGATTGTATGGATTTTGTGTTTCAAATATTGTAGTTGGGTGAAGTGTGCTTGTGGGATCCCAAGCGTGTGTGTGTGTGTGATGAGGGCAGATAGTGTTTTGTTTTGTTGTTGGGTTCATGCAATAGTTTTTACAACTATTGGGTAAGAATTTTATGCATGCTAAATAATTAACTCACTCTAGCTGTTATTAATGACTGCAGTTTTGATGTATATTGCTTCAAGCTTGTTTCCCAGACAATATGCATGTCTGATCAAAAAAAAAAAAAAAAAAAAGGGTAATGCTATGGCAAACTTGACTGTTAACACTGTACAGTTTACTTCTGCAGCTGCTTCACATCCCCTTTGCATTAGAATGCTTCTGCTTTAAGGAGTCACTTTGACCTGTCTACTTCTCAAGAACTGATAACCCGGAGGAAGGGGTATATTTGTGTCCTCCTACCTACAGGTTCATGGCAGCTGCCTGCAAAGTTTGTCAAGACTTGCCATGAGCTGAACAGATGAGTGGAAGAACTCGAAGATCAGCTACAGGAGCTGACCGTGAAAATCCCAAGCAAAATGAGATAGAGGAAGAGAAAAACAAATGATTGTAAAACATCACTTGAGGGCAACTGAAAATTAACACCTTGAATATGTATGCTTGTAAAGTAGCTATTATTAGAGGTTGTGATTTTGCATATAAAACCACTTGTATTTACTAGCCAGTTGCTAATAAGGAACTATACCTTGTATTGTATGGAACTGTCACTTGTAAAAGAGATGTAAGGATATGCAAATTTGCAGCAGCTGCTAGAAGATGCTAAGGCAAAAGGTAGAAAGATTCTAATATGATGGTACTGTTACAAAGCAGGTAATGGAACAAATTAAGAGGGTGGGAGAACTCCACTGGTAAGAAGTTTCTTTGGTTAGTCCCTCACTGCCATTGGCATCTTCAGCATGCTGCTGCACTCTGCAATAGTTACTCTGCTAATGTAAATCCATGTGTGCTTTGCTGTAGTAGTGACTTGTTACTGGGTGAAGCAGGTGAAACTCTGCATTGACAACAAGGTGCAAGGACTGAGATTGACCAAATGCCTGCTACCACAATCAAGGGCAAGACTGGGTTGGCCTCTGTGTTTGCCACCAAGAACCTTTAGCTTCGCTGCTGGCTGCAACCCAGCAGGCGTAGAGCGGTGGAGACACATGCCATGCCAGACCTTGATGTGAGGGATGGCCTCCGCTGTTATCAGAGAGCTATCCAGGAGAAAAGGGCAGGCCCAGCTGTGTACAGCTATCAACAGGACCATACTGACTGCCAGCAAAATATACAAAGCCCCAAAACTCAACAACATAAAGAAACAGCAATGACAGAAATCTTTGTAATATCTGTTCTATTATTTGTGATCGTGGGTAATGGACAAGTATACTGAGCACATCTGTTAAATCTCCATTAGTCCATCCTGTTACATGGTGTGTAGGATTCACTGGTATGCCACATGTTATAAAGGTGACTTCAAGTGACTTCAAGTCAGACCAATCTTACTGAAATAATGCTACCTAGAGTAGTGGGTTGTTATGTTACACAAGTCAAGCAGTGATAGAGCAGACAATAAATTGTCAAAAACTTTTAACAAAATTAAAAAGGGGGAGATGTGGAGACAGTGTTCTCACAGGAAAATGAATATTTGGTACATGAGCTCTGAATAACTCTGAGGGATACAGCAAGGCCGTGAGAGGCCCGAGGAAGCCTAAGCAAGCAAGATAAGAAGAAGCTGTAATTCACGGACTTATGAGAACTGTGGACTGTTGGCAAGCATTCGAGGTCAAGTTCTCACACCTGTGCTTTACCAATTATATGTTAGTCACTAAGGGTCTTCAAGACAAGTATCCAATCATGATATGCCAGATTGCTGTAGGTGTGTGTAAGCAATAGTGTATAAGGGGTGAATGCTTTGCAATAAATGGCTTTTTGTCTGATCACATTGATCTCTGACTGAGTCCATTCCGCGGCATCTACTCCTAGGGTTTTCCCAAAGATTTTCTGGCTGGCTTTGTGGAGAGGGAGGCAAAAGAAAGCACCTTTCAAATCTAAAACAGTAAACCAAGTTAGGTCTGGTGTCAAGCATGTTAAAGATCTTCAGTTACTTTGTTGACAGCTCAGGTTTATGGACCGGTACATTTGTGGCCCATACTCTTGGGAATACCTGATCCAGTATATCTTCCCTGACTTCTCCCTCGACATTATTAATGATCAAAACTGAGCTTTAACATCTCTATATATTGTTGGTCGCTTACTTCTAAAGTGAACTTCTTGCCTTCTTTGAAAGTAATGGTCACTCCCAAGTGTTCTAACAAATCTCTTTCCAAAAGAGTTTATGGATGCCCCATTATTTTTCCAACTGATATTTTAATGGTTTACAAAAATAAGCCTTTTCACTTTGGCCAGTCGCCCCTTTTACCGTAATATAAACGTCCCCCAAAGATACTAAAGCTTTGTTTAAAACTGAATACATTGTGCCTGTATCACCCAAAAAATTCCACTTCCTTTTTGTCCCCTAGTTTCATTATCTGCTAGGGAAGATTCCCCAGGTCCCTGTCAGTCTAGTTCCAATTCAGTCACCGGAGCCACCCCACGGCACTCCCCCCAGGGCAGTCTCATTTCCAGGGTCCAGACTCCCCATAGCACACACAACGATCCAGTTCCACAGAAGAAGAGCCTACTCCCCCACCTCTGCTCAATATTCCTTCTCCACCAGTTTCAAAGCAACCACCGCATTCAACAGCTCCTCAGTCCTGTCTGTCAACATGTCTGTTTCCACTTGTTTGCCTACCCCAGCACCCATCCCATGCTCAAATACTGGAGCTGCCCGAGCTCCCCTACTTTCCCTCTTGGTTTTCCTTAACTTTAAACATCTTTCCCCAGTATCACGATGTGAACAACATCTCTTCAGCTTAGCTTTCAGTTTTTCCCTGTCCTTTTCCAAAGCCAAAATTAAGGGATCTGGCAGAGGTATATTAATTTTGCATTCTGTCTGTCATATCTGCATTCATTAACTTCATTTTCCTTTCCACCTCAAAAACAACATTAATTGTAACAATGTATCATAATTCAAAGTTCAATTTTTTTAGGCCATTTTTCCTGATCTTCCGAAATATACAAAGGCCACCATAGGTTGCAATATTTTACCAATGTTTTCTTGTTTACGGAGGCCCCAGGAAGACCCTCTCAGTTCCTTCCAATGTGCCAAAATGTAACCCAATGGGCTTTTCTGCAGAATTTCCTTGTTTTCACCGGCTCCCATTTCAGACAATCTTTTACAAATCTCTATAGTTTCTCTTTCCTAGTGCTATGCAAATGCACTTATGAAAATATGAGAGCACCTACACACAAATTTTATGATATTCTTAAGGGGATCAGTAAAATAATATTTCTGGGTTCTGCAGGTTAGCTCCCCTGTTGTTAGATCATAGTTTCAGTTCCAGTAAAATTTCCTTTGTAACCATGCCTCTTCAAATTTTCTTTGATACTTTTTACAAACCCTTTCCCATTTTTTTCCTTCTAACTTCCGGGAAGTCCTCCGGGACTTTGTGGCTTTCTCCACAAAATAATCTTTTTATTTCTGGTCCCAAAGGATAGCCTATTGGGTAACTATAATTTCCAGCCGTCAGTGTTTCGTAAGAAACCCTGAGCAATATCTGCCCCACTGGCACCCTGAGTGGCTGTAAAAGTGGAATCTGCACCTAGAGCACTGTCACAAAATCCATGCAAAATGCCACGTGTCGCATACAATTACACTCCCACAAGGCACACAGGGACTTTCTGAGCTACTTAATGACTGTACACAGACAAGAAGATACACAGTACAGAAAAACATAGCGAGAAGGGCAGCCGGACCCCCCTTTCTGCTCACACAGACAAGACACACAGGTTTATGCAGGAAGGACAGTGGGAGGGCAGCCAGGCCTCCCTGCTCACACAGACAGGACACACAGGACCAAAAAAACGGGACGCTTCATCCATCTCTGGCTGCTCTCCTTGTGGAGACACGGAACCACAGATTGGGACTCCACACTCGCTTAGTAGCTCTGCTATGTCTCAGTCACACAGAAACCCAAACTTACACATAGGATCCCCCACACTCACACCATGGTTCTGCTTATCCTCCTCCTGCTTCTTATGGTCCTGGTTCTCAGAATTTGAGATGCAGTGGAAATCTGGTGGGTTCGCCTACCCTTCACCTGCTTCCCTTAGCAGGTCTGGGCTCCCAAACATGGGACTGGACTCGCCCGATCCGCTCTCAGGATCGCTAGCAGCTGCTTTTTCGGTCGACGAGCCCCTTGCTTGCAAGCCCTACCTGCCAAGGGGAACTTCGCTGTGCGCCAGATGTCTCTGCACACCTTATCAGCAGCCCCGGGCCATGCGTATGGCTCATAGACCCCCTATATTACCTAAATCCCAAGCATACCATTTCTCCACAGCCAGCAGAAGTTGTTGTCTGTCCCCGCAGTGAGTGGACGAGAAGTGGAGCTCCTCCAGGCAAACAGCCTGGGGCACCTAGGATGTCCACGCCTCGGTTGATCCTGCAGCCGGACAGAGGCCTACCGCTGGCTCGCCAAATTGATGCACGGATAGACGCCGCAACTCGTTAAACTTGTAAAGTAGGTATGCTTTTGTTCAGCGTTGAGGTGCATGGGGATAGCTTCTCCAAAGTATGCACACCTCAGCGTTGTTTTCCCTTTACATTTATTCTCTTAAGATATACATATGCATTAGGTTACTTGATACGCCTATACATATTTATTATCTATCCCCGCTTCGTATTATAATGAGCTAGAAGGTCCTTTGTGCCTGCGCAGTGCCCCTTCTGGTCATGGGCAGGAGTCTCAAGATGAAGTAAATGAGTCTTCCTCTTCTTAATCTTTTCCCCTTTTAATTTTCACACATGGCCTCAGGGTTTGGTCGGTCCCCAGTCTGCTTCTCCCCCGCTTTTCAGTAGAACCAAACATCTGCTTTTGTCCGTTACCAGTAGAGCTAAGCATCTGCTTCTCCCCCTCATCAGTAGTCAATGCCTTGGCATGTTAGGTACTTAGGACAGACAATACTTTTGTTTAAGCAAAGGAATTCCTTTAACCCCCCTGTACAATTTCTCTGTATTACCCCTCTGTACATGGTTACCCAGGTATCATAGCTGTGCCTGGGATTGCTCAGACCCAGATGAAGGACCTTGCACTTGTCAAGGTTAAACTTCATGAGGTTGGAATCAACCCACCTCAAAAGCATATTGAGGACCCTCTGGATGGTATTCCTTCCCTCCAGCATACCAACCGAACCATAAAGCTTGGTGTCATCGGCAAACTTGCTGAGGGTGCATTCAATCCCTCTGTCCATGTCACCGACAAACATGTTAAACAAGATGCCCTGGGTTCAGCAGTAGCAGTCATTTTTTCTCCTTTTTGGTAGCTGGTGAGGTGCTGTGTTTTGACTTTCAGGCTGGGAACAGTGCTGATAGCACCTATGTTTTTTGTTACTGCTCAAATATTTACTCTGGTCAAGGACTTTGTGAGTCTCATGCTCTGCCAGGCAGGAGGTGAGGCCGGGAGGAAGCAGACAGGACACTTGATCCAAACTAGCCAAAGAGGTATTCCACACCACGGTACATTCTGCCTTGTAACTGGGAGTTCCCCGGAAGGGCTCGTTTCGGTGTTGGTATCATATTCTCTTCCCTTGTTTATTTCCGGTGGTAGAAGTAGTGATTTGTGTTATACCTTAGTTACTGGAATGCTCTTATCTCAACCCATGGGAGTTACATTTTTTTGATTCTCCTCCCCATCCCTCCGGGAGCTGTGGGCGGAGGGGGGAAGGGAGGGGGATGGGAAAATACTGGGGGGGGGGGGCGTGAGAGAGAGACAGAGGGAGACTGTGTTTGGGTTTTAAACCATGAAAAAGACTGGTCCCAACATCGATCCCTGAGGGACACCACTCATTACTGGTCTCCAGCCGGACATTGAGCCATTGACCACAACTTTTCCAGCCAGTTCTTTATCTACTGAGTTGTCCACCTATCAAACTGATGTCTCTCCAATTTAGAGACAAGGACGCCGTATGGGACAGTGTCAAACGCTATGCACAAGTCCAGGTAGATGACGTCAACTGCTCCACCCCTGTCAATCAGTTCTATAGCCCCATCACAGAAGGCCACCAAATTTCCTTTTAGTGAAGCCATGCTGGCTGTCACCAAGCACCTTGTTGTTTTTCATGTGCCCTAGCATTCGTTCCAGGAGAATCTGCTCCAAGATTTTGTCAGGCACAGAGGTGAGACTGACTGGTCTGTAATTCCCTGGGTCATTCATTTTCCCCTTCTTGAAAATGGGGGTTATATTTCCCTTTCTCCAGTCGTCAGGGAGTTCACAAGACTGCCATGATCTTTCAATATGATGGCCAGTGGCTTAGCAACTTCATTTGCCAGCTCCTTCAGGATCTGTGGATGGTTTTCATCAGGTCCCATGGACTTGTGTACATTCATTTTTTTATGATGGTCTCAAACCAGATCCTCTCGTACACTGGGACCAAGGTCTTCACTCTAACAGTCCCTGCATTTGCCTTCCAAGACTTGGGTAGTGTGATCAGAGGTTTTGCCAGTGAAGACCAGGGCAAAGAAGTAACTCAGAACCTCAGCCTTCTCCAAATCCTTTGTAGCCAGTTCTCCTGATAGCTTCCGTAGAGGCCTACGCTGTCCGTATTTTGTCTTTTATTCACTACATACCTATAGAATTCCTTCCTGTTATCCTTAATGTCTTTAGCCAAGTTTAATTCTAACTGGGCCTTAGCTTTCCTAACCTGGTCCCCAGCTTCCCAGACAACATCCCTGTATTCTTCCCAAGCCGCTTGTCCTTGCTTCCACCTTTTATAAGCCTCTTTTTTCCTTTAAAGTTTCCTCAGCAGCTCCTTATCCTTCCAAGGAGGTCTCCTGGCCCTCCTGCTGCACTTCCTTCTAGTTGGGATGCAACACTCCTGAGCTTGCAATAGCTGATCCTTGAATACCAACCAACAATCTTGGGCCCCCCTGACTTCTAGGGCTATAACCCATGGAACCTTACTAAGCAGGTTCCTGAAGAGGCCAAAGTCTGTTTTGTTGAAGTCCAGAGCTACTGTACAGAGTACAGTACAGAGCTTGCTACAGGTTCTTCTCACTGTTCTGAGGATCTTGAATTCTACCATCTCATTATCGCTGCATCCAAGGCTGCCCAGGGTTGTCACATTTCCAACGAGCCCTTCTCTGTTGGTGAGCACGAGGTCAAGCATGGCACCTCTCCTTGTCGGCTCCTCTATTACTTGCAGAATGAATTGTCTTCCACACAATTCAGAAACCTCCTGGATTGCTTGTGCAGGGCTGTAGCATCCCTCCAACAGATATCAGGGTGGTTGAAGTCCCCCATGAGAAAAAGGGCCTGCGAGTGTGAGGCTTTTCCTATTTGTCTGTAGAGTTCTTCATCCACAGATTCCTCTTGATCAGGCGGTCTGTAACAGATCCCCACAGTAATGTCTCCCATCACTGATTTCCCCTTAACCCTGACCCACAAACTTTCTGTTAACTGATCACCTGTCCCCAGACAGAGTTCCATACTCTCCAGCCTTCCTCTAGCATAAAGGACAACTCCCCCTCCCCACCTGCCGGGCCTGTCTCTTCTAAAAAGCCTGTAACCTTCCATTCCAACACTCCAGTCATAGGAGCCATCCCACCATGTTTTGGTGATGCCAATTATATCATACCCCCGTACACGTGCCCACATCTCTAATTCCTCTTGTTTGTTCGCCATGCTACGGGCTTTCGTATAGAGGCATCTGAGCCGAGCTCCAAATGAAGCCGGCTCATTGACTGGAGCGGCTAGAATATCACTGCATTGCTCCGAGCATTTATTACAGGTGTTGGCAACTGACTGGGTGTGTTCGGATGGAATGATGCCACCCTACCCCAACACATCTAGTTTAAAGCATCCTTGACAAGTCTGGCAAGCCTCCCAGCAAAGCCACTCTACCCTTTCTTTATCAGAGCAGCCCCACCAGACCCCAGTAGACCTGGCCTACAAACTTGGGTCCCGTGTTCAAGACACCCAAACCCCTGACTATGACACCACCCTTTTAACCATTTATTAACCTGTCCAATCCTCCTAGCCTTTGGAAGTGTCGTGGTTTAAACTAAATCTGCACAGTTCCCTCACTCCCTCCCAGAGTCCCACACACACTGCTCCCACGCTGTGATTTAGGATGTGCATTCTCCAGAACCCCACAGCACCTAAGAAAGCTTGTGTTTCTTTCTTATTAGTTGGCAGAGACGTTGCTGTTATCTTGTTGATCACTTTTGTAGGGATCTGTCTACGTCCATCTTGCCATTTTATTCCCCAAAATTGAATCTCCTGTGCAGGTCCCTTGATCTTACTTGGGTTGATGGCAAAATCGGCTTTCAGCAAGATTTGGATTATTTCCCTCCCTTTCCCAAATACTTCTTCAGCTGTATCACCCCACACAATAATGTCATCGATGTATTGCAAGTGTTCTGGAGCTTGCCCCTGTTCCAGTGCAGTCTGGATCAGTCCATGGCAGATGGTGGGGCTGTGTTTCCACCCCTGGGGCAGTCGGTTCCAAGTGAACTGGACACCCCTCCAAGTAAAAGCGAACTGTGGCCTCCACTCAGCTGACAAAGGAGTTGAGAAAAATGCATTGGCAATATCAATTGTGGCATATCACTTGGCTCCCTTTGATTCTAATTCATACTGCAGTTCTAACATGTCCAGCATGGCAGAACTCAATGGTGGTGTGACTTCATTCAGGCCACGATAGTCTACTGTTAGTCTCCACTCTCCGTTAGACTTTTGCACTGGCCATATGGGGCTATTAAAAGGTGAGCGGGTCCTGCTGATCACTCCCTGCCTCTCCAATCTATGGATCAGATTATGGATGGGAATCAGGGAGTCTCGGTTGGTGCGACGTTGCCGCTGGTGCACAGTTGTGGTCACAATTGGTACTTGTTGTTCTTCGACTTTCAGCAACCCCACAACAGAAGGATCCTCTGAGAGACCAGGCAAGGTGGACAGCTGCTCAATTTCCTCAGTCTCCAAAGTAGCAATACCAAAAGCCCACCGGTACCCTTTTGGGTCTTTGAAGTACCCTCTCCTGAGGTAGTCCATGCCGATGATGCATGGAGCCTCTGGACCAGTCACAATGGGGTGCTTTTGCCATTTCCTCCCAGTCAGGCTAATTTCAGTCTCTAGTACAGTCAACTCTTGGGACCCTCCTGTCACTCCAGAAATATAGATGGGTTCCACCCCTTGACAGTTTGATGTAATCAGGGTACACTGTGCACCGGTATCAACTAGAGCCTTATACTTCTGTGGGGCTGATGTGCCAGGCCATTTGATCCACACAGTCCAGTAAATATGATTGTCCCCTACCTCCAAATGGCTAGAGGCAGGGCCCCTCTAATAGTCATCACGATGTTGGACACTTAAGTCATATTGCAAGGGATTATTCTTCATTACCACAGAAGAGAGAGCTAACCCCTCCCCCCCAGCCAGCTACCTGTTCCCACTCTGAAGCCAGCCCGGAGGAGAGAGCTAACCCCTCCCCTCCTGGCCTGCTTCCAGTCCCCTCCCCGAGCAGGACGTGCTGTGGTATGGAATACATCCCCGACTAGCCCAGGCCAGGTGCTCTCCCTCCTCCCTGGCACAGCATGAGCTACTGCTGAACCCATGACATTATCCACCCCTTATTCCATACCATTCACGTCATGCTCAGATCCCACATTTACAATATACCATCATATATATATATATATATATATATACATCTGCATACACCCAGACAGATAGAAAGAAATCATTTCTTAATACATGGACCAATCCCTATAATGCTATTGAGTCCATTTGGTCCATGATGTTAGGTTTGTAATAGTCTTTTGTAGCAGGAGAGTCTGTGTGCAGTGCTGGATTGTTGCCTGCTGATGTTGATCATTCCTTTACTGCAGAACTCATCTGGTTCTATCAAAGTTCATTCTCTGTTGGGACGATGGTTAGAGGGAAGTCAGGGCCAGTCGCTGGTGACCTGAAGACATCTAGTTGATGGACTATAAAAATATTACACAGCAAGCAACAACGTATAATTAAGTTCATTGGCTGTTTTCCCCTAAAATCAAATCCCCTTGAGGTATACATCGGACTTCCCCATCTTCCTGCATTACCCACCAAGTATATCTGGGTCCTTGAGCAAAAGCAATCCCATGAGTGGGTTTGCCTTGGCCTGAAACAGGAGTAACCCAGACTGTCTTCCCTAGTAAATTTCTCATGTGCACTACAGGAACTTTGTCCCCCTGTACAATATGTAAAAGTTCTGACTGGGCTGGGCCAGCACTGTTAGCAGATCCTCTGGTGTTGACCAACCAGGTGGCCTTTGGTAAATGTGTATCCCAATGCTTGAAAGTTCCCCCACCCATTGCTCTCAGTGTAGTTTTTAACAGCCCATTGTACAGTTCAGTTTTCCCAGAGGCTGGTGCATGGTAGGGGATGTGATATACCCACTCAATGACGTGTTCTTTGGCCCAAGTGCCTATAAGGTTGTTCCGAAAATGAGTCCCATTGTCTGACTCAATTCTCTCTGGGGTGCCATGTCACCACAAAATCTGTTTCTCAAGGCCCAGGATAGTGTTCTGGGCAGTGGCGTGGGGCACAGCATATGTTTCCAGCCATCCTGTGGTTGTTTCCGCCATGGTAAGCACATAGCACTTGCCTTGGCGGGTTGGGGGGAGTGTGATATAGTCAATTTGCCAGGCCTCCCCATATTTATACTTCAGCCATCATCCTCCATACCAAAGAGGTTTTAACCATTTAGCTTGTTTAATTGCAGCACATGTCTCACACTCATGAATAACCTGGGCGATATGTCCATTGTTAAGTCCACCCCCCGATCAGGAGCCCATTTGTACGTTGTGTCTCTGCCCTGATGGCCTGAAGTGTCATGGGCCCACCGGGCCAAAAATAATTCACCTTTATATTGTCAATCTAAGTCCATCTGAGCTACTTCAATCTTAGCAGCTTTATCCACTTGTTGGTTATTGTGGTGTTCCTCAGTGGCCTGACTCTTAGGTATGTGGTGAAACAAGGGGAACATAAAATCACAAAATGGAATATATAAACCTTTAAAATTAGTTGTAAGTAATGTTAAGTTCAATGGCTTTGTAGCAGTAGCAGTGGAAAGTTACTGAGGTGCTTAGTACATAGAAGAAAAATAGAGTACAGATAGAGAACATACTGGCATAAGATAAATCGTTCTAGTTAAGGAAGTTTTAAGAAAAACAGGCTAGAAAAACAGGATGCAGGGATAGGGAGTATCTGGGAATAGCAGGTGTCCAGGATGAGCTATGGGTAAACTAACTGATAAGTAGGAGGACAAGGGGACTGTTATGTCTCTGGTGCTAACGAAGGAACTAAACTGGTGTAAACAGCTACTGCACATGCTTCAGAGGCTGCCAAGAGTGATGAAGATAGTTGGAAGAAGTAAACGACCCTCAGAGACCACCACCACAATTCTGTACGCATGCGGGGAGCTTTCTGGAAAATGATGTAATCCATATGTAACCTCATGAATATGTATGAATGCTCAAGGGCTATATAAGGAGGGCTTGTGTAGCAATAAGGGAGACACACGCTAGGTGGAGCTATCCCCCGTGTCTCTCGGCGCCGGAATAAAGAATACCTGCTTGTCAACTTGAAAACTTTGTTGGCGAGTTTGTTCCTGGAGTTTTCTCCGAATCAATTTGGCGACCACGAAGGGACCCTCTCTGCTCGGCTGCAGGACCCGCTGAGGACAGGGCTCCCTTGGGCCCTCGGGAATTTTTCCCGGAGGGACCTCTTGACTCATTCGGATCACTGCGGGAGCAGACAAGGACCATCTTCAGAAAAAAGGTATTCTTTTCTTTTGTATAATCTTTAAGGTGCAGGGGGCATCTCGGTTTGGTAAATTGGTTTGGTAAGCGTACGCATGGTTTGGAAGCCTTCCGTAAATCGAGATAGGAAATCTCGTAGGTAAAGGCGTATACCCGGCTGCTAGCGTCCGTTGGTATACACTCGCAAGAAGCAAGGGGCTTCTTGTGATTTGGGTGAGTCCTACAAGACACAGGGGGTGTCTTGTGGACACGGTTCTTGGTATAAGTATTCAAATTGGTATTGGTATCCGATTTGTTCCGGTTCGTTATAGTGCTGATTTTGGTTCTGTGATTTTGGTATCGGTGACAGATTGTTAAAATTGTGTTATTAATTGTGGTCTGTTTGATAGAATTTTAGTCTCTGTATCTGTTCCAAGTGTTGTAATTGTGTGCAGTGTGTCTGTGGGATCCCGTGTGTGTGTGAGAGATTGATAATGGGAAATCAGCAGAGTGAAGAGATCATGAAAAAGAGTCCTTTAGGGTGTATTTTGGCACACTGGAAAGAACTGGGAGGGTCTCCTGGGGGCTCGGTAAATAAAAGAGCATTGGTAAAATATTGTAACCAGTGGTGGCCTTTGTACACCCTAGAGGATCAGGAAAAATGGCCTAAAAATGGAACTCTGAATTACAACACATTGTTAGAATTAATGTTGTTTCTAAGGCGGCAGGGAAAATTGGATGAAGTGATGTATGCAGATATGTTTTTCACGTTGAGAAATCACCCGGAGTGGCAAAGAGAATGTGGAATTAATATAGCACCTTCAGATCCCTTAATTTTAGCTTTAGAAAAAGAAAGGAAGCAGGCAGGGAATAAATTGGAAAGATGTTGTTCTGGTTGTGATATTGGGGAAATTTGTTTGAAACTTAAGAAAAGAGCAGAGGATCATAGGGATGAGGATAGAATGGAGGATTATATATCCCCAAAACTACCAGATCAGAATCCACCTCCGATTGAGGAGGAAACCCCTGATTCGGATGTAAAACAAGAACAAAGTGTAAAACAAGAACAAGGGGTAAAACAAGAACAAAGTGTAAAACAAGAACAAGGGGTGAAACAAGAACAAAGTGTGGAACAAAAACAAAGTGTGGAACAAGAACAAAGTGTGGAACAAGAACAGAGTGTAAAACAAATTCCCTCCCCTCCCATTGCTGCCCGGATTCGTAGTAAAACTAAGACTGTTCTGCAAGCCCCTCTGAGGGAAGCAATGGGACCGGAGGGACGTACCAAAATAAAAGTGAATTTTTCTTTAGGAGATTTGGATAGATGGAAACAGATTGCAAAAGAGTATCGAAATGACCCTATCAGGGTAGCAAAGAAATTTGAGATCCTGGTAAAAAGTCAAGATCCTGACTGGAAGGATATAGATGTAATCCTGGATGCATTAACAGAGACAGAAAAACAGTTAGTTATAAAAACTGCTTGCGCTCAGGTAAATGCCCAGATTACTGCAGGGGCAATGGATGGGAGGGTTGAAGATCATATTCCCCTTACAGCTCCAGATTGGGATTATGATGATGATGGTGATTATGCATCTTTAAAAAGATACCAGAATTGGATTAAATATGGGCTTGAAAATGCTATACCTAAAGCTGTAAATTGGTCAGTGCTGTTTGAAATAAGACAGAGGCCGGGGGAGTCACCGACAGAGTTTCTGGATAAGCTCAGAGAAACTATGCGAAAATGCACCACACTGGATCCTTCCTCAGAGGAGGGAAAATTACAGCTTGCAAATTCCTTTGTGGGGCAGTCATCAGAGGATATCAGGCGAAAACTCCAAAAGTTATCTGTGACTGAAATAAGAGACATGGAAAAGTTACTGGAAGTGGCTTGGAAAGTATACAGGAATAGAGATCAAGTTAAAGAAAAGAAATTAGGAAAGGTCGTAACAACAGCTACGATTGCAGCACTAAGCCATGTGAATGATGGATACAGTGCAATGAGGGGTCGAGGTCGTGGCCGAGGAATGGGAATGAGGGATCGAGGTCGCGGCCGAGGAATGGGAGTAAGAGACAGAGAGGGGGGTTATAAGAGAACTCCCCTCAGTCAGGATCAATGTGCAAACTGCAAAAAGTTTGGACATTGGAAATGGGAGTGTCCTCAAAGAAAACAGCAAACTCAATTGACCACTGAATTGGAATTAGATTGATGGGGACCTGGGGAATCTACCCTAGCGGATCCACTGGTTAAAATTAAGCTAGGGGCTACAGAAAAAGAAGTGGAATTTCTTATAGATACTGGAGCAACATATTCGGTTCTGAACCAAAATCTGTCATTAAAAGGAAAAGAGTCGGTAATGGTTGTGGGAGCTACTGGCCGTCAGGAAAAAGCATTCTTTCTAAAACCTCTGAAATATAAGATAGGGAAACAAATTGGAGTACATAAATTTCTATATATGCCAAACTCACCCAAATCATTATTGGGAAGGGATTTATTGGAGCATTTGGAGGCAGTCATAAGCTTCAAAAAGGGTGAAATAGAACTAAAAGTAACTGATGACCAATTAATTGAAGCTTTGAGTGTGTCATTAATTCAACAGGAAATCGAGAAGCCCAGTTCACCTGAAATAGAAGAAATCCTCAATCAGGTATATCCAGGAGTCTGGGCATCAGAAATTCCAGGTAAGGCAAAGAATGCTTTGCCTATTAAAATCGAGATAAAAAGGGGGGCCTGCTCAGTTCAGATAAAACAGTATCCTTTAAGAATACAAGATAGAAGGGGAATTAAAGAAATAATTGATAAATTTTTAAGATATGGTCTATTAGTGGAATGTGAATCGGAATATAACACCCCCATTTTACCAGTAAAGAAAGCAGATGGGAAAAGCTACAGGCTAGTTCAAGACTTAAGGGCAATAAATAAAATAGTAGAGGACATCCACCCTGTGGTGGCTAATCCATATACTTTATTAACCAAATTAAAATCAAATCAAAAATGGTTTGCCGTCCTGGATTTAAAGGATGCTTTCTTTTGCTTACCATTAGCCAAAGAAAGCCAAAATTTGTTTGCTTTCGAATGGGAAAATCCTGACACAGGAAGAAAAACTCAATTAACTTGGACGGTGTTACCCCAGGGGTTTAAAAACAGTCCAACAATTTTTGGAAATCAGCTAGCACGAGAATTAGAATCATGGGAGCCACCTACTCAGACGGGGACTCTGTTACAGTATGTGGATGACCTGTTAATTGCTACAGAAACAAAGGAAGAATGTATCCGGTGGACGGTGGAATTATTAAATTTTTTGGGACTGAACGGTTATCGGGTATCCAAACAAAAGGCCCAACTAATCCAAACCCGAGTTTCCTACCTAGGATATGAAATAACAGGAGGACAGAGAGAACTTGGAACTGCCAGAAAAGAAGCCATCTGTCAGACTCCACAACCATCGACCGTCAAGCAGCTCCGGACATTTCTGGGAATGGCTGGATGGTGCAGACTTTGGATTCATGATTATGGTGTTCTGGTAAGACCACTATATGAACTGTTGAAGGGAAACCCTCCCTCTTTGGACTGGACTGATAGAGCAGAGGAGGCATTTAGAAACTTAAAGATGGAGTTAATGAGAGCTCCAGCTCTGGGACTTCCGGATGTGACCAAACCATTTTGGTTATATTCCTATGAAAAACAAGGAATAGCTTTAGGGGTCCTTGCTCAGAAATTAGGACCCTACAGAAGGGCAGTGGCATATTTTTCAAAACAGTTGGATGAAGCGAGCAAAGGATGGCCCGGATGCCTAAGGGCTGTGGCAGCAGTTGTCATTAATATTGAAGAGGCTCGCAAATTCACCTTGGGACAAAAGATTACTGTACTAGTGTCCCATGTGGTATCAGCAGTCCTGGAGCAGAAAGGAGCCCACTGGTTATGTCCCTCACGTTTTTTAAAATACCAGGCCACCCTTGTGGAACAAGATGATATAGAAATTGTGGTCACTAACGTTGTCAATCCAGCATCCTTTTTGCAGGAGCAATCGACAGAACCACTAACACATGACTGCTTGGCCACTATAGAAACTGTATATTCAAGCCGACCAGATTTAAAAGAAAAACCTCTGGAAGATGTTGATTCTTGGTTTACTGATGGTAGTAGCTTCGTGAAAAATGGTAAACGGAAAGCAGGGTATGCAATTACTACTACTTCACAGGTAATAGAAGCTAAACCGTTACCCTCGAAAACTTCTGCCCAGAAGGCAGAAATAATAGCTTTAACAAGAGCCCTGGAATTGGCTAAAGATAAAAGGATAAATATTTGGACTGATTCTAAATATGCATTTGGTGTGGTTCATGCACATGGTGCTATCTGGAAAGAAAGAGGACTTTTGAACACACAAGGTAAACAGGTTAAACATGCTACAGAAATTCTACAATTACTGGAAGCTGTTCAGCTACCTAAAGAAGTAGCTATTATGTACTGTAAAGCACATCAACACGGTGACTCTGATCAGGAAACTGGGAATAATTTGGCCGATTTTGAAGCCAAACGAGCAGCTGAACAATCACAAATTATGTCCTTAATCCCTGATGGCAAACTAACAATTGAGAAATTTAAACCTAGGTATTCAAAAGAGGATAGAAAATTGATTGAGGATTTAAAGGGACAAGAAAATGAAGAGGGTTGGGTTCAGATACCTGATGGGTGAATTGTAATCCCCTATAACCAACTCTGGAAGTTAATTCAGGAAGAACATAATAAAACTCATTGGGGTGGCAATTCTTTATATAAACATTTAGTCAAACAAATTGTAGGAAGAAATCTATACACTATAATTCAATCAGTGACAAAGCAATGTCAGCTATGTCTTAGGAATAATCCTAAAACTGAAAATAGAAATCAAAGTGGGACAATAGGGAGAGGAAATTATCCGGGACAACAGTGGCAAATAGATTTTTCTGAACTACCAAGAAAAGGGGGTTATCGATATTTGTTGGTACTAACAGATACTTTTTCTGTCTGGCCAGAAGCATTCCCTTGTAGGATAAATAATGCAAGACAAGTGATTAAAACATTATTAAATGAAATAATACCTTGTTTTGGAGTACCAGCAGCCATTTCTTCCGACCGGGGTTCACACTTTAGTGCAAAATTGTTGCAAGAAATCAGCAAAAAATTAGAAATTGATTGGCAACTGCATGTACCATACAGGCCTCAGGCCAGTGGGCAAGTAGAAAAAATGAACCACCTGATTAAACAACAGATTGGTAAAATTTGTCAGGAAACAAATTTATACTGGTATCAAGCATTACCGCTGGCTCTATTAAGAATTCGAACTAAACCTCGGTCGAAAGAAGGGGTAAGTCCATTTGAGATTTTGTATGGAAGACCATATCAGTCTCAGTTTAAAGGAGAAAGTCTTCAAGAAGTAGGGGAAGGCTATCTCCGACAGTTTTTGATCAATCTGGGAAAACAATTGGAGGAGATAAATAAGAGAGTAGCAGGGACAAGAGCAAGAGGTTTGGATTATCCGATTCACCCTTTCAGATCTGGAGACTGGGTTTATGTTAAGAACTTTTCAGGAGATCCTCTACAGGAGAAGTGGAGTGGACCGTACCAGATATTACTGACCACCTTTACAGCAGTGAAGATAAAGGAACAACCTGCTTGGATACATTATTCAAGAATAAAGAAAGCACCAGAACCAGAGAAGACATGGCAGATCGAACCTTCAGGACCCTTACGTATGAAATTGCGTCGGTCATGATTTGGACTCACATGATAACTGGTGCACAAGCCTGGAACCAGAATTTATACCTAAAATTAATGCAAAATGTCACTGAAGTTTTTAATCGTAGTGACTGTTGGGTGTGTGCACAGTTGCCTAAATCAGGAGAAAGCTTGGAACTCCCATTAATTGGAGTTCCAATTCCTGACACTGTTTCATGGACAAATCTGTGGGTGAACACTAGCAATTTGTATTCAAAGGGAAGGTTGAGATTTGGAATAGTTAATCCTAATCCAGGTAATAAATATTATACCTGTGCACAAAGATGTATTACACCAGGAACTAAGGTAGGAGACCATACTTGCTTAAATGCCACAGATGTAGGTCACCATTCAAATTGCAATCACACTATTAATATAGATAATATCGTAGTTCAGTGGTGGCCCGTTCCTAAAGGGAAAGGATGGTATTGGTTATGTGGAGAAAATGCTTATAAGACTCTACCCCCCAACTGGAAGGGGGCATGCACCTTAGGTGCTGTAATACCCAATTTTACTATAATTGACAGATATCCTTCCGGAACCTGGATTAGAAGTTTCGTTAAACGAATTAAACGAGGGTTTAACCCTATTATTGAACGGCACACTGCATTTCATAGTTTTGTGAGAGGGCTAATTCCATCTTTGGGAGCAAGTGAATTAGAGAAAGCAATTGTAAATATTTCAGCAACCATAGAGGAAATGGAAAGTAAGAGTACTGATATAGTCCAAGCAGAACAACAAGAAATAACCAGCCTATCAAAGGTGGTATTACAAAACCGAATGGCCCTAGACATGTTATTGGCATCACAAGGAGGGGTCTGCTCTATAATCAATGAAAGTTGTTGTTCCTATATAGACCAAAGTGGCAGAATTCAAACGGATCTGGAGGAAATCTGGAAACAAATGAAGGTATTTCATGAGATGGCTGTGGATGACACTTCCTGGGGTTTTGAAGAAATATGGAAAAAGTTAACTTCATGGTTACCTAATTTCTCCTGGTTGAGGCAACTGGTAGCATGAATATTGATATTAATTTCCGTAATATTGATTACTTGTGGTGTTGTAAGCGATCTGTGAACAACTATGAAGATTGGAAGAGACATGAAATCAAGCATCAAGTAGAAACGGGAAGGTATTTTAAAAAGACCTTTGATGGTAATTGTAATATATAAGATGTTGCAAAAGAATTTGCAAAGGGATAAAGAAAGGGGGGAATTGAAACAAGGGGAACATAAAATCACAAAATGGAATATATAAACCTTTAAAATTAGTTGTAAGTAATGTTAAGTTCAATGGCTTTGTAGCAGTAGCAGTGGAAAGTTACTGAGGTGCTTAGTACATAGAAGAAAAATAGAGTACAGATAGAGAACATACTGGCATAAGATAAATCGTTCTAGTTAAGGAAGTTTTAAGAAAAACAGGCTAGAAAAACAGGATGCAGGGATAGGGAGTATCTGGGAATAGCAGGTGTCCAGGATGAGCTATGGGTAAACTAACTGATAAGTAGGAGGACAAGGGGACTGTTATGTCTCTGGTGCTAACGAAGGAACTAAACTGGTGTAAACAGCTACTGCACATGCTTCAGAGGCTGCCAAGAGTGATGAAGATAGTTGGAAGAAGTAAACGACCCTCAGAGACCACCACCACAATTCTGTACGCATGCGGGGAGCTTTCTGGAAAATGATGTAATCCATATGTAACCTCATGAATGTGTATGAATGCTCAAGGGCTATATAAGGAGGGCTTGTGTAGCAATAAGGGAGACACACGCTAGGTGGAGCTATCCCCCGTGTCTCTCGGCGCCGGAATAAAGAATACCTGCTTGTCAACTTGAAAACTTTGTTGGCGAGTTTGTTCCTGGAGTTTTCTCCGAATCAGTGGGCATCTACATGGCGTACCCTCACCACCAGCTTCTGCACCCGGGCAGCGATATCTTGCCATAATGCAGCAGCCCAGATGGGTTTGCCTCTGCGTTGCCAGTTGCTCTGCTTCCATTGCTGCAACCACCCCCACAGGGCATTTGCCACCATCCATGAGTCAGTATAGAGATAGAGTACTGGCCACCTTTCTCGCTCAGCAATGTCCAGGGCCAGCTGGATGGCTTTCACCTCGGCAAACTGACTCGATTCACCCTCTCCTTCGGCAGTTTCAGCAACTTGTCGCTGAGGACTCCATACAGCTGCCTTCCATCTCCGATGCTTTCCCACAATATGGCAGGACCCATCAGTAAACAAGGCATACTGCTTTTCACTTTCTGACATGATTTATGATATGGTGGTGCCTCTTTGGCACGCATCACCTCCTCCTCTGGTGACATTCCAAAATCTTTGCCCTCTGGCCAGTCCATGATGACTTCTAGAATGCCTGGACGACTGGGATTTCCTATCCAAGTTCGTTGTGTAATTAGTGCAGCCCATTTACTCCAAGTAGCATCAGTTGCATGATGTGTAGAGGAGACCCTGCCTTTGAATATCCAGCCCAGCACTGGCAAGCGGGGTGCCAAAAGGAGCTGTGCTTCAGTGCCAATCACCTCCGAAGCAGCTCGAACCCCTTCATAAGCTGCCAATATCTCTTTCTCCGTTGGGGTATAGCTGGCCTCCGAGCATTTGTATCCCCGACTCCAAAAACCAAGGGGTCGACATTGAGTCTCCCCTGGACTTTTCTGCCAGAGGCTCCAGGTAGGACCATTCCCCCAGCTGCGGTGTACAGTACATTTTTCACATCTGGACTGGTCCGGACTGGTCCAAGGGCTATTGCATGAACTATCTCGCGTTTAATTTGCTCGAATGCTTGTTGTTGCTCAGGACCCTATTTGAAATAATTCTTTTTCCGGGTCACATGATAGAGAGGGCTTACGATTGAACTGTAATTTGGAATGTGCATTTTCCAGAACCCCACAGCACCCAAGAAAGCTTTCTTTCTTTCTTATCAGTTGGTGGAGACATTGCTGTTATCTTACTGATTACTTCTGTAGGCATATGTCTACATCCATCTTGCCATTTTATTCCCAAAATTTGAATCTCCTGTGCAGGTCCCTTGACTTTACTCGGTTTTATGGCAAAACCGGCTTTCAGCAGGATTTGGATTATTTCCCTCCCTTTCTCAAAAACTTCATCTGCTGTATCACCCCACACAATAATGTCATCGATGTATTGCAAGTGTTCTGGAGCTTGCCCCTGTTCCAGTGCAGTCTGGATCAGTCCATGGCAGATGGTGGGGCTGTGTTTCCACCCCTGGGGCAGTCGGTTCCAAGTGAACTGGACACCCCTCCAAGTAAAAGCGAACTGTGGCCTCCACTCAGCTGACAAAGGAGTTGAGAAAAATGCATTGGCAATATCAACCGTGGCATACCACTTGGCTGCCTTTGACTCTAATTCATACTGTAGTTCTAACATGTCCAGCACGGCAGCACTCAATGGTGGTGTGACTTCATTCAGGCCACGATAGTCTACTGTTAGTCTCCACTCTCCGTTAGACTTTTGCACTGGCCATATGGGGCTATTAAAAGGTGAGCGGGTCCTGCTGATCACTCCCTGCCTCTCCAATCTACGGATCAGATTATGGATGGGAATCAGGGAGTCTCGGTTGGTGCGACGTTGCCGCTGGTGCACAGTTGTGGTCGCAATTGGCACTTGTTGTTCTTCGACTTTCAGCAACCCCACAACAGAAGGATCCTCTGAGAGACCAGGCAAGGTGGACAGCTGCTCAATTTCCTCAGTCTCCAAAGCAGCAATACCAAAAGCCCACCGGTACCCTTTTGGGTCTTTGAAGTACCCTCTCCTGAGGTAGTCCATGCCGATGATGCATGGAGCCTCTGGACCAGTCACAATGGGGTGCTTTTGCCATTTCCTCCCAGTCAGGCTAATTTCAGTCTCTAGTACAGTCAACTCTTGGGACCCTCCTGTCACTCCAGAAATATAGATGGGTTCCACCCCTTGACAGTTTGATGGCATCAGGGTACACTGTGCACCGGTATCAACTAGAGCCTTATACTTCTGTGGGGCTGATGTGCCAGGCCATTTGAACCACACAGTCCAGTAAATATGATTGTCCCCTACCTCCACATGGCTAGAGGCAGGGCCCCTCTAATAGTCATCACAATGTTGGACACTTAAGTCGTATTGCAAGGGATTATTCTTCATTACCACAGGAGCTGGAGTAAAATCAGCTCTTCCACTCCATCTAGGAACCTGCTCACCAGAGACTGAAGCCGCAGATCTCATGGGATGATCAGTCTTGGCCCTTGCTCCCTTCTTCAATTCACCCACACGTTCCTCCAAGGCTGAAGTAGGTTTTCCATCCCACTTCATCATGTCTTCTCCGTGATCCCACAGGTAAAATCATAGGGTGGCCCGTGGTGTGTACCTTCTATATTTTCTCTCTCGAACAATAGGACACCTTTTGTTAATAGCTCAGAGGTGTGTTGGCACACGTGAGGAGCTGGATAAATCAGATAGATCGTTCCTCAATTGTCTGAGATCCTGAGACAGTTTTTCCACAGCTGATATGATGGAAGGGGTGAGATTGTCTTTGAAGTCTCAGAGTTTATGAATCATCTCATCCACTGTTAGTGGTACTATGTCATTCCAGGTTACTGTTGCCAATGAATGGGCATATGATGATGGTGCATTCT